>NC_051190.1:51604722-51915000 GCF_015220075.1 Falco rusticolus | reverse complement strand
AAGAGACCACCTATAGCCACTGGACTGGGTCTGACAATACAGAATCATAGAATCATGTAGGCTGGAAAAGACCTTTAAGATGGTCAAGTCCAACTGCTAACCCAGCACTGCCAAGCCCACCCCTAAACCATGTCCCTCAGTGCCACATCTACACGTCTTTTAAACACCCCCAGGGACGGTGACCCCACCACCTCCGTGGGCAGCCTGTCCCAGTGCCTGACCAGCCTTTCAGGGAAGATGTTCCCCAACCCCCAATCTAAACCTGCCCTGGGGCAAGGTGAGGCCATTTCCCCTTGTCCTGTCACTTGTTCCTGGGAGCAGAGACCGACCCCCCCTCGCTGCACCCCCCTGTCAGGCAGCTGCAGGGAGCGAGAAGGTCCCCCCTGAGCCCCCTTCTCTCCAGGCTGAACCCCCAGCTCCCCCCTGAGCCCCCGCCAGGCTGGTGCCCCAGCCCCTTCCCCAGCCCCCTGCCCGGCTCTGGACACGCTCCAGCCCCTCAGGGTCTGGCTGGTGCTGAGGGGCCCAAACTGAGCCCAGCATCCGAGGGGCGGCCCCCCCAGTGCCCAGCGCAGGGGGACGGGCACTGCCCCGGCCCTGCTGGCCACGCCGTGTCTGACACCAGCCAGGGCGCTGCTGCCCCCCTTGGCCACCTGGGCATGGGGGGGCTCGTGCTCAGCCACTATTAACGGACCATGTCTAAGGTGAGGGGAGCCAGGGAACACTCTGATCACCTCCCATTCACATCTGCTGTGTCCTGACTCTCCACCCACCTCCAGCCAAACCCCATGAGCAAGGATGCTGCATCAGATGATTCAAGTGCAGCCTGGCTCTTCAGTCATTCTGGCATGAGCACCAGTCCCTCAGGGTTCCGTCAGAAGGTTTCCCTTCCACACAGCACGGCTCTGTGCTCTGTCTGCATGCCCTCTGTACAGCCAGGTACATTCCAGGGTGAGAAACATGCCCGTAGCCAAAGCTAGAAATTATCATTTTACTTCCTTCACTGAAGGGGAAGCAGAGGTGAGGGAGCTCTGGTCCTCATTGCTATTGGCACACAGGGTGTTGCTCTGAGTATCAAAATTCAGAATAAAAGCAAAATTAAAAGGCCGGGAGTGGGAGGGTGGGGGAGAGAAAGGAGAGAGAAAAATGGCCATGATTGACTGCAGTGATAAAAATCAGCCAGGGTTAATTTGAAACTTGGCCCGCCTTCATGTCATGCCTGCTCAGAAATTCATCCTGGATTCCCTCCAGATCCAGCCCAGGTTTGTTTGAAATGCAACACAACCCTGCTCGGGACTTGACCAGATTAGTATGGAACGGCACAAACTGGCCCTGGACCACTCGGGTTTTGGCCCAGGTTCCCCTTGAAAGCAACTCCGATCTCCGAGGACCCAGGGGAGGCTACTGGGGAGGGGGGAGCTCCGGAGGGCGGCATCGGGATCACCTGCTGCCAGCCCAAACAACGAGCCCCATCCAGTTTTATTTTCATCTGAGCGGGTAACAGAGAGGCTTTTCCTTTTTTTTTTTTTTTTTTTTAATTGGATGATAAAGGGAATGGAGTCGCTTTCAATCCCCAAGCGGCAAAACGATGACATACTCCTTTACCAGAAGTTAATTATTTTCACAAAGCCTCGCATGCTTTCTGTTGGCGCTGCTCTGGGCTCTGCCCCACTGCTCCTTGAGTTGCCATACCTCCTCAATTAATTCTGTCCCAAGAGCGAGTGCAGCTCCCAGCGAGGGAAGTTACACCGACAGGATTTCATAAACACTTTCGCAGGCCCACAAATCTTTCACCGGAGCTCAAAGGGAAATTAATTTGTTACATAAATCTTAGGATAAATGCCATGTTTTGGAGGCTTCCTGGTTTCATTTTATGAAACGGGGCTAAGCAGAGCAGCAGGTTGGTCTCATGGGACAAAGGCTTGTTGTGGAAACCCATAAGCCATGTTAATTGCATCAAAACACCTGCCTCCAAAACAACATCAGAGCTGCAGGATCAAACACTGAGAGTTCAGGAAATGCCAGAACTAAGGTCGCTGTGCAACAATGCTGGGCAAATAGGGAATATTTATTTTCTGTGTTTGCTTGCTAAATGTAAAAATATATTGGCTTCAAATGAAAACAGATGATTTGTTTGACTGAGGGAAGGGATTGGCATCAATCCCTTGAGATGAAATGGATTAATGGCATTAAAAATAAAAGTCTTAACAACTTTGTTTGGGATCAGCTGGGAACAAAAATGAACATATTGCAGGGTTATCAGATCCTCTCAAAATGATGTCTAGATTCAGCTTTGAAACAGAAGCATTGCTTCCTCCTGAAGTATCCTGTTTGAAATGGCTGAAAAATCTTCAGAAATTTTATTTGTCCAGCATGAGTCCCATGCCCTGTCTTCCATTCACTCACATGCACCCACCCAGACTGCAGTGTCCAAGCAATTTGCTATTTGCATCCCAAAGACATGTGGGTTTAATTGCCAACATGTATCTTCTGTACAAGTATGCATCACAGCTTAACTGTGTAAGATGTCCGTATGCTCCTCTGGCCCAATATTTGGGGCTCATCACCTATTTTTTTTGCATAGGATGGATGGAGCTTGCTGGGGAAGAAACTCAAAAGTGTGCTTTCTTCTCCTCACTTGCTGTTGTGACCCATGTTTTTGCCAGTCACCCATCCCTACCCTGAAGATCAAACAGCTTGTTTTTCCAAGCATCCCTGCAGCATTTGTTACACTGATGCTTAGGCGCTTTCAGAACAGGAATCCATCATCACAACACTCAGGAGTGGAGGGGATGCTGCTGCAGCATCCTGCTAAACCAATGTCAATACAGCAAGCCTAGGAGTATCTGCTAGCTTACAGCAGAGGAGAAAGGGAAATCTACAGGTGCTTTAGGAGGGATTTCTCTCTCTGGAATTCAGATACCTTAAAATTAGCTGTCAAATCAGTCCTTACAGACTCCCTCTGCAATTAGTCAACTATTCCAGAGGACAATCATACCTTTTCCATGAGAAATATATCCTATGAGAAGAAGGACCTCAGGGCATGCCTCTTTTCTCCAGTAACATGGTCAGAGCAGGCCTAGCTCAGACTCAGATGTCCAGCTTAGGGAAGATGAACAGCCTCCCCCCAGGTCTTTTATTTTAAAGCATTTAGCTCTTTGTAATGTTTTTGGATGTTCAAGGCGCAGCACCCATCAGCTGCAGGTGTGAGCCCTTGGCACTTTTGCAAACCATCCTATTATTTCAGATCAGGTATTTGCATTTCTGAGCTGCCATGGTTGGCTGCTTAAAATCAGGCAAAAGGATCGGGCAGAACTTAGTGGCGCTGAACCACAGCCTATGGTTAGGGCACACAGATGTGGGGGTGTTCAGATAACCCAGGACCATCTCTCCTCTTTCAGCAGACTTTTGCCTTCTCCATCCACCTCCCATCTCCTGCAACAAATGAGGCAGAAGTGATGGAGCAACAGCTCCTTTCCTGCCCGACTGCTCAGCGCGATCAATATTTTCCAGGTGTTTCCAGAGCAATCAGCACCTGAATCCATGGCTTTGCTGGCCTTTGGGTATGCACAGTGAGTCCTTCCATGTCCCTCCCCCCTGTCCTGATCCCCAAGACAGACCTATCAAGACTTTCTGAAAATGAGCCTCAGAGCTTAAAACCATAAGCCTATTAAGTAAAGCAAGTATATGCACACACAGATGTAGATACCTGCACATGGTTATCAGTTTGCAGCATGGTTTCATCATGTCCTTCTTCCATATTGCCTCAGTCCATAGTAAGACCAGACCCTCATTGCAGTAAGGGATGTCAACATATAGCCTAGAATCACAGAGTAAATTTAAATTTGAAAGCAGTTGTGGAGGCGATATAATCCAACCCCTTGCCCAGAGCTAGGCATGCTGTCAAAGGTAGCTCAGGCAGCAGTTCTTGCCCCAAGGAGTCTGTGCAGTGAAGATAAAAAAGGGAGTATCGTCCCCTACAGGGTGAACATCATGACCTGCCTGCAGACCCACCACCCATCTGGAGGGGCAGCGACACCGTGTTGGCTTCATTATAAAATTCTCCCTTCATTGTGCAGGAGGTACAAGGCTGGAACGCAGCCAGACTGCCTGCCTTTCATTACGTGGGCAAAGGCGGCTTAGGTAAAAAATATATATTTTATTAGACCTAATACTATAGTCGGGGGGAGGGGGGAAAGGTGAATTTACAGGTACAAGAAGAGTTTTTCAGGTCTGGAAAAGTAGCAAATGTCACAGCCCAATTCAGACTGACAGCTTGGCTTAATAAGCTTTGGATCCCTTAGGCCATCTGACAGAAAACGTAGTACCTGCTAAGAAGGGCAGGGAGCGTGATAGGGAGGGGTGGCAGCTGGTTAGCTTCCTTGGGGAAGACACAAGGAATTCTTTGTGCATGGAGCAAAGAGCATTTGATGGAAGGAGATTACATGCCAAATCGCAAAACTTTGTGTCCACATTCTTCATGAGGAGTGGTTTTACATCAAGGCTCAGGACAGAGGTTGGAGTCCATGCATTCTTGCATAAGAAATGTTCCCTCACTCAACGGCAGTGGGCTGTTTCAGTCCCCTATTGGTGGAGCTGGTTCATTCTCCTGCCTGTCACCACACGTGCTCCAAAGGCGTTCTGCCTTCAAATGTCCCTTCTGCCTCCCTTTGGACCATGGCCTTGTGCCATGTACATGGTCATTGGGATTTGGGGTCTGGCCCCATGCACTTCACAGGGCCATTTCTCCAGGTGGCCAAGGTCGGAAGACTGAGGTAGTTTCACTCCTCTGTGACATCAGTGGGCGCTGCTGGCCTTTAGGGAGGTGTCTTTCCTACACCAGGGCTTGATGAAGGCCATCAGAAAGCTTAGATCACTACTTGAAATTTTGAATTGCTTGAAAGCAATTCAGCCTCCTGATGGGGGGATTTCCTTCCCAGGCATGGACTGCAAGGGCCATAAATATTTTTACAGCTACAACGAGCTGAATGACTCCGACCGGAAGAGATGTGATCTTCCAAGCAGACCCAAACAAGCAAATAATCATCTTCTTACAGAACAAAAGGTCAAAGGCAGGCAGGGATGTGAGCTCAGCCTGGAAAAACAGAGCCCTCATCATGAAAGAGTCAGGGCAGCACACACTAAGACATCACACAAGCCTTTTCAACACGAAAAGCGATGTTCTCTATCACGTGGAAACAATAGCTCAGTCCTGTGTGAAGGCATCTGTTTCAGTTCATGGGAACTGGATTTTTCTCACTCTCCATGGGTTCAATGCATGAATGTTCAGGGGGTCTTTGTTTTTTCGCTTGTTCCTCTGCTGGTGAGAGCACCCTGAAACATGCACACAGATACCCACATTGCACACCTGAAAGAGATGTTCCAGCATCAACCAGGATTCAGCCTTTGGTCTTGGTAGTCTTGACCCTCCTGCCTCACCCCCTTGTCTAATCTTGGGAACTCTAGGTCCCCACCTGCTAGCAGATTTCTCCCTTCCACAGGGGTCTTGGAAATAAAACCTAAAACCAAGCAAAATGCTACACCTTGCAACAATTCCCCCCATTTTTAGCGAGTTTAATAATAACATTTTCTGGCAATCATCTGAGCCATCTGGAAGAAGAGACACCTCATAACCAGAGAGCTGAGGACAGCTTGATTGTCTGTTTGCTATTAATTTTTTATTTTATTTTTTTTTTTTTTGCTTTACAAGGAAGGGTGGAGATAGGAATGCTGTATTTATCAGCCTGCTGACGGCCCTGGCTTTGCTCGCCTCCCACATGCTTCACACATCAGCAGACAGTGAAATGCTTCTGTCATGTACCTGTTTCCTTTTGCAACACCTTCAGCAGCGAAAGCATCAGCTTTCTGACCCCCGTTATGACAGGGTGTTACCTTGAACATACACAGCTAGTGGCATGTCCAGTGTCCCCACAAGAGCAGCTGATGCCAGTGACAGCCTTGGTGTCTCCCTGCTCCACCAGCAAGCGAGATATGGCTTGTGCTGAACCAGATCTCAGGAGCTACAGCTGTGTTATTCCTTCCCACTGCTGGGATTCCAGTGCCCCAAGCCGCCCTTCATCCAGTACATCCACATGATGTAATGAAGCCCAGAAGCTGAGCTCATGAGAAAAACTGTGTCAAGCACCACAGTTCTGGCATCATTCTTTATCGGAGGGCAGCAGAAAGGTCCTGTCCCTGAGGTGTGTGATGAAGGAGAGGAGCGTAGGCGAGGAGAGAAATAAAGCCTGTAACATTGGCTGATCTCAGTTTCCCTCCATGTGTACACAAAGTGATCTGCTAATTCTGGAAGAGGTTACACAAAGGCGCTGAGTTCCTGTCCTGCCCTGACACCCTCACCGCTCCTGGCTTCAGATTCATCCCACCCGTTACACACCCAGCAGACGAGCCGAGGTCAGAGCAGCCCTTAGGAAAGCAGAGTTGGTTCACATGGTGGTTGAGAGTACATCTTGAGGGCAACTGACTGGGAAGTTGTGTCGGCTCAAGAGATGCTAAAGTATCCTTCAATACAGGGAATAAACCTCCCTAGATATTCAGTCTTGGGGAAATACCTTTTTTCTGGATCCAAGCAAGATCCGGACAGCCTCCTTCCAGGCACATTGCACAACCACACCAAAAACAAAAAAAAAAAAAAGGGAAAAAGCAAAAAATCAAAATACATGTCCAGAGGAGCTCTGGAGATGGGCCCCTAGCTGGATCTAGCAATGCAATTGCAGCCTGTGTTTGTAAAGTTGGTGGTGTTTTTAAAGAAAACACTAACCACATGGTTCAAGGAGAGTGTAATGAACTCATTCACGTAGTAAGGCCACCCATTGGGACAGATAAATGTCAACCCCAGCTAGAGAAACAAAGACACGAGCGTTAATGAAAGAACCTACAGCTGGGTCGCAATCCTGGTTGCGGGCACCCCCTCCACATCTCCAGCAAAGCTCTCCGGCTTCTCTGCCAGCCGTTTTCCCTCTGGGCTGGGGGTCTCCGGGCAGCCCAAGGCTATGGGCTTCCTGCACCCACCCCAACCCTTTTGCTCAGCCCAGGTTTAAGCATTTCACCTGTGCTCTGCTTTGTTTTCTTCTGGAAGGAGGTGAAAAGACCGGGAGAGGTTAGCGTACCCGTTGCGAAACACCCAGCTGTTCACTCAGAAGCAACACCAGCGAGGGAGACAGATGAAAGAGCACTAGAAGGAACTGTGTTATTACAGCTCACAAGATGCTTTGGCCCTGCAGGAAAGCAGAGTAATGACATCACATCCCATGAATTCCTTCTTGCTGATTATTTATTTGCAAACACATTTTCTGGCCAAGATAAAGCTGGGTGACAAATGGAATCAATACCCTGACCCCAAATGACTCAGAAATATGTGGGTAAAAATACAGCTATGTTTAAAAACAACTGCATTTATTTTGGGAGAGTGGCTGTCATGTCGAACAGCACTGAGGGTTTCACAACCCAGATGAGCGGAGCAGCCATATGTTAATAATAACCATTAACTCTGTTGAGCTTTGTTCGGGCCACAGAGTGGCCTGGAGGAGGACATGGAGCATGTGAGAGACCACGCAACAGAGGCACAGAGTGGGAAAGCAGTTTGCCCGAGACCACACAGTCTGGAAATAGTCACTTCTTGGCCCTCCAGGGCAAGTGCTCAGCTTCGCTGAAGCAGAATTCAACCAGTAGTGATTGCTTATGAAAATCCTATTTTTAATTAAAAGCAGGCACAAATTTGCTGTTGATATTTTTATTAGCTGTGTTGTTCCAGCAGCGATGGTCCAGAAATACAGAACATGGCAAGCTCTAAGCAGCGAGGTAATTTCTTTCCTTAGACAAAAGTCAGGTAGGCTTTCCTGCTCGTGAGGGATTCCACCTCTGAAAAAACTCATGGAACATACCCATCTCGATCAAAACTGGCTTGTGTTTCCTTTTCACTGAAAACTTCACAAGTGGAATTCTCTCCTCAATGCAGCTGCAAACCAAAAAAAAAAAAAAAAAAAAAAAAAAATTAGCCAAAAGAAAAAAGAGACCAGGGGAGGGGAGAAAGGAGAGGGTCTAACTGACAAGTTGAAATTTTCCGCTGAGCATCTTGCCAAAGAGGAATGTTTCATTTCTTTTTCAAAGCCTTCCAAGCAGGTCTGCTTTTAATACATGCAGCGTTGTGTGCCCCACAGAACTAATTGTCATGCCAGCACTCCTCTTCTTGCAACATCTGCTCGCAATGGCCCAGCTGCGTCAAGAAGCTGTGAGGCTCATCTTTTTGGAAACCCATCCTGCAGCATACGTTCTCCTGGCTGTGACTTATGCCAGCTGGGAGGCACGGACTAGTGGAAGAGACACAGGACAGGGAGGAGGAAGCTTGGATGATCCACGCTGCCTTTCTCTGAAGGGCTGTGAAAGCTAATTGCAACTTGTGGACATCCAAGTGGAGCAGGAGAACAAGTTCAGGTGAAGTGTCATTGACTTATTGGAGTTCTCCTGGTGATTAATTTGTCTGGGGACGATGCTCCAGCCTCCCCAGCATCTTCCCTCTCTGTTAACACCATATTCTTGAAAGATACTACAACTAGGACAGGAATTTCAGTTTTCCTTCACTATCAAATCAGTCCTTTGGGCTCGTTTAGACCAGCCTACTTGGAAGCCCATGCAGTAAACTTGTATGTCCTTCAGGGAGCTCTCTAAATACCAAATTGAGTCCAGATTTGAGCTCAGCCATTATCTGTGCTGCTTATACAGGTGGTCATTGTCAGGCACACGGCTGGCTTGAACGCCAGGGCAGGGAGGGAGCGAGAACTTGCTCCTCGCCTTGCCAAAAGTGCTCCAAAAAAGCTCCGCACAGCCAGGATGAGTCAGTTACAGGAGGAACTCACCCTGACACATCCTATTCCACCACCTGAGCATATCGTGGATGCCCCGGGATGGTTTCAACCCCAGATGTCTCCACAGTAGGTGCTAACTGCATTGCTTCCATGGAGAAGCAGGAAATGTTAGGGGCTAATTCCTATGACCTACTCGAAGCACCTGTGCTGGGTTGAAAGAAATCACACCCTTGGCTTCATTAAATATATTAAGTTTCAGTAAAGCGATTCCAGGGTGGCCAGCTCAGGCAGAGGCATCTGTCTTGTCAACACCCAGCTTTAGTGAGGATGGATCCCACCCCTTGTCTCTGATCTGCAGGGCCAGCAGTGCCGGCAGAAAGCATATAGGCTGCGGGACCCAGCAAGCCTATACCCACGCTCCAGCCTGTTATTTACTTTGTGGTGTAGACATTCCTCCCATCTGGCATTTGAGAGGAGGAGGGGGCGTCCAGATGGGGAAAGCAGAGCCGTCCCAGGCACCACCCATGAGGTCCCATTCCAGCAGTACGCAGAGTCCGTCACGCAGGAGGCGATCGCCAGCCTCAGTTATCACTCACACACTCATCACTTCCCATCTTTGCAAGTCATAGAGCACCAAGCAGGGAACACATCTTGCCTCCAAACTGTTTGTGTTAGAACCAGGGTACACCACATCCAGCGCAGATGTCTTTTCAGAAATGAAAATCTGCTGCGGTTGGAGGATTCTGCTCCACTCTTGCAGCCTGCTTCTATCATCAGATTCAAATTCCTCTCCCTTATTGTCATTTTTGGATACAAGCAGGATCCAAGATCAAATGCAAAGGGTCCAGAGCTGTGTTTTTCCCTGTTCCACCAGTTTCTTTGTGTTTGGCAAAGGCAGTTGGCAGGGTTCCTCACACAGATGGTATCAGAGTTGTCCCGTTCAAAACACTGGGCCTTAAAAAGAGGGTCAGGGATGAACGGGTACCACAGCCATGTCCTAGCAATGCAGGCTTTGGCATGGACCTCCCGCTTACATCACATATGGTCTTCCACCTGCTCATTTCTCATTTGCAATTATCCAAATCCAACCAAGAAGCATTAACCAAACAAGCTACATTAAAGTCAGTAGTTACAGGCACTGATTGACAACTCTTGAATAAACACCAGTAGGGTGGTTTAGGCAGGTCATCTCTCATAAAGACTAATCACGGTTTCTCTTCTTCCATGTGCTTTTCTATGTTTCCCTGGCTTTAGCTGGCTCAGTCGGAAGATTTGCGCCTGAACTATTGGTCTGGTTCCCTTTTCTGCCAGAGCTTGCCCACATGGCTTCAGGCAAGCTTTGCACACTCATTTTTCAATTGCAGGTACCTAAAGAGGCAGATGAACATCTACTGGGGTCACCACACACTTAGGTGGCTTCATTCCTTCCTCCTTTCTCCTTTGGCTGAGTTCAGGTAACTTCAGTGACCTAAATATTAAGGGTGAAACCACTGTAGTCAAGGGGAGATTTTCAAAATGTAGATGCTTCCAGCTGGCCACCTTTAAACTCCCTTTTTGGTCGGTGGATAGCAGGTCAGACAGAGTTCACCTTATGCTAAAAATCTAGAAAAAGTGCCTGCTGAGAGTAATGTTAGGTGGGAAGGGTCTCATCTTGGACATCTCAGCTAAGCCACCTCTGTTGGTCCCATCCAAGGTCAGCAGAGGTCTTCCCAGAGGGTGAGTCGTCTCAATGACATTTGGCACCTGATGCAAACATGGACAAACCTGAAGATGGGATGACATGAGCTGTAGGCTGCTGGGAGGAGGAGAGGCTCTGAGATGGTCCCAAAGCATCTGAACTCTGATCTTAACATGGCATCTGCTGCTGACCAGACCACAGAGGATCCTGGCCAAGGGAACATTTGGCCTGACTTGGCACAAACCCTTTCAGGTCCCTGAAACAGAAAGATGCCTTTCCCTTCTGGCATTGCCTGGAGGATGAACCTGCTCAGACTGAACACCCAGCTTTTAGCTGGGGAAATGGTGAGGAGCTCTGCTAGTACAGACAGCTGATGGGTGTCATAGCTATAGATTTCTTCAGCGTTGCCAGTTATGGGAGATACTTGAGATTGCTGCATGAAATATAAAAGAAAAAAAAAACCAGAAAAAAGAAAAATCTTCACCACCTCCTTAGATCCACAGGCAAAAACAAGGCCATATTTAGTCTACCATTTAAAGCATAGCAGCAGGGAGAGAGGAGGAGGAAACCGGACTATTTGGAAAGCGTGAGGGGCTTTTAAACCCCCCAAAACTCCCTCCTAGAGTTGGCTTTCAGGAGGATGCATGTTTTGCCCTTCTCATCATTAGCAGCAGCACCACACATTTTCCACAGATGTGTGTGCCAAACCATGGAAGGGCTTTGTCAAAGACTATCGCTTGTCTGACAGTCAGGGAAATCTCCCCACAGCAGATTAATTGACTCGGTGATTGATAGGAGAAGAAAACACAGTCAAAGAACAAAGTGAAAAAAAAAAAAAAGGATTGGATGGCCTGCATGAATCAGCTTGATGGATTGTTTAGTCCAAGTTTAAATGTGGCAAAATCTGCCTCAGTCTGCTTGCTTTCAAAACCCAGCATTGATATAATCTCTGCAAGTGCCTGTATCAAACCACCACACATCCAAAATAACCTGGAGACCAGTCCAAGCCCGCTTCCCGTTGAGGCACAGACCAAGTCCTTTCAGGTTTTGCCAGACCATAATACTATATAATTTCCCATAGCTATACTAATAACCCAGCATCTGAGCACGGTCTCTGAGGATTGCCACTCTTGAAGCTGTAGCATCTTCAAAGAACATGCTAATGGGGGGGGAGGGGGGGGGGGGAGATGGACCCTGCCCTACCAACCCGCCCGCCAGACTCCTGATGCACTTGGCATGTCACAGATTCAAGATCATTTCATTCTATGAACGGGTTTTACTCCAATAAACTCCCTAATTTCCCCCCCTGGAAGGCATCCCTAAGAACATGGACACACCACACATTGATCCCCTCTTCTCTGCCAGCTCAAAGATCAGAAAAATAAGGCCTTTTATGACATTACCACAAAAGTAATAGGAAATCACTCAGCTCAGTGCCTAACAGTATTGAGCCTTCTCTATGGAGCAAGGAATTAAGTCATGAGTAACCACAGACAGACCTTTACATTGCCTGCCAGGAATGGCTTTCCTGATTTATGTTTTGTTGTTGTGTTATTTTTATTTCCCCCCACTATTTGACTCAAACCCATGAATTTTTTGGGGTGAAAAAGTGATTGCTCTAAGATGATCCAGCAAACCGTGGTATGTATATCTTCTCATCCATGATTAGTCCATCTCCCTGTAAAGAGTTCAGGAATTCAAATGACTGTTAAAAAGGAAATAATCCTTCTGGCCACTGAACTTGGTCTCCTTTGTCGAGGGAGGAGAGGCACTGATCATTTGCATTTCAGTAGCACTTCTGCATCTGATCTGGCTGTCATTTTTAGTGATATCTGGCTACTTTCTCCTAAGCTAACCACATGCGCCGAAAAAAGAATGACATTAATAGCAATAACGTGGCGTCAAAGCAGTGTGGTGGTGTCACCACATGCCTTCAGCTTCTCTAACACAGTCACTTTTCACTATCCTGGCAAATACCACTTGAAGACTTCACGGCTATCACTTTTTTTCCTCTCCACTTGTTTGCAGAGTGGACATCCCCCACCTTCAGTGCCCGCTTTAAGTAATCAGGACTGTGGATACCCAAATTGACATGACATTTCATTTCTCTGTTTTTCTCCAAGACTTTAAAGTCAATGTGATGCAGACATGTTGCCTGGTGCTACAACGAAGCTTCTCCCTGATGAAGTCACTGCAAATTACTCTGAGTAGCTTTGGTGGTGCCCTCACCGGTGATACCTGAGGCTAGACAGATTGCTGGCACAGGTAGGGGTTGCAAAGGAGTTGAAGCTCTTCGTGTTCATTGAAGCCCTGGGCTCAAATATTAGGATCCCACATTTTGCATCCTCCAGCAGAAAAAAAAAATTACTAGAAAGCTTCCTGCACTTTTCTGACCCAACCATGGTCTGGGAAAGGGAAGCTGGTCCAAGAGGTTTTAGGCCACTCCTCCCTTCCACAAGCTTTTCATAAAGGGTGGGAGTCCATGTCATGCAAGGCACTTCTTCATACCACAGTGCAAAGGGCCATGGTGGACGTGTGTGGTCAACACTGGCAGTGGAAGGCAGCCTCTGGAGACCCTGGCCATACCTCTGCGATGCTATAGCAATAAATGGCAGTCATTTGACAGTAATTTAGGAGAAGTAGCAGATGAAGGAAGCAAAGCCAAGACAGAGAGCGCCACTCCCTCAGCTGTCCTTGCACAGCCAAGGGTGAACCAGCTCAGGGTCATTTCACCAGGAGGTGATGCACCATGTGGTCCCACCAGCACATCAGCACAGCTAGAGGGATGATGTTTGCAAGGCAGAGTGAAGAGCAAGAGGAATGAAAGCCTGGAAGAAGAGTACAGGCTCATGGAGGAGCCCTTTAGCCAACATTTGGTATCACTTCCTTTAAATATAGGCTCTCTCTCGTGCCTGGGGGTTTTCCCCCCCAAGAGCTGCATTGTCATTTCTGCAGGGTTTTTTAAATTATTATTATTAAAAAGAACTTTTTAACAAACATTGTCCCTTTTAAAGAAAATTCCACATTTTCCAACAAGAAGAATGTAATGCAAAAGCACCAATTTTTGTTCTGCTGGACAAACATTTTCCCTGTCTTCTGTCAGTGCAGGAAAGTGAAAACATTTTTCCCCAAACACAGTTGGAGGAAGTGGGGACTTGGGCTTAAATTCTCTTCTAAAATTCATAAGCATGCTTTAAGGAAGCCCAAATGATTTCAGGAAAAAAATGCTAAATTATGTTAAAAAAGGCATTCCTTTCAAATTGCTCCAGGAAATAGGCTTATCTTTCTTAGAGCAGTTTTTGCTAGTTAGCAGCCAAGTGGCTAATATTTCTGTCATCACTGCAACGGTTTTAGGGAAAATGTCTGTGTCAAATTATGAATTTAATTTTACTTTGTGAACATTGTTCATGATTTCAGCCTTCCTTCTGGAGCAGAAGCCTCCATTCTGTAGCCAAGGAGAATGATAAAACCCCCATATTTATTTCCAGAAATAGATTACGTTGAAGTATTTGACGCTTTTATTGAACCCAAGCAGAGGAGATTAACTGTGAAACTTAGAAATTCGAGGAATAAAGCATACAAGCACTGCATAGGACAGCTCACATCTTGGTTTTAAAAATAGCTTTGACATGGACTTAAATTACAAGTTTTAGACAAATAAGACTCCACTAGAAAAGGGGAGAAAGCCCCAGAGAGAGATTCCTGAAAAACTAAGAACTAGATGCTGAAGTAAGCACAACCTGCAAGCAATTTCTTTTACACAGGCTTCCTTGTGCCTGTAAGCTGGGCAGCGTCACGGTGTGACAAACAGTGGACAGGTCTGCAAACACTCCAAAAATGGAGAAAAAGAAAAAAGGAGATGAAAACAAGTGTGTGCACATAAGTACAAAACCCACATGTTGTGGCTACCAACCCTACCCGAGAGTGTCCAATGCTGTCAAGAAGCTGACCATGATACTATCAGACACCAGAACACGGGCAAACATGGTATTTCTGCATATGCCTTCCACAGTTTCATTTATTGAAGATTTTTTTAAACCCCATTGGTTTAACTTCTGTTAGACATTATTTAGGTGGAGCTGGTCCTGCTTTGGGACCACAGATGGATGACCCAATTTCTCAAGGATCCTCCCAGCCCCATTTCAGTGATTACTTCTCCAAGGAAACACCACATAGAGCAAATGAACAGACTCCAGCATGACAGCAATTGGGACATTTGGGCCTGTATCCTTCTTCCCTCATTTTGGATTAATTTTTAATTGATTTAATTAGTTAATTAACAGTAGGGAATATAGTCTTAGCCAGCCATTTAGTCTCTCTGGATGCAGACCAACAGATAAAAGCACTATTGGCCTGTGTTTCTTAGACAAGTCTTGTGGCACCCAGATGGTTAAAGGCATCTTCTTCAGACCTCCAGACTCAGTGAAGCAATGTTGGTACCTCCAGGTGGTGATGCAGCCAGCTGAGGACAGATATTTATGATGGACTTTTAATAGAAATGAATGACACTTATTAGGAGGTTATGTTTACAAGTTTTGAATTGCCTTTTTTGTTACCATTGATCATGAATCAGTGTTCTCAAAGTGCAGCAGTCATGGGAGGAGTGTGTGATGACTTTGCCTTTGAGTGTCCCACTCAGGGGCTGACCTGTTAAGCAGCATTTACAGGCTACAACATTGACAGCTCAAACTGTGGATGTACTGCACATTCTAACTCTGAATTATTTCTGACCTGAGCAGGGTGTAAGCAAGAAAGGCGATGAGATACAAGGGCAGAAAACAAATCTTTTACACAGGAAAAAAAAATGAGCATGTAAACACAGGGTGGAATGTACACACATTTGTAAATGTACAGACATGTGTAATCTGCATCATCTGTGCACATGTAAATCTGCACAGACTTATACCGGCTGCCTGGCAAACTCCATCAGAAGTTTGGAGACTGCCAGAAGAAAAGTTACTTTAACTTGACATGACACTAAGGCTACATAGCACCTCCTAAACTGCATTTAATACCTAGAATCAGTTTCATACACTCCCCAGTATAAGCCTGTTTCTGACTGTAGCAAGGAGAAATGAATTGTTGTCATGCCAGTGGGAGAGAGAGAGGAACTGGACAGGAGCGATTCCGTGAGTGGGAGTTGTGCTAATGGCAGGGAAAGAGCAACTGGCACATTTAATGCATCTTTCCGATTTAATGGGACTGGAAGTAAAAGAACAAGAGCAGGTTCAAATAATATCATCCCGAAAGGTAAGAGGAACAATGATGTTATTATCAATGAAGTCTAAAACGGCACATTGTTTTTGAGGGGATCTGAAATGCAAGTGTCAATCTTTCATATCTCAATTCACCGTGACAATTTATTTGAAAGTTAACAATTACTGGCTCCGGCTGCTCATCAGTTATAATAAAAGGCAGATCTTGTGCAAAATTTTGGCTGGCAGAGCATACCCCACACCACTTCACCACAGCCAGAAATGCAGTTAAGAGGTTTTATTTCCTTTTAACTTTTCAAAAGCTATGAACAAGTGATAGGAGTAAGATAAAGACCCAGAACGGATGTGAATTAAGGATGCACATTTACTTGGACTGTGAAGCACCTCTCTAACGCGTGTAAATAAGAACTTCATCTCCATTTAAAACTGGGTTCAGTGCAGTACGGATTGTACAACTGAAAATCCACTGAGGAGGACTGGTGAAGTGTCTAGAGACAGCTCCATGTAAATGCAAAATTGTGCAGACACACAGACTTCCATGACTAAATACCATCATTACAGCACTGACAAACATTTTCACAAGTATAAGTAAGCAGTCCTGCAAATATTTGCAAGCCACAAAGAACAAACCACCATGTAATGTCTATGAGTCAGTCCAGCAGGACTATATGCTTGCAATTCTGCTTTTGCACCATTCCAATAGCTCTGATGTTTGGCACCAATTTTTCATAAAGGCGTAGCCACAAATCAGCAGAATGAATAAAAGCAGCGATCATGGATTATCTAGATATTTTCCTCCGTGTACTTGGAAGTCCTTCACATACCCCCAGCAGTTTGGAAACCTCTGGCTCTACTCAGCCTGAATAGGTAGGTCAAGCTGCCCGTGGCCATATCTGCACTAGTAAATGAGAGGTACCAGGGAGATCTTTAGTCCTCTGTGCCATCCATCACAGACATCAGCTGGTACAACACATCATGCGCCCCCATTATTACTCTATTTTCATGCTCAGAGCATGGTGGCTGCATGCTGGCTGCCCACTGGAAGTTCTTCACTCACATGAACCTCCAAACCATGGCTGAGAGTTACCTGGGAAAACTATATTTGACCTAAGCTAAAACCAAACCAGGTGCTGCTGTGGCAATTTAGCGATATAGACAGCTGTGGCCCTGACAAGTGATGCAGTATGGCTGACATCAGTACAGCCAAGCCCTTTTCCCCAAAAAAAGTTTGGTTTCCCCTACATAGCATGGGAGAGGATGTTCTTGGTACATGCTATGTTCTTCTCCATACACAAGCAAGTCATGGGACATGTCTAGGAGATCATAAGTTGGCACGGGTCAAAGCTTTGCTGCAGAGCATGCTGGCTATTAAACAGCATCAATGAGCAGTTCCAGTTCTTGAGCCTTGGTTTTGTCTTGTTTACAAGTATTTGCTAGAAGCTGTTGCTACCAAAAGATTTTACACTTCATTATGTGAATAGTCTTAGTGAATTCCCCAGGGCTTCTTACTGAGTCTAAAGCCAAAGAAGTCCATAAATGCTGAAGAAAGACTTTGCTCGCTGTGCGTTGTGCTCTGTTTAGAGTTTTCTGTCTAGGCTGTTTGTACTGGGGAACTTCCAGTTAGAGGGAAAAAAAATAAATAAAAGTTTAACATATTGCCTTGTTTTGCAAAAGCAGAGGCAGTAAAAGGTTACGATATGTTGCCACCAAAGAGGTGAATTTTGGGAGGTATCTCGAGTCCTGTCCCAAATAGCAGATCAGCACTACCAAGAAGGATAAAACTAGTAGAAGGAAGAAAATTAACATTGATATCCACAAACAGAGGCTGGATCTACAAAGAGCAGGATTCATCCTGGCAGTTCTAGCCATCAAAAGGTGGCATCTTGTCTAAGCTTATTACCCAGCACTTCGCCAGGAATGAGAAACTGTCTTCAGAAGGCAATCCTGGCCATCTCTATCACACAACAACCTTAGGGCAGAACAAGCCACCCTCTGCTGTCCCTGATCTCTCCCTATTGACTTTAGAGGGAGACTAAAGAGTTGCTGTTGACTGGATGACCCATTTTTAGACAGCTGAAGTTAATGGAGATAAATTCCACCCATAAAGCCCAACCAGGTGGTTCCTTCGCCAGGGTTTCTCAGCACTTCTGTTGAGTCTGCTCTCTGTTGCATCTTGGTCACAGGCATAACCCAGCATCTTAGCTGGAGGCTGCTCCTTGCTGGAGAACCACAGAATAGCAGGCCAAAGGGGGGTGGCACGTGGATGATGCCAGAGCCTGAAATGCCATGAGATCACTTCAGAGGACAAAGTGGGGTCATGCCACAGGTGGTCTGAACCATCCAAAATCTGATTCTATCATTTTCCGTTGCTCCCTTTCCTGAGCCTCCAGAGTCTGAAGACAGGAGGGGAAGTGCGGAATAACTCAGCACCTGGTCCATTACCCCACAGTTCAGCCTGAGCCCCATGGGAGGAACTGGAAAGGATTCCCAGGACAGGATGGCACCCTTTGGATGAGGGCTGCTTCTCAGAAGTCCTGAAAGACAAGGAAAGGGTGGGGGGTGGTAACAGAGGACTTAAATGAAAGCATGATCCTGTCTGCACCTAGGACTAAACGTATGCTGCTCTTGGCCGTAGCTGTTCTCAAGCTGTCGGCATCCTGACAAGGCGTCTCTGTAACCTCTGGGACGATGTATCCCTAAGGAGTGTGTTTATGATATTTGGGCTATATGTACATCTGCTTTTACTTGCATCAAGGAGCCTTTATGTCAGCCTGGGCTGAAGAAGGTGGAGAGGTTAGCCTGCATTGAAGCAACAAGCTCTGCCTGAAACAGTGCTTGTCTCTTCTCACCCAGGACTGCAGACAATTATATCGGCTCTTTGCAAAGCTTTCCTGCGACCTTTTGCTCTTGGCAGCAGAGGTTTGACTGCTGGCAGCAGGAACACATTCTGTTCCCCTATCTTCAGGGATGAACATTTCCAACGTAAAGTCAAATCCAAGGAGAAGGGTGGCTCCTCAAGCCACAGAATGAGCCAGTTGATTTGGGGCAGACAAATTTCTTCTACAAGAAAAAGCTTCCTTTTTCTAGCAAAAATTTCTGCAACACTTTACCACCCCTCACCTTTGGAGAGCCAGGGACCATGAGTGTGTGATCAGCAGAGGACACGGGAGAGAAAAGGACCAGAAAGACGTTCCCAGGAGCTATAGGACTTGACAAAGGCTGGGAGCTCTGGGGGGTTCCAGGAGTGTCCTCTCCTTCAGGAGCAACTGGCTGGCTTTATTGAACTTACACTTTATATCATGGAGCACCCGGAGTCCCACAGCAAGATGAGGAGGTGGAAGGAAAAGGGGAACACATTGCATTAGCCCACAGGCATCTGAGGTATGATGCAAGGAAAGAAAATTTTCATCCTCTCTATAAGATCTGGGAATTAAAATTCAGAGAAGGATTAACCTATTTTCCAGGTGTGTAAAGATCACAAATTGAATCCCCGTCATCTGTGTTCAGTGCCGTTATCAGAAAACCTGTTTCTTTCTCATCTATAGCTGTTAAAAGAAAAAGATGAATGCAACAAGAATCTCCCTCCAAAGGCAAAAAAAAAAAAATCTTTTTAAAGGTGCCAGGCTGGGGCTAACTTTGTGCCTTTTCTTCAGAGTGGGATATAACTCCACGCCAGGGCTGTGCTGGATTTGCTTTGTCTGGTTCAGAAGAACCCGCTGTGTCTGAAATCACAGCTATGTCCTGAAGTGAAAATTAGAAGTGACTTCCAACAAGCTTTGCTCCCATAATTGCTGTTCCTTTCCTTAGAAACCGCTACCTTGGTAGAAGCAAATTCACTCCCCTACTAATGGGCAGCACTCTCCATTACATTGGGGTTTGCAAAGGACTTACATCACCTATCCATCCCGACCATTTAATTGCTAACAAGCTCCATGGTCATGCTAACAAGGGCCCTCCTAGGAAACACACTGTTCAGGAGCAGAAACTGTTCCCAGCAGACTGTATGAGCTAGACAACCTCACCGGGGTGTGGGTTTGGGGAGGGGAGTCTATAAGGGAGTCACCTGCATGGGCAGGAGCTATGCTGTGGCATAAGCAACACCGCATGTGGAGGCACACATGCATGCATACACTCACACACACAGGTGCCTGCACATCAATTTTGGCATAGAATCATAGAACCATTTAGGTTGGAAAAGACCTTTAAGATGGTCAAGTCCAACTGCTAACCTAGCACTGCCAAGCCCACCACTAAACCATGTCCCTCAGTGCCACATCTACACGTCTTTTAAACACCCCCAGGGACAGTGACCCCACCACCTCCGTGGGCAGCCTGTCCCAGTGCCTGACCAGCCTTTCAGGGAAGATGTTCCCCAACCCCCAATCTAAACCTGCCCTGGGGCAAGGTGAGGCCGTTTCCCCTTGTCCTGTCACTTGTTCCTGGGAGCAGAGACGACCCCCCCTCGCTGCACCCCCCTGTCAGGCAGCTGCAGGGAGCGAGAAGGTCCCCCCTGAGCCCCCTTCTCTCCAGGCTGAACCCCCAGCTCCCCCCTGAGCCCCCCCCCAGGCTGGTGCCCCAGCCCCTTCCCCAGCCCCCTGCCCGGCTCTGGACATGCTCCAGCCCCTCAGGGTTTGGCTGGTGCTGAGGGGCCCAAAATTGAACACTTTTCATCTCATTGACATGAGACAGCTCTGGAGAATATGGCCAGATGTTACTTTTTTTCAGAGATACCCGTTTCCTGCTCTCTGAGCTCAAGGAAAAGCCCTGGGAGATGCAGCCTTACCAGAAAAACCTATCCATAAGGCAGGGTAGCAACAACAGACAACCACGCTAAGAGTCCACTGAATCACCTGAGAAAACTATCAAAAGGGAGATCTTTGGTTTTTTCTTGCAAGCTGGAGATTTCACAGTGAAAAGCAGACATGCTTTGGAAAGCTTTATCCACAAAGGCCCTAATTTTGCATTGGAAATATCCAGTGTGTGTCCAGGTTGAGTACTTGACAATTACCATCTCCTCCACCAGTCCAATATGAAAGATGTGGAAACCCTTAGCAAATCAGGACATAAGAGGAGATATCAGACTAGATATAAGGAAGAAATTCTTTATGGTGAGGGTGGTGAGACACTGGAACAGGTTACCCAGAGGCGTTCTGGACACCCCATGCCTGGAAACATTCATGATCAGGTTGGATGAGATTTTGAGCAACTTGATCTAGTTGAAGATGTCCCTGTTTATGGCAGGAGGGTTGGACTAGATGAACTTTAAAGGTGTCTTCCAACCCAAACCATTCTATGAGTCTATGAGGAGCTGGGCCTGTGGAAGGAAGATGAGGATGCAGTAACACCCCACTCAGTGCGAGCACTACAGATACAAGCCACTTGCCTTTGCTTTGGTTATGACTCAGCCAAGGGTGCAGTCATGCAAAATGGCATAACCCAGAGCTTAGCCTGCAGTTACGCCGGGCTGGGCTGTTGGTTAACACAGCAGCCTTGCCTCCGATTACTGGCCCTCATTATCCTCTCTTGTTGCTGTAGTTCAAGTATAATTCCAGGGAAGTTCAACAGAGGCTCAGCTATGGGAAGCTCTTTGTAAATTCAGATAATTTCTGAAGTCCCTTGCTACAGAAATGCTGTAGCATTTTTTTAGCTTCAAGTCTAGACCTTTTCTATTTCTGTTGTCTTGTTTTAAACATAAAACCATAGTGAAATACTCAAGGGAAGACTATACTGTCCCATTTTACATTTATGGTCTCTTGGCCACCAGCCAAGCAAGCACAAATGTGTCTGATCTCAAAATAACCCTCTGCCAGTTCCTACTTTATTTTTTACGGCCATTGAACACTGAGCAGATGACTTCATCAATTTGAATATAATGGTGCCCAAATAGAGATAACAAATAACTGAGCAAATCCTTGCACAAAGCAGGTGAATCAGTCACGCATGGTGTGATGGAAGTTGAGACAAAAGATGATGCAAAATGCAGCATTCACACCATGCTGAAAATAAAAGAGCCCTCTTGGGTCACATACTTCTCCTGACACGGGCAAGACTCCTGGAGAAGCAGTTCAACCATAGTTTACACAAACCTGCAACAGGAAAAAGAGATAATAAAAAGGCAGAAGCAAGCTCCAGCAGTGTGTGGAGGAAGGTGAATTTAGGCACATTTAAAGTAGCTACTCAGTGCACTTTTTTCATAGTGATAGCAAATAATCCTCTGGAAACAGGGCAGGATATCCCTAGAAATGTGGGCTTTGGGTGTCATTTTTCAATTACTCTGTGTCTTTTTTTAAATACTGCTACTGGGATAGAAATGAGCATTAGGTACTCGAAACCAAGGGTCAGGTCTCCACGTTATGCAGGCTGGTGTCAGACTCACCAGATGGCATCTCCGGTTTATATTCCACAGCAGTTGGGATTATCATATGGATTTTTCATGATGCCACTAACCAAAGTCAACAAATACAAAGTCTTGATTATCTGTTATTTTCTGTTTGCACAGAGGATGAGAATTGTTTCTATCACTACCCTGGTACATTCTACGTTCTCTGCAAAAAAGCAGAGTTTTACAAAGAGCAAATGCAGTGTTGCCTCTCTGCTCTGTGCCTGATCTCCCTCGAGCAGTGCTTTGTATACGCTACATACAGGTTGGCTTTCCAAAGGGCTTTATGCCTCCACTGGAAAGTTCCTTGTGGCAATGAGACCCAAACACCTTGGTATCTGACATGCATGAATAGCAGGAAGTTGTTGGGACATTGACAGGAGCAGAGAAGCCTGGAGGCAACAGGCCTGCAGGAAGAGTTACAGGAGACGAGGAGGAGAGAAAAAAGGGATAACGTTTAATATAGAGACTAATTTTCCTTTCACATCCAACGTAAACTAAACCTGTGGAACATAATGTTTTCAATGTACATTTAAAAAACAACTTTTTTTAAACAACTTATTTTAACAATGGGCTTGCAGGTGAAAACCTGGAGGATGCCAGGGGAAAAGCAAAGGAGGAGAGAAAATAGAGCGTGAGAACTGCTCCAGCTCTTCCCGAACACTGGGGGATTCAGAAAGGGCTGAAACCACAGCAAAGAGCTGAAGATGAGGAAAGCCACAAGCACGTTTTGAATACAGCCAGCTACACTCGAAGCAGATTAGCAGCACCAATAATTGCCGAGTGAAATGCCTGCCATGTGCCACAAGGCTCAAGCTTCCTGCTGGGGCCTTTTTCCAAAAGAAATGCAAACAGGATGAGCATGCACAGCTACAACGTGCTGAGCAGGAAAAGAAAAAGGATTGAGTCAAACCCTGGACCCCCGCTAAGCCAAGAGGATGAAAGTCCACACTAGAGAAGGTCGCTGGAGCTGGATGTGGAACGAGGTATGAAAAGAAGGGATGGGAGGAAAGATGGAGGTATAACATTTCAGCAAGATTTGTGCCAAGGCAACAAAGTTTAGGGAGGAGAGAAGAAGGTCCTTCCACCACGTTTTGCTAGCTGCAGGATTCAGGTTTAAGCCCTGACTCTGACCCAGTACAAGCCAAAGGTGATCAGGCACCAACAATAACAAGCTGTTTCCTCAACTTTAGTGTTAATCCTTTGTTTGCATTTCCTTAAACTTCCCTTTCCCAGTATCCAAGAATAAATGAAAGCATTTCAGCTTGCTTAGCCTCTAAAGTTGATGAAAATGTCTTGACAAGAGATCAAGAAGGAAACCTACATGGCAAAAAACGCATTGAACTGGGAAAATTCACAAGCACACTTGGATTGGGATCACTGTGGACTTCTGCAAGGTTTCACACATACTCGGGAGCTTTTTTGGAACACTTTCCCCAAAGGAGAGACCTCCCCCAGCCCACCACTGACCCATGTCACCTTCCAAAGGATAGTTAGGACGGAGAGGAAGGCTCTGCAGGAAGGACGGTGTGCTCCGTGCTGACGCCTTGCTCAGCGGTCCAGCTGCTACGCTCCCACCACCTCCGGGTGCCAAACAGCTTGTGAAGGCTGGAAGGACCTTCTGCAGAGAAGCTTTTGCTGCCTTGCATGTCTGGGATCAGGGTGTGAGTGCTCAGTTCCCAGCTGTGCCAGAGTCTCCATGGGAGACCCTGGGGACTGGCTATAAAATTAAATTCAGCACAAGAAGGGTTTCTGCACAAGCACATTTTCAGGTACCTCTGGAGGGGAAGAGTCAAAGCACACATGTTGTTTTAGCCAGTACCTCAGTTTCAGCTATTTCTGAGCACTCAGAATATTCTCATCAACATCCAAATAAATGAAAAGTGTCCAGGACAAACAAATGGCCCTCTAAAACCTACACAGGAGCCATCTCCTTGCCTTGCCTGGAGAAGAGGCTCAGGGCCTGGCCCAAAGACTTAACAGAGCAAGACTCATTCGTTTTGAGGTCTTTAAACCAAGCACAAAGTCTTTCTGTTTGTCACTAACCCATACCCTAATCCCTCCCTCCTCCGTTTGTATGTCAGTGGTTTGAGTCGGTTTTTTACGGCTCATTTCAGCTGAGGCACCAACTGCAAATGCAAAGTGTATCTGAACAGAAAGGTTTTCTCTGATCTGATAGGTGAGACAAATACTAAAAATATTGCAGGTAAACATACAGTTACCATCCCAAAGGATGCAAATAATCATAACATCAGGTTCTATCCAAAAAGACCCCAACAGCCTTACCATGTTTCTATATTTAATAACAATTGAGCTGGAATTGTCAGTGTCCCATAGAGTTAATGATATTGTTTCTGGAGGTCTCAAGAACACACTAAAGAGACATCTTTCAGGAGTGATTTACAGAGCTCTCACCCTGCCCTGAGGTCAAAAGCTGGCTCACACAATTCCTGGAGGTCATTTCCACTCCTTTTTTCCCCTGAGTCTACAAAGTATTTGCAAAACAGCCTCCATTCCAATGCCCATCATCTTTTTTTTTCCCTAAAGAAAAAATGGAATTCAGCCTGAAACAACTCCCTTGCTGGTAGGGCTCACAGCAAGTGTTATATCTCAATTAAGGAACAGAACAATGTGACTCTATCAAAGTTTGGAGGGGGTGGATTTTGGTTTCCTCCATTAAAATCCTCCCAGCGCGTGAGCCATCCCTCTGCATGTGAGACTCTTTGGCAACGACATATGGTCCATGTGAAACATGTGCCAGTCCACCGAAAGCTGTCTTTGCTCACTGTGCTTTTACTGCTACTTTATTTTTGCTCTGTTTATATTTCCTGTAGCAATTCAAGTCTTTATGAGGTGAAGGAATGACAGAACAGTGATATTTTAAATTGCATCCCTCTTTTGCTTTCCTCTGTGTCTCTTTTTGTTTTACTTACCTCTAGACACTGAATGTTTTTTAAGTCCGGTGAAACTGAAAAAATGGAAAACCAACACAGATAATTTCTTAGAAAAAAGTATTTTAAAACCCAGTCTATTTTTAAAGGAATTATGTAAAACCACCTATGAAAATAAGCTATGTAATAGAAATAACTTCTAGACTTGCCACAAAGTGAAGTTACACAGAAGCTGGTGAAGGTTGTCATCTGCGCCTGAGGCACAACCTGATACCATTAATAACTGCTCCTCCGAGTAATTAGACAGCCATGCTGTGGCACAGACAGGCATGTGGTGCTGCCGAAGCTCAGGTACTCCTCCAGATGGGGTCGTCAGTCAGGGCAACATCCGACTGATCGGGATGGATCCACCAGATGGGCTAGGACCCACCTCAAGGAAACACAGGATGGTTTTGTCCCTCCTCCTGCCAGGATGCTTGAGCTATTTTTTCTTCCAGAGCTTTGTGATACTACAACCCTCTCTGCTCATGTCCCTGCTTCTCAGTCCACCACAGAGGCACATTCCCAGTGGTGTCAGATAAGTGCAAAAGCTTCATTTCATGGTCCCTGAGACACCACCCCAAGTTATAGACCCCACCTCTGCAACGAGATCCTGTACCTGCAGTGGACTCTTATAGAATCATAGAATCATTTAGGCTGGAAAAGACCTTTAAGATGGTCAAGTCCAACTGCTAACCCAGCACTGCCAAGCCCACCACTAAACCATGTCCCTCAGTGCCACATCTACACATCTTTTAAACACCCCCAGGGACAGTGACCCCACCACCTCCGTGGGCAGCCTGTCCCAGTGCCTGACCAGCCTTTCAGGGAAGATGTTCCCCAACCCCCAATCTAAACCTGCCCTGGGGCAAGGTGAGGCCGTTTCCCCTTGTCCTGTCACTTGTTCCTGGGAGCAGAGACCGACCCCCCCTCGCTGCACCCCCCTGTCAGGCAGCTGCAGGGAGCGAGAAGGTCCCCCCTGAGCCCCCTTCTCTCCAGGCTGAACCCCCAGCTCCCCCCTGAGCCCCCCCCAGGCTGGTGCCCCAGCCCCTTCCCCAGCCCCCTGCCCGGCTCTGGACACGCTCCAGCCCCTCAGGGTCTGGCTGGTGCTGAGGGGCCCAAACTGAGCCCAGCATCCGAGGGGCAGCCCCCCCAGTGCCCAGCGCAGGGGGACGGGCACTGCCCCGGCCCTGCTGGCCACGCCGTGTCTGACACCAGCCAGGCTGCTGTTGCATATGAAGTGTTTTGAGATTTTCAGCAGGAAGGGTCATAAGAAAGCATAAAATAAGCTTGTTATGACTTAGCACACAAATACCTTCATCTTAAAACAGAAGGATATCCAATAAAGCCAAGCCTTATTTCCAGAGACTAATTTTAACCTTGACCCTGGAAGAAAGCAATCGAGAACAAAAGGGAATCAATATTTATCTCTTGCTACAAAACAAGACGACAGCTTATTTCAATGACTTTTTAAGTGCAACTGCACGAGTCAGGGCTATGAGCTGTCCGGGTAACATCAGCACCCAGCTCCCGTTCTCCACTGGCAAAATCTCAACAACAACAAACACTTCACTGCAGCTCTGGCACCTGGGGACCAAAGCAGAAACAAACAGGACCAACAAACAAGTGTCAAGAGGACTGCAGTGGTGGAGATCAACGAAAGCGAGCAGTAGGAGCCTGGGGAGGAGTGACAAGGAGGACATAGCTATGGATCAAAGCTAAACAGGGACCTTCCTCAGTGGGGAAGGCTGGGCTAGCTGGGAAGTCAGGGATGGCTTGGAAATAAGCAGCTTTGTCCTGGCTCCTGATAACAACGTGCACAGAAATACAACAGGGGCATTATTCCTACCATAAAAAAGAGAGAGAGAGAAAGAGAGAGAGGAATAAAAATAAATGTGTTTGCTTTCCATGACACTCTTAAAATGAGAAACACCAGTCATTTCTTATTCTAAGTGCAGGGTGTTGTTGTCTGTGGTGTAATACCTCCACGCCACAGTGTGCTAACTCTTGTTTTATTAGGAGCCACTACATACCGACAGTCTCCTTAGGATATTATAGATAGAGGTTTTAAAAAAAGATACCCTGTGTGAAAAGCAAGTTTGCTTGGCTAAGCACCGAAAAGTCAGGAAATGCTGCGGCCATGGTTATTATTGCTGTTTCTCAAGCAGCAGAGCCACGAGCTTCAGTCAGTGTGTCCTTTATCTGTCCAGTTTGAGAAGGTCTTGCAGGACCTGGAGGTGAAGATGGCATTAGCTCGAAGCAGTAAGTCCATGCATGTCCTGGCAAAAGGAAATTCATTTCACACCTGCGCTGCTGCAGCAGCAGCATGCACACATTGCGCAGCACTGTGGTCCTGCTCCCAGTCCCTATCCCCAGGGGACTCAGCTCCAAGAGGCTGATGAGCCGTAACTGCTCTTCACCAGCCACTTTGGTCCCGTGCAGGGAAGGAGCAGCACTCTAGGGGAGACGCAATGGCTGCACCACTGGGCGTTGCGGTGCTCAGCCCAGGCTGCAAGACAGCCTGTTTCCAAGGCATGGTGCAGAAGCCCAGCCCCACTTGCACCGCCACCAACAGACCCTGCCACAGGAGCCAGACCAGTGCTGCTTTTTGCTATGTGGGGTCAAAGTTATTCCAAGTCCCTTCAAGCATCTTCCCACGGCACAAATCTAAGGCACTGGTCATGCCTGCAAGGGTCAGGGCAGAGCCACAAGCTAAAGCAGGAGGTGAACCACCACCTCCCTTGCCCATGGAGGGAACCTGCAGGGAGGACAAGGCCTGGCTTGACACCTTCAGTTGGAAGTGTGAAGCCCAGGCCTTCACACATTAAAATCATCCCCTGCTGAACATGATGCACCAGTTTCACTTTTTATTTTCATCCCATAATGAAATGCAGTCAAACCTCCCAATGCTATCAGACCGGGGAGGGGTTGACAGGCATGTGATAGACAGAGCCTCCATCAAGGCAGGACTCCCAAGTGGGAGAAACTTGGCAAAGAGGAATGCAAAATCCAGCGTTGGACTTTGAGCCAATTCCAGGATATTAAAATAGAAATAGTAACACACCTAAATTTAGCTTCCCGTCTCCAAATGCTGAAGTTATGGGGTCTGAAGGAACAATATAGGCTGTAAGGGTGCACCTCAGAGGGATATGGGTTTCGCTGTTTTTTAAGGAAAAGAACCTTATTTCATCACTGGCCATGTGTATTCCTGTCTGGGTCACCCACTTCCAGCTGCTTTCAAGAATAGGGCTGAAGCTCTCAAAGATATTGGGCTCCTGCAACTCTTCTGAAAACAGGAGGCCAGGTCAAGGAGAAAGAAAACTGCTGCCCTCCCAGGAGGGGAATCTGCAGAGGGGCTGGGCCTACAGAAACACCAGTGAACTGGGATTTTACACATGTACAGCAAGTCTAAAACAAACCAGGTAGTTTGGGGTTTGCTGTTGGTGGAGCTATTTTCTTTAAAAAGAAAAGCAAAATGACAGTAGTAAATGGCCATGCAGGAGATGTTGTTAAGAAACATCTGCTAAGATAAAATGAGATTTCCAGCTCAAAAATGGAGAACTTTTTGACTGGCATCATAGAATCATAAAATAGAATGGTTTGGGCTGGAAGGGACCTTAAAGACCATCTAGTTCCAACCCCCTGCCATGGGCAGGGACACTTTCCACTAGATTAGGAATGCCAACACAGAGTCGGGAAAGTGAAGAGGAAAGGCTGGGACAGCCTGTGCAGGATTGCACTGGAATGCCTTCACCATCCTGCTCTAGCAGATACCTGTATTTCTGGTCCTACCCTCTTTTCAGAGGAGCACATAAGCCACCCGGTGCAGCCCTTTTGCAGAAGCCACAGCACTTAACAGGGGTGGCAGTGCCAAATCCACAGCCGTGGGAGGGATGGGGAGACAGGGGAATGCCTGCATCCAGCAGGATTCCCAGCCCACCCACAAAATTCACCTCCAGTAGGTACCCAGGTATAGAGCAAACTGCCACAGGAGGAGGTCTAGAGACCAACAGCTTCACTACAGGGAACCCCACACCACAGGACCTGTCAGCATTGCCACCCCTTGCCTAGGACAACCACAGCCCCATATCTGCCATGCCTGGGATGCCCAGCCAGCGCAGCCCGCAGCCCTCGTCCCCTCCCAGCCTGCCTGCTCCCCACCTGATGCTTGGCTGCTCCCTTGCTACAGTGGGTTAATCCCTCCTCTTGCTGCCCAGAGCTTGTGAACTTGGCCATTGGACCCAGCATCCTTAATCTGGGATAAAACAGGTTTATGCATGCAACAATACATAAACCACCGACTCTGAAAAAAAACACGCAGAGGCATAAGCAAACAGCAAAGGGAGGAAATTGCTATGTAGATAACCTAATTACTTAAGAGTGTCATTGCTGCACAGAAATAACGTGGAGAGGAAAGTTAAGTCTGTGGAAGACAGAAAGGTGCCCCAGAGATTAGACTATTAAGGACAAACCACATGAAGGGCTGTAAGCAGAGTAGCAGGCTTACCAGGAAAAAGTGTATAAGAAAGCAAAACCCACTTTCATTAAAATGCCAGTGCTGGGCAGGTTGCTCACAGCAAAGCCAGCTTGTGCAGGATGGCTGTCCCCAGGACTGGCCTCACTCTTCTTAAATCTGATTGCTTCTTGCAGGTGTTCGTAGGAGAGGAAAGATGCTGGCGGGGTGGAGATGGGGGTGACACTTCACAGTCACTCACCTTCAGCAGAGCTGGGGTTGTGCACAGCGAGTGCTTCGAGAAACCAAGCAAACCCTCACACGAGGCTCTGACTCTGTCCAGCTCCCCTGGGTAAAGAGGCAGCGGTATAAACACACCGATGTTTGTGACTGATGAAAACAGAAGCTGAAATCTCCTACTAGGACGAAGCTGTCTTAGAGTGCCTGCCACATCTCAACCATCATCTGTTGTCAAAGCAGTCTAATCCAAAATATACCCAAATCACTATGAAACAGGGGGATACTGAAATCTTGCTGGCTTTTTTTTTTATTTTTCCTTTTTTTTGACATGGAAGTCAGCATCAATCACAGAGACAAGGCTGCAGTAAACAACCCTTCTCCCAGTGCAGTCATTTACAAGACATGCACTCTAAATATCAGGCAGGAGGTCTGTCAAAGCCATCTCTGCATTTTTCAGATTTCTGGGGGCACACAGCATCCTCAAACTGGTTTCTTTATACGCAAAGCATCAAAGACCATGTCTCCTGGGGGGGGGGGGGGGTTGGGGGAATCAGAGAGGTGGTGGGGGTGTTGCTTGAGAGGGAATAAGAAGGACACGTGCATTTTGTGCTTAGCAGAGGGCTAAGTGCTATATTCAGTGCTGAGCACAGTGCTGGGCTCACTGCTGGGGTATCTGCAATAACATCCACATGCTATTTTTCTGGCTCATGTTACAGATACATTCATGCCATGCCAGAAAAATTGATCTCCCTTTCCCAGTCCAGCGGGCTTAACCCTTGGAGCATCTTGGTGTGATGGTGCAGGAAAAAAAGCACACATGACCTGGCCAGAAGGGTCCAACCCTGAACCTAGCAAGGTGGAGAGGAAACTTTCCCTGAGTTTTGTTGGAGTATGGTTGAGTAGGGGGAACCCCCCACCAGCTGGGAGACTGATAGTGCATGGGAAGATCATTTTGGCAATGAGGAAGACAAGGCAAAATGTGCTGGCTGTTCCCAGACAGCAGAACTGCAGATGATGGTCAGAGCAAGCCCACAGAAAGAGGTCTCTGAAGTTGGAAGCCCTGGTATGAAAAAAGCCACAGCTTGCAATGCTCTTGTCCTTTACAGTTGTTTGCATTTCTGCAAACAGGAACTGGATTTTGCCACCCTCTCAGCTCACGGTGGCCCTAGAGTCTGTGACCACATTGGTACCCCATCATACACCAAGCAGTCTGACCTCATGGTCCCCCAGACCAGGCGCACTCCTGGCACATAACTGTGCTGTCCAAGCACACCAGGGGCAGGGACTGCAGGGCGTAGTACAAGGCTTGAAAAAAAACAACCACTCAGCAAGCAGTTTAAAGAGGTAGGTATTTAGAACAGCCTTCCTCAAACCCTTTGCCACCTCAGGCATGCGTGTAAGCCAGGCAATGGTCTGTCATGTGCACAGCCATGGTGGGGGAACAGGTAAGAGTCTCAAAAGGGATTTTCTGGGAAAAGAGCAAGCATCAGGGTGCATCCCCAAGAAGATGTCTTAGCATTATGACACAAAGTCAATTTATTACACGGCACCAAGGGGAAAGTGGATGGGAGTTGGATTCACTAAGTAATTAGTCACAAACCTCAATGAAGTCTTGAGGACGTTGCCTCCTGTCACGGCACTAACAGAGGTACCAGGCTGCAACAGGGCTTTTACTGCCCCATACCGGCCCTCTCAGTCTCACACAAGGTTTCAAAGGTTCATCTACTGTCTGGGCTGTTTCTTCAGCCTCTTCAGGCCAGTCCACCCTGCTCCTTGCCTCTGCTGCATCTGAGTTCTTCCTTCTCTGGGCTCCTCTTCCAACAAGCCTCCCCATCTCACCTACAGCCAGGGCTCTCTGCTGCCTTCACCCCTTCCATCCCCCTTAGAGCTATTTAACTACTTAGCAGGAACCAGCCACAGCTGCACCTTATCCACATCAGCCAGCCCACCACCCCTGAAGCCAGTCCACCGCCCCTGAAGCCAGCCCACCGCCCCTGAAGCCAGCCCACAGCTGTGTATTACCAATGTTAATTAACCTGCCTTCATTCCTCTATAATTCCTCTAACAGCCTCCCACTGATGTCAAGCAAGTCTGAGGTAGAATTCATCATCTTCAAGCACTACATGTCTAGAAGTTTGGAGCTGACAAGTGAGCAAGAAATGAGCTCTATAACCACTGATGTTTCTGAAGAGAAGCTGGCCTGACCAGTCTCAGATACGTACCCTGATACCACCCTCTGGAAGTCCCCATTCCTGCCCACAGCCTGTAAGGGAGTAACGAGCTCTGGCTCTCTTGTAGCTGTCCCAAAGCTATCAGTGCCTAAAGGGACCTGGGAATTCTGCTGATTCCCACTCTCATGGTCATGGGATGCAAAGGGACCTACAGACCTAGGGCATGACTTTACCCAGCTACATGAAGATCTAAGTTTGGAGCATTTTTCCTCTCGCTGTGCACTGAGTAGAGAAAGAAAGTAATCTCCAGGTAGTAACTCAAGGTTCCCATCTCTCTTGGTCTCTCCATTGACCAGAGGCATTGGCAGTGGTGGAAATCATTCATCAGGTGCTGTAGTTTCAGCCTGTTCTATCTGAGAGAGGAGAGATTCTTGCAGGGGACCACAAGCAAATATATGTTCATTAAATTTTTTCCATCCTTTGATTCCCCAGCAATATAAGATGGTAATTCATCTCTACCCACAATACCATGAGGTTTTCTGTGAGTTATGTGCCCTCTGACTAAGAGAGAAGCTCACTTTGGTCTTCTGTCAGCTGCTTTTACTCTGAAATCATAACTGGAAGCTGCAATCACATTGTATTCTCTTTCCCTTTTTCTGAAGGTGAGCCTATAAATCCAGCGAGGAACATTAAGTACTGAGTGCTGCTCGCTTGAATCATTTGTGAATCATCATGGACCACTTTGAACTACTGGGGCTTTGCAACAAGGGACAACCTTCCTTGTCCTGATGGATTCTGGACACCTGCCGAGACCCAAGCTGAGCACATTGAGGAGTTCAAATGTGGTAGAGAAGGTTAAAAGATGATCACATCCTAGCTGAGAAAGATAAACACTGGCAGAAGGTACCTGATACTTCAGAGACTCTTTCACCTGTGAGGCAGTGACAGAAGAGATCCCTAACAGTGGTGAAAACCAGAGAAGTCCAAAGCAGTAATTATGCACAGAATCATTCTTTTAATGGCAAACATAATTCAATCAATGGAACAACTTCATTAAGGAAATACAGATTCCCCACTGAGAAGATTTATCCTGGAGATGAAAGAGGATATAATAACCCCCCTCACTCCCATTCAGTTACCACCACATGGAATGACATAAGGCCTTTGTCATATGATGGAGATCAGTTATGGGCGGGTTCAGCAGCTATCTAAAGCACAGCCTTGCTTACATTCTCTAAATCAGGACCAGATGCTTTTTTTCTGCAGATATTCTGTGGCCTAGCTCCAGGTTGTGGAGTTGGATATCATAGCATTGCAGAATAATTCAGGTTGGAAGGGACTTCAGGAGGTCTCTAGTCCATCTCCTGCTCAAAGCAGGGTCAGCTCTGAGATCAGACTTGGTTATTCACAGCTTTGTACTGTTGGGTCTTGAAAACCTTCAGGGACGGAGTCTGCAGAACTTCTTTCAGCAACCTGTTCCACTGCTGGACAGATATATACAAAAATGCAAGGTGAAAACCAAGAGGGGTTTGGGGTTTTTTCTTCCACTTCCCTGAATCCCAGTTTTGCTGAAACAAGTCTTCTAAGTTTGGTAGACACCCAGCAGTCGCAGCCCCCTACACGGGAGGCCAGGCTGTGGCTCTCATCAGCCCTACCGTGTCTGCCAGCACTGCTGTCTTTATGGGTTAACAGTTGGACTTGAAGATCTCGAAGGTCTTTTCCAACCTAAATGATTCTGTGATTCTATGGTGCCTCCCTAGTGTTAAAACTAAATCCACATATGCCTCCAGCGAATGCTCGAAGATGCCAATAGATCCCACCATAGTTGACAAGACCATATGCATTTAGAGATTCAGAGATTCCAACTTTTTGGGAGAGGTAATTTCTTTATTGGACTTGATGACATAACCTCCAAGCACACAATGCCTTTATCAGGTCTGACAAAGAAGGCAGAGCCTAAATGAAAGGCAGGTGATAAAAAATAGCTCCATGTTGGACCCAATTATTTTAATCACTTGGAAAACAAGAGGGAAAATGGCAGCAAGCAGTGTGGAGTGGAAATGAACGCCAACAGGCAGGCAATTCACAGTTCCTTCACCGGGGGGTGTTGCTATTCCATCACATTCGGGACTTATTACAAAACATACCCTTCCCAGCCTGGCTCCAAAATCTTATTTGCTCCCACTTCTGCAGCAAGAGGCCAAGGAGACTGAATCATTTCAGTCAGGGCTGGTTTTGAAACCATTTGTGGCTCTGGACGACATTATTACTGCCTATATTTGTCTCTTCTCCCTGAATATGGGACATAGTACAGAGAAAAACCTTTTAAATGTTATTGCTCCTATAAAAATGCTCCACGGATTGCACTTGGGTTACTACCACGTGTTCAATGAAAAGTAATGCACTGCCACCATGCAGCTGGACGATGTGATTTCTCCAACACTCATCAAGGGAGAAGTAAGGCACCAGAAAAGATGATGGAAGTCTAGTTGTCAGACATGGACAACAGGCTTCAGAGAGATACAACTTTCGCAAGTGAGAAAATACTATTTATTGTTGCCTCTGGCTGCAGAGATGAGGTCTGACTCCTTTCTCTTTACACCTGACATCTCACCTAGAAAAGTCATCAATCTGAGACGGTCATCCCAGACCCCCTTACAGCTGAGAAGCTAGCAGGGGCATGATTCGGCTGGCTGCTCTTGGACATGCCCTGCAGGGTGACATGGGTTGTCACCCATGTGTAGCCTAACTTCCACTGCTGATGTCAACCTGGGCAGCAAAGCCCAGGGTAACTGGCTGAGGAGCTGGTGTGTATCATGTAGACACCTCTGTTTATCAATTAAATCCAGCTTGAGATCAACCAGAGATCAAAAAATCTCTTGAGGCAGGTATTCATTCTCTAACTCTAAAGCTTTAGGATACACTCCAGCGAACTGGAGGTTTCGAACACTTTTTCTGCATTAAACTTCTCAAAATCATACAGATGCTCATCTTGTCCTTTGCAGACCAGCAGCATATCTGGGAGTTTCAACATCCATTTGCCTCGTTTGGCAAGGTGCAGAAAGACTAGGACACCTCAAAGAGCTTCACTGGCAAAGCTCCTGTTGGGAATGCAAAAACACTGGCAGAAAATAACTTTTGTTGTCTATGCCTTCTCAGGAAGGTGATGTTGCATTGCTGCCAGCTGGTTTTTTATCATTATTCATGGCCCTTTGTCTCCACTGGGGCAGGAGCTGTGCAGAAATGCAGTTCATCCTACCAAACTGGGGATGCACTCCCCAAGCGCATCTCATGTCTCTCATGTGCCAATGTTTATAGGCGCCTTCTCACTTTCAAGAAGCCCTTATCTATCATACTTTCGTTTGGAAGGTGGCCAGTGCAGGAAAATACAAATACAGAAAGCGCTAAATATTCTCCCTTTCCAGGAGGACACCACCGATACCAACCAAAATTATTTTTCCCATTAATGTTGAAGTCACAGTAGGAAGATTTGCTGGTACGCAAAGCTCAATAATGAAGATTTTACTGTACTTACTAATACTAGTATCATAGCAATCTGAAGCACTAGCCATGGCCCACTGCTCCATATCTTTAACTATTATCTTTGTCCTAGCTTGACAGAAGCTGACAGACAAATGATGGCTGGCTAGGCTGCCTAGCCAGCAAATTGTGAGCCCTTTGTAGACCTGGCAGGTGGAGGAGACACTTAAACGCTTCAAAAGTGAACAATGAAGATCTGAAAATGTCAGCATGGAGGATGAATACAAGGAAGGCTAATGCAATAACATTTCTGCTCTCCTCAAAAGCAAAGAAAATGAGAGGATGGCACAAAGAGGTCCAAACTCCTGGCCAGTCTCCTCTGAATCCGTTGTCCCAAGGATAGCTCTGTCACTAGCCTTGCCTTTCTGTGTTGACTAATCCCAGCAGCACTATGCTTAAAATGCATGAAGATTTCTTTAACCGGCATCAGACCCTCTTTAAGACCCCAGGGGCTGAGGCTGAAGGATGGCACATACTCACTTGTTCCCTGCTGTCACCATGACAGATTTTAAATTACAAACTGTTGCTCATTTTTAGCAAGAAAAGGGAAAACATGCCGCATACCAATTTTGAAACAATCGGAAGCTTATTGAGATAATGAGGGACAATAGGTTTTGTTTTGCCACTGAGAATCAGTGATGAAATGCAGAGGGGAAAAACACAACAGCTACTTCTGTTTGGGGTTGACAGATTGCAGCCTGATCCACCTGGGACTGATTTTCTTCAGTGGCAAAGGCACAGTATCCTGCATGGGAAGGATAAATTATTGTCGTCTCTGCTATAAAGGTGTTTCTGAAGCATGGGGAAGGCTTAAGCAGCTGGTTAGCTAAATAAAAGAGAGGAATGTTAAGAAACTGTGCTTGAAAGTCTATATGCCCAGCTGTCTCCATCACAGCACTTTACAACATAAACACAAAGCCTGATAGTGTCAGGATTGGGGCTCCTCACTGATGGAGAAAAAAAGAGGAAATGGGAGAAACACAGAAAAAAAAGGCTTGAAAATCAGCTTAAATAACAGTGATTTTGAGAGCAAAGCCAGCATTGCCTAGCCTTGCTCTCAACTGGTTAACCAACCCAAAGTCATAGAAAAGATGCAACCATTCGCTTGGCTTCCTGAGCAGTCAGGAGGTCCAGGTAAATCCTCCTTTCCCCCAGTCTTCACCCAGCCCCACTGGCTCCTCCAAATCCCACAAACTGCTACAAGGAAGGAGCAGCATGGAAGAAGACTCCAAAGGAAGAGCAAGAGAAAGGGCCAATGGCCAAAAGCTCGGAGTACAGCTTTCTCATCGAGGGCATACGTGGTGCTTAACCCATCTTGCTGACCGTGCTCACAAATATCCCTTTTCATCCAGGTCTGGAGAGCCATGGTAGACCCAGTCCATCTCCAGGGGGCCAGGGCGGGCAGCAAGTGTTGGTATGGAGCACGAAGTTTTGCCAAGGAGTGTGGGATTTGTGGGGAGCAGGCAGTGGAAAAGAAGATGAGATAGCCTTGCGCAAGAGGAAGAAGAATATCATTAAGAAATAAAGGGCCACCAATAGAAGTAGAGGGGAATGTTTTAAAAAAAAAAAAAGGAGGGGAAAAATAATCAAAAGGCCTAAACATCCCCGGTTTGGTTGAGAAATTCAGCATAAAGACAGCCTTTTTGGGAAAGAAAGACAAAGCGCTACCTTTTCTGGAATTCAGGGATACAGACGTCTCTTTTTGGGAATTGTTTACACCTGGACACCAGGGAGTGGACTGAACAGCCAAAAAAGACTGAGGTAACTTTGAAAAAATCTGTGTTGGGACTGTGGGTTTTGTTTTATATTATTTGTTTATTTAAATACTTTTTTTTCAAATGAAACAGCTAGTGTTTGAAGAGATTGAGCTTGGTGGGATCAAGGTACATTTTTAGGTTAGTGGTAGCACTATTTATCATTTTTAAGACAAATTTGATTACCCTGATGGGAATTCACGTCTTCAGGGAAAGCTGCCCAGTTGTCATATTAATCATTGCTTTTAGTGTTTTCATTAGAGTTTTGGGTTTTGGTTTAGTATGGGATATTCATTTTTTCCCCCCTTTTAATTTAGCTTTCAGTTGCCCCAGGGCTTTGGCCTGGTAACCTTTGCAGAGTGTTTTTCCTTCAGTCCCTTTCCAACCTACAAATTTTATGAAGGCCGCTAATTCGGAGCACTGCTGTTGCTGAAGATCGGTCACTCCTTCCACCGATGGGGAACCAGTGTTCAAGGAAATTTTTCTCACAAGAAGAAGAAATAAAGAAAAAATCAGAGTAAAAACGAGCATTTACAGTTTCAACTATGTAGCATATGATTTTGATGTTCTTCCAAAGGCTTTACGGGGCACTGTTGCTATCTTCTTCTGTTATGGTAGCATCTCAATACCTATGTCACATCACAAGACTGCTCTGTGCTTGGTGAAGAAACCCTGAGTATTTCTTACTCCAACCAGCTTGCTCAGGTTCCTCTGAGGTGCATGGAAGCAGTTATCTCTGTGAAGTTCACGGATTACTGGAAGGGGTGAAGATAGTCCAGTGTGAGCTCATGGACCACCCAGTGACTCCAGCACCAAACCCAACAGGTGAAAGCACTCTAATCCATAGGACAGTGCACGGTAGGACACTGCGTGTAAACCATCCCAAGGAGACTCTTGGTGGCTTCAGACATGCGTTTCCTACCTGTGCTGTAGTTCAGGTGGGAGGTGTTGGTCCTGCTTCAGCCTTGCTGTGTCCTGCTTCTGTTCAAAGGTTAGATTAGATAATAGTGCTGGTCTGCTCCATAAAACATGGTCATCTCCAGGTCACCTAATCCACTAACATCAGTAAGACAAGGTCACCCAGGTAAACCGAGGCACCAGTAGAAATGAAGGACCCTGTATCAGGTGATCCATCTCAGGTATCCAAACCCCATCCTGAGGTGAATCGGTTGAGGATCCTGCCTTTTTTCCATGATGACTGAAAGTGGCCAGACCATTCTTTGGGGAAATAAACCTACATTTTAGACAACAAAAGCAAGGTGAAATCCCAACTTAAATGAACCATGGGACATTCCTACAGTGTGCCACTCTCCCCCAGAAGAACGTTTGAGCTGAGCAGTAAGGAAGTTGTAGATAACCATTCTACAGCTGGAGAAGCAGTTTTACTGTTATCATAACATATTGCAGGAATGCTGGAAAATATCACTGAGAAATGCTGAAACAGATTGCTTCTATTTTTCCATTTTATTTCAACCATGTTTAAATACTCCCCTCGATAAAGAAAATGCATCTATCCCATTTATCATTGTGATTCACTCAGCTTTGACTTAAATTTTACGAGCTGCTGCTTGCTAAATCACACTACATTCCCTATATTTCACTTTATCACAAATCATATTGCTGCGACATTTTCAAAACAAAACCATTCTATATTGCCAGAGTGAAGTAATTCAACATTATCACAGCACACCAGGTCGGCATTATCAAAATGAAATACTTAGATACTCTTGGAGATGAACATTTTGTAATTTCTTTCCTGTAAGGAATGTTCCTCTTTGGAATACAAACCAGTGGTACAAATGTTTAAATACCCAATAAACACAAAATTGTCTTTCTCACTTAGGTCTATTAAATAACTAATGGCAATTTGGGGGAATATAGGGCAATTTGCAGTAGCATAGCCAAGGGAAAACAAGGAATAAGACATCTGCCATAATGGTCTCAATCTCATTAATATCTGAAATACAAGAAATAGTTGAGAATTGCTGCTGTCAATGAGAGCTGAGCCCATCCCACCCACAAGGTTTTTAAGGACCCCAGGAAGACCTATTATCACCCACCCACCCTAAAATGCCAGTTTGGAGCGTGAAGGCTGGGACATGGCTGGCTTCAGGTCTGTGCAGGGGCAGGAAAGGAGCCCCCATACCAGGCGGGATTCCTCCCCCCTTCCCTGCTTGACCCACCGTGGGTTCAGCCCCATGGGGAGGGCAGACCCAGGCCCAACACCAGGCAAAGGGCTGGAAGAAGTGGCAGTTCTCCAACTGGGCCCATCGTGGCCTCTTCCCCCCACATCCCCGACCCTGGAGCACGATACTGAAGAGTTGCAGAGAAAAACATGGTCCTGAAGTGGGAAGGCACAAACCCCAGTGCTGGGCAGGGACTGGCTCCAGGGGGGAGGAAAGCAGAAGACACCAGAGCCCCAGCCCCCTCCAGTACATCCCTCTGGTCTGTGCAGAGACACACACCCGGGGTGAGTCATATCTTACGATAAGGGGAATCACCCTGTCTAGAGGAGCTGCATCCTCTGTCACGACAAGGAGCCTGGTTTAAGGAGGTTTCTGACTTGGACATCTCCATTAAGTGGCTGCTACCGAGAGGAAACCCGGAGGTTAGCATCCAGCAGCAACAGGAGGGACCAACGGTGCCACAGCATCAGCTGGCCCCTTCCCCTGTGCTTCACCCCCGCTCCCTGAAATGAGAACAGGAAAGCAGTCAGTAAAAGTTAACTAGTGGACATATTTGAAAGAAATTAGAGGAAATGGACCCACATCCTGTGGAATTCACCCCTGCCAAACTCCGCAAAGTCGAGTCCTGTGGCCAGATTTAGAAAGGGAGTGGAGACTTTAACGGCCAATAACATAGCCAAGCGAAAATGCCAGCGCGCGCCCCACAGTCCACAATATCGAGGCTTATGTTTCTGTTTGAATAACTGAAAGCGTCTCTGTGACACAGGGCAGGAATGCACGAGGAATCCCCCTAAATGCCTCCGTTACATTTTCAGACATGCAAATATTATTAGCACCACAAGTATAGTGACAAGGGCACCCAGAAGACCCAGCGCTGGGCAATGCATCCAAGGCTTTCAAGAAGTAAAATCTGTCACCCCCCTAACTAAAGCTACCTAAAGCTTTAGGTCTAAAAAGTCTAAACTTTATCCTTAGTGAAGCCCACTTTGCAAGAAGTCACAGAGAAGCAAATTAGGAAATGTTTCTACCCCTGTGTGCTAAAACGGTGCTTTTATGCAACAGAGAGCCCGAGGGAGCACAGACTGTGAGCATAAACCCCCCCGGGTTACTGCACTTGACTAAGAAGAGTTTTGGGTGCTAGTCTCTATTTCCAAACCATTTGAGGGCCACTTAAGTGGTAATAATCTTGTCTGAGAAGAGTTTTGGGTGCTGGTTTCTATTTCTAAAATATCTGAGGGCCACTTAAGTGGTAATAACCACTCTGCAACTCTGCTCCCTTCATGGTCCAAGCGCTGGGACGTCTGATAGTTTCCATCATGAGCAAAGGTTCAAATTCAGCTCACAGCAGAGAACTGATCCTGAAAAAGTTGGTGGTTTCAGTCCAGTAGTTACAGGAATCATAGGAGCCAACAAAACCTTAAGTTGAGAAAAACAGCCTGTCCCAGCAAGTCTCTGCCTGGGACCTCAGAGACCTGGCTCCTCTTCCCAGTGCCTCTCCCAGTTTGTGGACCTGCCCATCGCCACCTCATCCCTGCATTTCCTCGCTCAAGCTGGAAAGCCTGTGCCACACATTTGCAGATATGAGTTATCTGTCAGTGAGATGCTCAAGCCATTTTTCATGACTTGCTTGAAGTCTGAAAGCAGCCTTCCCTTCTCAAGAGGTTCTTCTCAATATAGACAGAATATTTGCACCTCCGAGTGCAGCAGCAGCATCTGCCAGCCACAGCAAAATCCCTGTCAAATGGCATAACAAGGTGTGTTGGGACATAGCTGAAAAAATTCAGGGGAATTTGGATTGCTAAACCCAGAGGCATGAAAACATCCTGCACCCAGTCCTTTTCAGGGTGGCTTCAAAGACTCTAGCAAAGTTTGAACAAAAATGGTGATGCAAACAGAATTTTTTTTCTCTCCTCTGACCCCTTGGTTTGAAATCCAGGCATGGATTTAGAGGGATAACAGCAAAAAGAAAGCAAGAAGGAAGTTTTCAGCAAATCCTTCCATACAACTCCAGGCAGAAGATGCATACCCCACTGTCAGCAGTGTGGTTTTCCCTTCCCTCTCTTCTCACTGAAGCTGCGCACAGGTCGGAGACATGCTCCCTCAGCTGCAAGCATCTATTATCACCTTGCTGCTAGCTAAATCAAATTATATTCTCCAGGTTTTGCTGTGAGAACAACCAAATTTGTCCTGCTTCCACCTATTCAGCCAGTACCAAACCCCGAGTACAGAAGAGCCAGGCTCTGAAGTTCAGAGGATGGGCAGTGTGTGAAGCAGATCCCAGATGGGGAGCGACTGCATGGGCTGGCACTCTTCATCCAGTGAAAGTGACGATTTATGGGAGACATAAAGATGTCTACAAACCCAGTGGTGCAGAAAGTGTCTGCTCTTTGTTTCTTCCAGGACAATCCATCTACCCCATCAGTGCTTTGCTGATTTTAGGACAGGAAAACCCCTTTAGGATGGAGTTCTCAGGGTAGACTTGAAGTCCCTTGTTGCAAGGAAGACTGTGGCTTCCTCTTGTCATGAATGGTGACAATTTTTTTCAGATTGCTTCAAGTGGGAACAAACTAGAAAGAAACTGGTTCTCCATCTATACAGTGGGGTTTGGAAAAAGTCCAGAAATAACCAGAAATAAAACCAAAGCGGGAGCTCAGTAAAAGCACTGGGCCATAATGCCATGTGCTGCAATGTTTAGCTCCAGCAGAGTTACTGGAGTCTCATCAGTTGGCACCAGCTGGGAATTTGACCCAGCACAGAGCCAGATGTTGTTGCTCTTGCCCAAAGACCAACGTAAGATCAGGAGGTAAAAGCTGGATCACTTAGGCTATTTCAGACAGATTTCCAACCAAACCTTAGTGACTCTGCTTTCAGGATCCAGCCCACTCTGGAGCAGGGAAAGAGATTATCTAATCATGGAAAATCTTCCCATTTCCAGAATATAAGATTATATATAAGCATATAAAATTATGACATTCAGAATGAGGTCTGGCTGTTTAAAGTCTGTTCTTTCAGTGCTGGTCCAGAGGTTTCTCATAACATGTAGATACCACCTTGCTTAAGTTTTATGTGCAACTTAAATGATCTACGTGTTTCAGACAAGCAGACACGTTTCCAATATCACTTGAGAACTCATTTGCATGTGCTGGTATGTTCCGTGTCAGATATCTGGGCTATTTTTATTAGTTGCATGCTCATGAAAGTGAGATTAGAAATTGAAATGTCATCTGCTATTTGATACTGATTACCGACTTTCTTGACATATATATTCCTTTTAATATATTTCATATGGCTATGAAAAACTACAAGAAAGCATCCACAGTGTCGTTTAAGAAACTGAACAGGCTTTGTTATTTTCATTTTTCCTAAGGGCCAAGGGAGTCCTTTCAGCAATTTCTCCAGTGCTTTTTCCATGATTCCCTTCCAAATTGCCGACACTGCTGGTATCAAGATGCACAGATGCCTTTTTTCCTACCATGGATCTTCCTGGTGAGACTCCTTGCTCCGCAGTGTTGATGTGTATATGAACTCCAAGATTTCCCTGAATTTTACAGCTTACATGGTATTGTACTGTTGATCTAATAAATCATGCATCACCTCAACTGGTATTTCTGCTTTCTGAAGTGCTTCACAACTCTGGGGACCAAGAATGATGGCTCAGCAAGATCTGAAAAGATGGTAATGACACCACTCAGAGCCTGAGCCCCACAGAGGTGATTTCCAAATTGTCCAAACAAGCTCATGGAGGGCAAGGTGTCTGGGGAATCTCCTGTCCTGATAGAGATGAGATACAGCAGGAACGTGCACCTGGACTGTCCTTCCCACAGCACAGATGTAGGCTGAGAATAAGCAATTATTGCATTAATAAGGATCTAAACAGCTCAAAACCAAAAGGTGAGAGACATAGCTCCCACCTGGTGTTCAGAGGCAAGGTCTGAATACTGGGCACGGCCCATAAGCGTTACCATAGCCATCATCAGAGCTCTCCTGTCCACAGACCACGTTCTGGTGCAGAGTATTTGTGTGCAGTAGCATTCAACATGTTGCTCCAAAGCTGATTCCTGCCTCAGTGTCCTGCCCAAAGCCAGAGGTGATCACACAGTGATGCCATGCAGACCTTCCAGCCTTCACAGTACTCCCACAGGGCTGCAAGCACATCAGCTTCATGGCTGGTCCTCCACTCCTGTAGCACCCAAAGCCATTGATTGAAAGGAGTAAAGTCTGAGAAAGAGAAGCAAAGGAATCCAAGGTGATCCTGCTCCTCAGAGAATCCCAAAGGAAAAAAGAAAGTTGGAAAGAAGATGACAATAAAAAATAATAGTTATAAAAAGCATTCCTTTAGTCCCCATGTGGATGTTGTTAAAGTATAGCCAAACCTACTGTCATCGAAGATTTGTAGAGCCCTAAACGAAAAGAAAGCTAAAAGGCAAATAAATACATAAGCAGAATATTTAAAAGGTACATCCAGAGTATGCATTCAAGCCAGAAGACTATCCTAGAGCATCTATGTTTGCCAAACAACATCAACAGAAAGCTGATAAGGTATCACATGGAAACAGACTGCAGGGGGAATTTAAAGAACAGTCAAGGCATGAAGGCAACTAGCAAAAAAGAAAAGTTCATATCACAAAAGGGAAACCAACAGACTGGGAGAGGAAAAGAAGAGAAACTTCACAAAACCACCAGAACTGTAATATCCCAGTGAGTGTTTTCATTAGCAGACCAGGGTGTGCTCTGCCTGAGGGCCCATGGAAAGATGCCCAAGCGGACTGGTCCTCCAGTGGTGGTGCCGGCTGAAGCTGTCTATGATGAGGAAGAGGTTCTGAGAGGTGAGGCAGGCAATACCGTCGCTCATGGCTGAGCACAAGCCACACCATGCAAGCCAGGCTGCAAAGGCAGCTCATACTGCCTTAGTATCAGTAGGTCTCTCTCAACAGTGAAGTACTGTGGAAGGGCTCAGAGCCTGTACGGTGAGCAGCCACCTCCTCAGCCCCACACCAAAATCCTCGTATGGACAAGAGCCACCTGCAGAGCTGGGCTGCTTTGGTGGTGATCCTGTAGACAAGCAGTGATGGCAACCCAAGCCCCCATACATTGACCATCCTCCTGTCAGTCATGTAAATGCAAAGCATCCAGCTGAAGACCATCGGTTAAACACTTCTGCTTTATTGCATTTGAGGCTCCACCAATGAAATACAAGAAAAGTGACCCAAAACCTGGATCAGAATCAGAAAAAGCATTTGAAGTTCATTAAAGTCCTTGTCATCCTGAATGTATACAAGAAACAGAGATCATCTTATTTTTATTCATCTGACAGCAAGTAATTTTTTCCAAATGATTTTTAAGTAGCTGTCACAATCCCAAATTAACTCGCAACTCATGATCTATAAAATTGGCCAGATAAATCATTCAAGAATGCCAGCCATAGTCTCAATGGGAAGAGAAACGAATCCACAATATTTTTTCATCAATGAGTTCTGAGATCTGGTGAGATGAGGGGGTAGCCAAAAAAACCACTGTCCTGACAGCTAAATAAATATATCCTTCCTTTTGCTGTTACCAAAATTCAGACAGGGTTTTGTTTTCCTTTGTAACCTTTTTAATTTACCATCAAAAATCACTACCAATCACAAAAACATCACACAAATCCTGAACGCCAACGGAATTTGAAAGGATCTCAAAATCAGAGGCATTGACAATGCACTGGAATGAAGCCCACTTTGCAAAGTGAAAAAAGCCCTCACCAATGAGATTTTACTATTTTTATGAGTGTATAGCTGATGGGAGGTGTGGGAGGTGGTAATGCTGTGGATCATCACCTACTCCTTAGTTCCTTAATACAAAGGATGAGGGTGACGTGATGAAGAGCTGCTGAGAGGTTCCAGTGTGGGCTGTCCCAGCACAGACCCTGAAGGATGCAGATCCAAAGCTGCCTCCCCAGGACCACCTCCAAGTCCTCTCCCAGCCAGCAAACTGGGGCTAGGGGCAGTTGCATGGTCCCTCCCAGACTGGTCTCCCTGAGCTCTTGAGTGATGGCCATGGAAATCAGAATGGCCAAATTCAGTTTTTTATGCTGTTTTTTCCTGTCCCAGCAGGAGGAAGAGTTTGAAATATTAGAGTTTTCCATTCCTGAAGAAGTCAAAAACCTCTGCTGAGACAGCTGAGCAGTGTTGTTTCAAGGGGAAAATCGTCATTATCTGGATCAGCCTGAACTGCCAGTGTAAAGGACAGGTCTCGTACTTCACAAATCCTGGGGGCTGTCTTCTCCCCCAAGGACAAGGAAGTTCAGGTTGAGTTGGCTTCGCTTTCAGTCATTGTCACTCCAGTCATGAATTATGGTGTCTCACCCAGAGAAGAGACCACAGTACATCGCAGATGATGTAGTCTCGTCACTGCCCATCCAAGAGAACAGGGGATGAGCCATGGAAGTGACAGCTCCAAGAAGTATCGACACAGATTGACCCAAAAACGTATCACTTTGCTTCCCAGAGGCGATTTGGAAAGGGCAAGGGGTTTTGGTGAAAACAGCATTTCATCAAAATATGTTTTGATAGAAAATACCCAGTGTTTGTGTACAGTCGGCCATGTCTACGCAGACACTTGTCCCAGTGTTGGGATGAAATGCTTGTCGCTGCCTGCTGAAGGCCAATTCAAACGGACATCCAGAGCTTCAGTTCTGATGTTCCAAAAATATGGGCCAACAGTCAAAACCAGCCCTGGTCACCCTCGTTATGCTGCGGTCATGTAAAAAGGAGCCAGAAATTTAGTGGCAAGCAGGAACAACTCTTTCTCATGTATTTGGTTTTTTGGGCAAGAAAATCAACCCAGGAAACCAGACTCATGCAAAGAAAAGCCCCATGCTTTCCCCAGACACCCACCTCCTTCTTCTGTCCAACCTTTAGAGTGATCTGAATCTCCAGGTTGGTGTCTAGAAGTTTTCCAGAGCTCCACCTGGCCTGGAGCATCAGGTCAAGGAGGTGGTGGGTTCCCAGCTGCAGCCCTGCAGGAGAGCAGAGCCCCAGGCAGCGGTGAAGGCAGGTAACATGCAGGAGCAGTGACGCTGCTTCCATCCAGCCCTGGACTTCACAGAAGGAGAACACTGGGCATAAAAGCCTGGATGAGTCTGGGAATAGGATGGGGTTCCTCAGGTAAAAGGTAGATGTCTTACCTGAGCAGGCTGGTCCCTGATTTTGAAGTCCCTGGTGCAACTCATCTTACCTAAACTAAGCCCCAAGTCAGGTCAAGTGAACAGCTCTTTAAAGACACTGTTCCTCTTTCTTGAATAAAAAAGAAATGGAGCGTAAGTCATACACAGCAGAAGCTCAGGTGATGGTCACACACCGAAACCACTGAGCATAGCTAAGCAGCGGCTGCCGAGTGACTTGTCCAGTGCAGATGCATATTGATGGCACCTGAGAAGCAAAGGACTGACCTGTCTGCAGCGCGTGTCATCTGTGCATCCCTGAGCAGGCGAGAAATGGCACTGTTAATGCCATAGCACAGACCCAGGGCCAAGTTTCTTGTCTTAAGAACTACAGACTGGGGTAATCAGGTGATTTAATGGTTTAACTGGGTAGCGGCTTCTAACCATTGATCTAAAAGTGCTTTTGATAACCTTTGGATCTACGTAAAAATTTTTCAGAGTATTAAAATGGCATAGCTCCAAAAGCCTGTCGAGCTGAGCATCCTATCTTCAGTAGTTACCAGTAGCAGACAGAGACCAAAATTAAATTGGACCTAATTATATGCAACTTCACGCAGGGATCCCATCAACCAGCCAACCCGGAGCAAACCCAGGGGTCTTTCTGCAAGGGACAGGTCACAGCAATGTGACTTAAATGAACATGACGCAAGCCCAAGATCTGGGATGCTGCAGACAGTCCCTCCAGCCATGAAACCATCCTGGAATCTCCCCTGCCCCATTTGGCAAAAAATGCTTTGGACACTGAGAAACAGGCAGGAGCTTTGCTCATCTTCCACCTACTTAGGGCAGGAAGGGAGGGACCCCGTGCAGCTCCGCCTGTGAGTCCTTCGTGCAGTGAATGCGAAGGGAATCACTCCTGGCAAGGACAATTCTTGCAAAGGGACCAGCTCACCAGGGCTGCTCTTTCCTGCCCACCTGCCTACTTGAATTGCAGGGGAATAGGAGACAGGGCAAATTCCAGAGCATTAGCAGTCCAAGCATTTGGTGCCTGGCTCCGCCAGGACCTCACTGCTCGTCTGAGGCCATCAGCACTGCAGGTAGCAAGGCGGCTGGAGCCCCTGAGCCTTGCAAACAGAGCTTCTCAATCCCGACTCGGAATGAAGGGGAGGAGGGAAGCTGAATGAAAATAAATAATTTCTGGCTCCTCTGAATCAAAGCCTGTTACAACCAAAACAGCCCTCCGCTGCAGCCAGTGCTCTGGGGCCTCATTTGTCAAAAATTATATGCGTGCTAGAAGCCACAGGAAAAGTCTCTTTGACAAAGATGACCCTCCTGGTGTCAAAGGGAGCTGGGGAATGCTTTTAATCCTCTATCTCTGTCCCAGTCTGCTGGAGCTTGTGCGGAATTTGTCTGGTGTCCAACCCAGAGTGGGTTAATCCTCCAGCTCTGGCTGCAGAGCTGGTAGCAGACCCTGCCCATGGGAACGATGGGCTGCCCAAAGGGAGAGGAGCATTAGGAAATGAGGATTTGGGGGATAAATTGAAAAGGGAAGTGGACAAGAGAGCATTGAAGGAGGCTGGCTGGAGAAACCCTCCACACAAATGCAGGCAAGGAACCCTGGTATGGGGTTTTCTTAGAGTGGCGCAGCACTACTGATTTCAGGGGAATTACTCCTGATTTACAGCAATATAAATGGGATTCGAAGCAGGTCCTCTGCTTTCGGGTAGCTTACGCACTTAGTGTCGTCCGTCGGCCTCTGTCTGTGCTTGTGCATGCATGTATATACACACGAGAACACAGCAGTTAAAACGTGAAATCAGAAGTCCCAGTATGAGGCGGGGAAGATGCCTGGGATGACACCCTCAGGGGGCACTGATTTATGCTGAATAGCTGGACTAGATATTTTCTTCTTTTCAAGAGGCTTGCAGGCTCCAGCTTTCCTTGAAGTCACCCAGCAGCTGTCTGCTCAGGGTTGCTTTTATCACACAGGTATTTGTGAGTGCCTGTGTAACGCTGCCTCTTGTAACGGGGATGTCATTCTGAGTAAAAGAGCCATGTACTGGTGTTACAGGGGATCTCAAGAGCAGGTAGGTCCCTTCCCACCGTGTGCCAGGCTGTATGGCCAAGGCTGGTGGGAAATCTGTGTGGAAAGTCAGGTCACAAGCAGGTTGGAGCAGCAATTTTGCTAATGCCAGAGACACCCAGATGCAGCCTGCTCTCCAGAAACGTCAGGCAAACCTCCATGACAGGCTGGCTCTGCTGAGAGGTTGGAGAGGAGGGAATTCGTAGACCAAACTGGGCTACTTGGCGTTGCAATTCCCTTTTTCTTTCATACATTATGTTGCTCATATAAAGGCATCATTTCTTTCAGCCTGAATATAGCCAAGGTCATATCATGGTGTGTGTAGAGAGATTGTTTTGCTTCAATGGGCAAGACATATTCTGCGGTCTCTCTCCTTCTTAGCCCTCACATCACCCTGCAAAGAAACACAAATTCAGTCAGACCCCCAATTACAGTGAATACTGTAAGCAAAGAAGTGTGAGACAACGAGTAGAGAGATGGATCTACCGGTGTCCAGAGGTGCCTTCCAACCCCAGTTAGTCTGTGATTTTACATCAGTATAAAACAAAGCCACGAGTGATACCACAGCGCCCAAGAGACAGGTCGTCTGTGCAGAACCTCCTGGGAAAGAAGTGAACAAAACCCATTTTCTGTTGGATCCTCCAGCAATAAGGACATTTAAATAGACTCAATTGGATATTAATACTGTGATCTGGAAGCAAAAACGCAATAAAAAGAGAAGCTGAGAACAAGCAAGGTGGGAACTGGAGACTGAATAACCTTTAAGCCAGTTACAATAGTCCCCCTTGTCTCACAGCTGGAGTCTGGCCAGCGAGGTCATGAACAAGAAACTGCTCATTCCCTGTGTGACATATATTATTTCATTACTTGGTTTTATTTAATGTGGCAATAAATTCATGTGTTCTACATGAATGGAATGGTCTGGGGTCTTGCTTATTATTACTGCCTGACCACTGAAAAATGCTGGTGCAAACTGAAGATCCAGCTATAGCCAGATGTCTCACCATCTAGTCAATAGACAGATTCAAAAGATCACCCACCCCAATGAAGGTACGAAATTGTTACAAGGTGAACCTCCTCATGGATTAGAGAGAGACCCCAAGACTGTTCTTGGTTAAAATTATGAGTGGGACTCAAAAGAGGACAACTAGTCCTCCAGTCTGCTGCATCACCAGATTTGCCTCCAGCTTGCCCTGTGGAGTGCAGGTTGTTATGCCTTGCCCAGTCCTGGGTGCAGATAAAGTCTCATCTGAAGACAAGGAAGGAAACTTGGCTTTGCAGTTGCTAAAATTCAAAACATTTTACGTCATGCTAATAAGATTTGGGGTAGGTATGGTGGAGGATTCATGTTCATTGATACAACTGTTCAATACCCTGATTTTTCTGTGGTATCTCAATAGGTACAGGGCTCTCAAAGCCCGACATAAATTGTGTTAGGAGAGAGGCATGAAATACATACTCTTATGAGCTTCCCAATATTTAGTGTATCTCTATTCACCTATTACTCACAGTATGCATTTTATTCTGTAGTGATCCACGATGAGAGAGTTGCTCCTCCACACATATCGAACAGCATATTCCTGTCCAAATTTATACTTCTATAGGGCAGACTTCTGCATCTGCACTGTTTTGTGACTCCCTTTATAGTCACTGGAAAAAAAAAAAACAACCACACACAGATTCTGCTGTGCTATTTTTCACATGATTTATTTTAAATGCCTGCCTTAATGTGAAACAACGCTCCTTCCACAAAGCCTGTAAAGATGTCTCAGATGATGTCAAGGAGAATAGATCTGTAGGCTATCTCCACAGCCCCTAAATCAGTTTGGACCTGAAACAGACTTATCTGGAGGCATCAAAACAAAATTTCATAAGAACCAAGCAGAGAAGTTAACTCACCAATAATTCGATGGACTGACTCCAGCAACTGAAACCCTCCTGATAATACTCACAAGTGATCTCATGTGTTATAAACAACGACAAATGTCACAGAACCAAAAAAAATGCTCTCTCTATGCTGAAGCCAGTGTGTCCTACTGGTCCTGGGTTTCGGAAGGAATTGATGGGGCATAAAACCCCAGAGCATACAGACAACCCGGCCACTTGAGAATTTAATAATGTAAACCAAGAAAGAAATCTGGTCCAGAAATCAGGGTAGTGCTCTGTGAGTCCCAAGGGCTTCTAACACTTGCCTGTTGCATCCTCACCGAAGCTCAGGACAGCTCTGCACTTCGGTTCTGTTCCCTGCCTTTACTCCCTTTTTCCTGCTCAGGTCGGTTGGCGCTTTAAGCCATTGTGTTATAGCAACAACAGCCCCCGTCTCATTGGGAGACCTGTGCTGCCAGATGTAATTCTAATGAGATATATATCCTTATAATAATATCATATAACGTAATACACCATTATATATTATAACAGTATACTAAAAATAATAATATACTGCACAAGGCATGCAGCACCACGCCAAAACTCCGGCTTTTTGGGTTTCCCACAGTATTTTAATGACACATTGAGTCACACCAGTGTTGGAGCTAAAGCAAATTGCACTATCAGTGCACATTGTCTTCTTCTCACTTGCTGAGTAGAGCTGCCACAATGTTCTGAGCTCAGCACCCCTTTGTCCTGAAGCATAACTGGGTTTTAGTACAGGGAGTCATTCCTGGCACAGGCTTGTGCTCAAGCTTTGCTTTGCCTTTTCTGCTTTTCCAAGTGAAACTTAACCTATGATCTTCTTTGCTACTTGAAGGATATTATTTGGTGGATGTGGTTTCCGATGTATAGTTCGGTGCATGATTTAGGACCTGACCCAAAAGGCAGCAAAAGCCACAGAGAAACTCCTATGAAGAACTTCAACAAGCTCGGAGGGAGCCCATGGCTTGGAATGGAAAAACTCTCTGGGTGTTGCTGCCACTTCCCAGCCACCACCAGCAGCCACAGGCTTTCACTCCCCCTGACTAGATTAGAGAGAGAAAAATACCTTACGGGAGCTATTTCAGACCTCCACGTGACAGGACACAGTATTTTCTTGCATTTTCCAGCTCCAGACTCATCTGTCACAAAGACCCACTCCAAATAGAAAGAGGAGCCGCCAGCTTAATCTTGGAGTCCCCAGTCCACTGCAGGCACCAGGGAAGGTCGGGTTATTTCAGTCCCATCTCTGTCTCTGCAGTCACATACCAGCATGGGCATCCCTCGATCTGCAGATCTCTCGGTCATGTATGCAGAGACATGCTGGCAGTAGGGATGCCTGGGGCGGATTTTCAGCACCATTGTAGCACAAAGGAGATCCACCTGGCAGCTTCAGTGTGGATGAAAGTGAAGTTCTGACTTTGGAAACGAGTGCTTAAACATCTGTATTTCGCCCTTGCTTACTCCAACATAAAATACAGAATAGTTCTACCTGGACTTATGCTGACACAGGCAGAAATGGGATTCAGTAATTTAAACACACAGCAGGTTTGCACGGACTCATCATTGACAGATGAGCGGGGAAAAAGAAGTGACCTAAGCTTCATGCCCCTTGCAAAAGGGCCACTGAAATTAAATTGGTGTCAAACCATCGCTGAGGTGCCTCAAGGGTCCAGTTGCATCTGCTAACACATTTGTTAGTGCTCTAAAAACCTGAGAGGATTTCTACAGGAGCAGGATGCACATGATGGGTGAAAAAATGGACTAAACTAGTATTTGTCCCACTCTCTGGCTAAATAAAGTGTGCAGGCAAGTACCTTTGGGAGCTGCAACATTACATGGAGCATGCTCATACTGCAGACTGCAGCATTAGCAGACTTAAACCTGTCCCTTCACTCATGGCCAAGGAGGCATCTCTTGGCTCAGGGTCTCCAGAAATGTTTCACGGTGAAATCCTCCACAGTCCAGACAAAGGACAGATCCATCCACGGCTGTTGAATGCGGTGGCCTGTTGCATCTCACAGCCCCGGGACCCCTATCCCATCTCGCTGCTGTGGGGTAGTCAGAGAACCTTGTTCTCCTCCAGCATCTTATTTTTGTTCCCATTGCCAGTGGTGGGTTACTAGTTAGTGGGACACCGCAGCCTGATCTGCTAAGGCCAGCAAAGTGTTGTGCTGTGTCCTTCAGTGATGTTCTGCTCTCTTCTCATCCATCACAGGGTTGCACTCCTGTCCCCCAGAGCATGACCAGGGCATTCACACCTCTGAACTTCAAGAAGGATTTTTCTGGTGTCTAAAGAGCTCTTCAGTTAATTGTCAATAAAGGTGCCAACTGGTTGCTGTAACAGATTTCTTGTGCCACCTGAGACCCCTAGTACCCAAGCATCCTGATGAAGCTAGCTGATAGGACACAGGACACCTGCTACTTTCTGAACAGGGGGCTGGAGGTTGAGGAGACATCCAGAGGCATTTGAGACATGCTGGGGTATGAACACCAAGGCAATTGCACTCTGTCTGAAGTCTAGCTTGAATTGCCTTACTGCAATCCAATCCATGATTTGTCTAATATTTCCCATAGCCCCATATCAAGCAATATTGGTACAGAAGTTCAGGGCAGGTAGATCAGAGTCTTTGCACAAAGCAGACCAACTGAGTGGCTTTCTCATAAAAGAAAATCTTTATTTAGAACTCTATTTGGTAAATAGGTCATGCCAATGCCTTCATCCTTTGTTTTTCCAGCAATTTTGCCAAGACTCACTTGCTGTCAGGGTCCTGTTATGGCAGGATGATTGCAACACACCAGCAAAAATGAGATCTTCCTCCTGTTTCCTGCAGCAAACTTCTCACTGTGACACAGCTACACAGGGCTGCAATACCCACCAGAGGGACAGAAAACTGATAAAGACTTTGAACTCTGCACAAGCTGTCTGTACTCAGCTGCCAGCATCAGACTGCAGCAATGTTCAAGCTACACCAGGATTAGCTACATGTAGGCACAAACAAGCCAAATTCACTCTGGCATCAGTTTTGCCTTGTGAGTGGAGGGATGCCCTTAAGGCTGTCATGGGGTTCTGTCACAGCACTCTCAAAACTAGCTGGCTGCAACAAGGCTTTCACCATCCCATCCCACGTTAACTTCAATAGGTAGTTCTCACGCCTTGTCCCAGCACAGCCACCGATCCCCCACAAGGTTTCAAAGGTTCATCTACTGTCTGTGCTGTTTCTTCAGCCTCTTCAGGCCAGTCCACCCTGCTCCTTGCCTCTGCTGCATCCAGAGTCTCTCTTCATCCAGGGCTCCTCTTCCAACCAACCTCTTCTTATCTGGGCACCCTTCTTCTCCCAGGGCTCACTCACTCACTCCCCTCACTCCCTCCACTCTGCTTCTTCCAGGCCTCCCTTCACCCAGTGCTCCTCTTCCACCCCCCCTTAGAGCTATTTAACTACTTAGCAGGAACCAGCCACACCTGCACCTTATCCACATCAGCCAACCCACAACCCCTGAAGCCAGCCCACAGCTGTATATTATCAATATTAATTAACCTGCCTTCATTCCTCTGTAATTCCTCTACAGGTTCCATGTCAGTGTCCTCCTTTACAGTCCTCTGCTTCTGAGAGAGAAGGAGACCATCCACACAGGTCACCTGCCCTCACTTTGCTTCACACTAGCTGCTGTGCTGGCCCAGCCTAGGCTTATGGTGATGAACCAGGTGGGATTTAGCATGGGTAAGGCATCTCCAACATCTGTCAGTACCCTGGGCCTTCTCTACAGCCAACAGAGACATCGAGAGCAGAGCCAGCAGGATTTCTGAAATAACTCATTCCTCTCTAAACTGTTGTCTAAAATAGGTCAGATGAATCACACTTTCAAATTGCTTGTTTTTCTTTGTGGAGTATAAACAGAGCCCAGGGTGACAGCCCAGCTGGACAGATCTGGCTGTGGACATCTCCAGAGAGGTGACGTGGGTTGCGCACAAGCTGTCACACAAGATTTACACAAGCAGTTTCCTTCAGAAGAACCATTTTTTTTTTCCATACTAGACTGAGAAGCACACCAATTAATGGTGAGCATGCTGGAAGAGATATAATACTTTGCACTTCAGAGCTTGCGTCAGCCTTTGACTTTTGGAAACCAGGATGAGATTTAATCCAAGATGCAAATTAATTTGCTTTTTCTTCCAGTGCCTTGTGTCCTGTCAGAGACACAAAACTGCAAGTCAGATCCACAGTGTTTGTTCCTCTCGTATTCCAGGTAAACCAAGCTCTTCATGTTGAAAGCCCTGAGCTGATCTGGAGAATGGAAAAGCCCTGACGATGCCCAGTGCTGTAGCTGGTTTGTGTGTGCCATGAATCTGGATCCTTCTGGTTTTCCCCCTCTGCAGGACCACTTGCCATGGATGACAATATCTGAAACTTTGCAGGTCTCCAGACGCAAGACCACACACTTTTTAAGTGGCAGCACCAGAGTCAGACTCTGCATGAGGGGGTTCTCAGGTTTCCATTTTAATCAAGCTCTTCTGGCATTCCTGGAAAATACATTTCTGCTCTGGAAGGAAGACAGGATTCACTTGCCCAGTGCCCAGAGGCACAGTTCAGCACTGAGCTATTGCCCACAACATTTCAGCTCAACAAGATGCCGCAGCATTTTGAGCAGCAGAGCAAAGAGAAAGAAGAAATCCAGCCTCCAGTAATACCCCAGTTGGCTGTGGTAATCTTGTGATGCGGGATGATAAAAAGCGAGGCATCTGGGAGGCCAGAGCTTTACTGGTGGAATGATTAGAGTCAGAAGGATACACCTTTAAAAACTGTTTTCCAGCTCTGATGCAGGGTCAGCCTGAGCAGTAATGATGCTTCTCTTCTGTCCTGCACACGGTGATGTCCTCACATGTGAGCTACTCCTTTCTAGCACGTTAGGATGGACTTTTGCTGATGCTGCTTTCCACCCACACCTTGGAGATGGCAGATCCATACAGTGAGGCACAGTGTGGCAGGAGGCCATCCCACTGATGTCTGCAAAGTTATTATTAGGCTGTCTCTCCCCATGCTGCTCCTGATGTCTGCTTGATGCATCCAGCTGCAGAGCCACCTGTGGGAGTGGGACATCCAACTATCAGCCACTTCTGGAAACCTGATGGCCCCCAGCCTGGATGAGCTGTCTACATGTAACCAAGAGATGGCTGCAAAAACAGCAAAGGCTTTAACCGCTTTTCCTCGGGGTTTTCTGCACCACCACCACCCCCCGCCACCTGCCTCACTCTGCAGGGCTCACACCACCAGAGAGCAGGCTGGGTTCTGGCTGCTGTCACCCCACACACCATCCTAGCCCTGAAACTGGGAGTAACAAAAGAAACCAGCTCCTCCAGCAGCTTTGTTTGCCAGGACCCTTCTCTCCATCAGCTCCTCTCCAATGTGACGAGGGAGGCAGGGGAAAAAAACCCAGCCAGAAACACAACAGCATTATCTCCTGGGTGCCAGCCCCTGGCTGTACAAATGAACGTGATGCACCTCTCTGTCTCCTTCTCTAGGAAACATCACGCTCTCCAAACATGAAACCACTCACTGCACCCTAATCCTTCTCCCAAAGGAGGATACCTGGTTGCAAGGAGCACAGAGCCATCCTGATAAGAACCAGGAGGCTTCTCTCCTTCCCTGGCTGGGCTTGGGCAAAGAGAGGTTGCCTGCTGCCTTCTCTTGACTTCAAGTGGCTTCTATTTATCCCACAGAAAATCTCAGCTTTCTGCCTATGTGAACCTTTTCAGAAAAGGTGTAAGGAGGCAGTAGGACCATAAGGACTCAGGAAAGCATCCTGTCTCTCTCCCACACCTCCTGCAGATCCCAGGACCAGCACAGATTTCTGATGTAGGATATGAGTACAGCATGCCTGAAGAGGAGCTGGCCATGCTGGATGCAGGAGGTTTGTCCTCTAAACCAGACACAGGGAACAGATGCTTGACCTCCAAAAGAGCCAGTTCACTGCATTGGGCTACCTAGATTCTTCTGCTGGGCTACAACAGAAATCATGGGTGGAAGTCTCCCTTGGCATGGCTGCGGGGGCATTACCCCATGGATGGCAAGACCAACCTACACCAAAGTAATTGCTTCTGCAGCCTTCCACAGCTCCTTTCTCCCGTGAATTTTCAGCAGCTTTCCCAAGCATACCTGCACAGACAGGCTCTGCATCAGACCACAAGTCACAGAGCAGAGGAGGAGAACAGAGTGAAGATCTAGTGGCAAGGGGACAGGGGCATCTGGTAGACAGCAGGTGAGGAGGCACCTATTCAAGCGAAAGCAAGAACTGACCCAGGTCTGGAAGAAGAGGAGAACTGAGGGAACCACAGGGCATGTAAGGAGATGAGAGAGCTAGATGGCACAAGGAGGAGGCCATCAAAACCTTGTGAGAGTCTCAGGAGAGAGGCTACGGGTGCCCCAGCCCTGGCAGTGCCCAAGGCCAGGCTGGACAGGGCTGGGAGCCAACAGGGCTGGGGGAAGGGGGCCCTGTCCATGGCAGGGGTGGGACTGGGTGGTCTTTAAGGTCCCTTCCAACCCAAACCAGTCTATGATTCTAAGAAGGCATAGCGTTTAGAAAAAAATGCATCTTCCAAGGCCTCTCACTTAGGAGCCATCTATCGCAGCCCTTTGTCAGCTCCTTTCGACACCTGTAAGGAAATAGCAGTCAGATATTTCACAAGGACAGGAGGCTTTATTCCCATTTCCACTACATGTATTTCAAACACTTCCTTTCAGTCAGAGTCAGAGCACAGTCAGGAGCCAAAGGCATTTGGATTATTATTGAAGGCACTGTATTTATATATGTGTGTGTGTATGTATGTATATATGTTACCAAGACATGAGGAAGAAGAGAAATCCCAGAGGAGCTGGTGTGTTTCAGAGACTACAGCAAGTGAGTGAACCAGAGGCCAAAAGAAGGCACCAGATATATCTGTTGCTTGCCTGGCCTCTGCTTGTAAGAATGGAGATGTCTGCTGCGCCCCAAAGTTTGCCCGACCCCAGGACACCAAAGAGCTTCATAACTCACCACTGAGATCAAATGTCATAAAAATACACCCAAACGTTGCCTTTCCCTTGGGATGGAGACATGAGGTGGGACACGTTTCCTGAACCTCATGGGCATGGCAGACTCCCTGCAGAGGGATTCAAGCAGCAAAGTGCTCACAGCGGGCTCTGAGCATAGAAAAAAACAACATTCAGCCTTTTCATTCCTTGGTGGTTTATCAGGGTCCATTATCCCTGCAGGTCCAGTCGCACCCTCACGCAGCAGATGCTCAAGTGATCCTGTGGCAGAGCCTGCTTGGGTCATCAGTGCACCAAAAAGTGACTGCAAGCAAGGTTATTTTATTGGATTTTTTTTCCTAGGGTGTCTTCATGTGGGATGAAGGGCCAAGCTGATCCTACTGCATGGTTTGATTCTCCCTTTCCTGTGCCTGGACAGGCTGTGTGACCCCAGCGGGGTGTCCCACCACCAGCAGGCACCGTGTCTGGTGGAACAGCCCTTCCCTCTCCCTCTGGGATTCTGAATGTTACAGAAATATAATTACAGGCACTTGACAGCTCCTCTCCTGACTCCTCAAGGGTCTTTTTATCAGACCAGCGCAGGGTGATGGGTTGCAACGGTACTGCCCAGCTGAGCCAGCCCCAGCCGCAGCACAGCCCAGCACAGCCCCAGCACAGCTCCAGCCCCAGCCCCAGCACAGCCCCAGCACAGCTCCAGCCCCAGCACAGCCCCAGCACAGCCCCAGCACAGCCCAGCACAGCCCCAGCACATCCCAGCACATCCCAGCCCAGCCCACTGTTTCTTGGGACAGCAGCATCGCCACACTCGCAGCAGATTGACAGGGATTTATATTTCTGCCATAAATCTTTTGTGGGTATTTTCCCCCTCCCCTCCGAACCTCCACCAACCACAGATTGAAAAGTGCAGCATTTAATATTCTCTCTGATGCTAATTCCACGGTGAAGATGGAAAATTCAATAACTTCTGCATGCTGTAAATTCAACTAAACATATTCCACATTCCAGCCGCCGGGAGGAAAACTCCCTGCCTCCCCCCTCCCCTTTCCCTTCTTGCTCTCCCTCTCACCCTCCCCTCAGCTTAGCTCCAGTCCATCCCATTCCCCCTTTGCAACCAACACCGCTTCGTCTGCAGGGATCCGACAGCCAGAACTGATCTAACATAACCTAATCAGAGGTGATTTTTATTTATTAAAAAATGAGCTGAGGGGATGAAAGAATCGCCATATCCCAGTGTGCCCCTGCATTAAATCTAAGGGCAGATCCATCCCTGCCACCAAAGGCAGTGCAGTTGGCACACCCAAGGGCTGCCCATTTCATCCTCTCTTTATAGCTGCAATAAACGTTGGAAACTGGCATTGTTTCAGGTTTCTGAACTTTTTTTCCTCCTTTTTTGCATGTTTTCAGCAGGCTTTGCCATGCACAGGGCAGACCTTCTGGGCATGGATGGCTCTGCCACCAAGCAGGATCTGCAAAATCCTTTCAAAGGCCAGAAAACATGAAAGAGAATCCCCTTTTTCTCCCCTTCTTCCTGAAAAAAAAAATCTAGATAAAAAAAAGAAATATCAAAAGCTTCATCAGATAAAAAAAAAATTAAAAATCCTGGAGTTCTAAACTCTTCCTTTTAGCTGGGCATTTGTTGCTTGCTCAGCTTTCTGTTGCTAACCTGTTCAGAGTGAAGTTCAAACATTCACCAAAAGCAGCTGGCTTCATCTTAGACAGCCGATCTTCATTCTCCTCATTGGTACCAAGGTTGCCCAGAGCTAACGGCTCACACGAAGGCTGTTGGAACCTCTGCAAGACTCGGACCAGCCTGAGCGTGCCTGCCCCTGGGTCACTGGAGAAGGGGCTGCACAGATTTCCTAATGACGTCTTTGCCACAGCAGATGCAAATGACTGATACCATATTTTCCACTAATTCCCTCAGCACTGCAAACAGGGGGACCCAATGTTTGTCCTTTTTATTGCATTTGTCCCAGGCTTTGCCTCTGTCCTCACTCTCCTCCACCTGAAGGTTTTCTGGAGCTTTATTAGAATGATTGTCATGGAAGAAATTGGTTCCCCATCACTTTTGTTGCTTCAAAAGGCAGGGGCATGTGCTCGCCCAGTACTTTAGGACTGAAGTCTGAACACATAAACAGCAAGGATGGGATCATGCTGGCAGCATCAGGGACTTTATCCCTGGTGTGGAAACCTCACACATGGATCTACAGCAAACACTATCAGCTGTCATGGTCTCTAAATGAGTGAGATGTGTCCAAAAAACACTAATGTTAAATGGCAAATTTTAAAAATCCTTACAGCAATTATTTACTAAATACATTAATATTTGTAGTTCCAGGCTCAAAACTTCTGTCTCCTGAGCTTGGCAACACCACAGCTGAAATACATGCCAAAATACAATTTGCTTTTCTTCACTTATGCCACTTATTTCCTCTTTACACTTCACATGGGTGCAAACCAGCAACACTCGCCTTGTGTTGGGATTATTTGCTCCAGGAGAGAACCATAGGAGAGAAAAAACCTCCTTCCATAGAGAAGAGGAACCAAACCAGAGCTGTTTCTCTCCACCTTAGCCTACCGCGATTACACGTGGGGCAATGACTGATGGCTGGTTTCACCAGTGGACTTGATGCGTATGGAATCACCTAACAAGACCACATAGGATTTGTGTTAAGTAGTCTTTCTCACTATAAAGGAATTAATTTTCCTCCTAGACAAATCAATTCTTCTAATAAATTTCACTGTTCTGTAGCCCTGGATATTTTTTTCCCCCAAGGCCAACTCCAAGTACTTCAATCATCTCACCCTGGGCTATCACGAGCCACAGGAACTGACCTTGCCTTCTCCCAGGCAGCTCATCATTAATGTCTGGGCCCCAGCACACCTTCCTTGACAGCTTTTAAAGCATGTTCCAATATTTAGTGCTAGTGTTTCACTTGCATATTAATGCCTTAAATTTTATTACCCCGTGATCATAAAACCCCAGCTGCTGATCGCAGCCCCAGCCTTCGTTATTTTACCCTGCTGAATTCCTGGGACTAAGTCCAGCATTGCTTAGTATAGCGAGTCAGTTGGCGTGTAGAGACAGCCCTCTACAGATTGTTGGCTAAATTCATTTATTCACATGAAATGTTTCACTCAGCTGCCAGCATGCCGTTTTTCTCCTACAGCCAGAAAGTCCAGGGCAGCCGGCAAGGAAGCATGGTCAGACACCAGGATGCAGGGATCAGATGTGCCCATAGCCAGGTCAGCCTTCAAGTACAAGTGTGCAAGCCTTGTTTTATTTGGGGCACAGGATTTCTTCTTTTTCTGGCCCTTTTACAGTTCTTGCTGAGCAGGAGAGACCTTACAAGACATGCCTTAGGAACGACACCAAGAGAAGGGACCGAGTCCAACCCTAGGGTTTCCTGAGGTTTCTCCTAATTTTGGCTTAGGATGCACAAGCGCTTGGTGGAGTTCCCTGTGCCTTCCTGCCCTTCTGTGCTCCCTGCCATGTTAATTAGCCATATCATGCCCCTGAGCTACTCCCACACCTCCAGGGTGGCCTGTCCCCATGCTCTGCCACAGGCAACCCTGCTGCACCCCAAGGACGGCCACGGTGCTGCAGCCAAGGGAGGGATCAGGCACCCAAATGGGGAAAAGCCCCTTGTGTTCGCTACATTTGCTGGTTCCATGCGCAACAGCAATCAGACCGGCGCAAGACTGGCATTTCACGGCAGCTGCAACCATGGAAGGAAAGAAACGCAGCCTTTTGCCCTCCATTGAAGTGCTAATTCTTAATAAACCCTTTATCCAGATCTACTTAAATTACTGCACCTGCTAATCAGTTAATTGCACAATTCAATTGACTGTAAATCAAGTTGTCCTGCAGCTAACGAGCAATGACAAACATGGTGTTTGTCACTGAGCTGGAGCTGGATCACTTAGCATGGGGCGGCGCAGGCTGGTGGCAAGAGGGGCTTGTGGTGGGGACCACCTGGGGACAATCAGTGCAGCAGCCAAGGGGGAAACCCAGGAAAAGGAAAGGCCTTCAGAGCCTGAAGGGAGATGTGGTGGGAACATGCTGCACCCCATCCCCAAACTGGGCTGCTGGATGACCCCACGCAGCCTGCCCCATCTCCCAGTGCTCACAGAGCTGTGGACCAAAGCCTCTAAGGGTGACCCAAGGGGTATGTGGCCTTGACAGCTCAGCCCTTCCCATAACATCAGCTAGCATTAGACGGATGGTGACAGACAAAAGTGTGGGATGGTCCCTCTCCTTGCCTGCTTGCTGGGTCACCTCCCCTGCCAAGTTACTGGAGACGTCCTCCTGCTTCTCACTCCCAGCCCTTGCCTTGTGGCTGTGTAGCTCCATGCAAACCATAACTCAAACCTTGCCCTGGAGCCCCTCTTTTTCACAGAAAGCATGGAGGAAAGGGTCTGGATTTGTCCCTGCTACCATGGAGCAGGGAGGTGATCACAAGGTGGTGATGTGAATCCATCCCTCGTCACCCAAAGAGCACTCTGGTACTGGTGATGCTCAGGGGAATCCCAGATGCAGAGCCATTCTGCTGCATGCAGCAAGCTCAGATGTCCCCACACTGATGCTTTGGTCCTCTTCCTGGGACCTGAGGGGTGTAGCACTTACCATATCAACAGAGAGTGGTTGAGCTGCATTGTACTGACTCCATGAAAGGTCTTGATGTGGTGGGAGATGCTTATGTAGCTGCCTGTGGTCCAGCAGTGTGGCTTCTTGTTCATCAGACTGAGGTCAAGCCGTTGACTTCAAACAAGCCACAGGAATGAGTGGGAGAAGATACAGCTGCAGCCAACCCAGGCAGTGGGAGGAGGTATGGCCCAGGGGAAGGATGCGCTGGTGGTCAGGATGTTAAGATGGGATTCTGGAGACTCCCTTCAGATTCACCACTCTGCCACTAACCCTCCCATGTGACAAGACAGATCCCTGGAGATAAGGGGGTGTCAGCCTCCCACTAAAGCCCACAGAAACTGAGCCGCAGGATGCCTGAGCTGGCCTAGCTCCCTCTGCCAGCTCCCCATCTCCAAAACAGTGCTCGGGCAACACCTTGACTTGTAAGAGGCACCTGGAGGTCAAAGCATTGAGGTTTGGGAGGTAATGTGGTACACAAGCTGGTGGAGAAACAACCACAGGGGTCAGCAAGCTACCCCGAGAGCAGTTTATTCTGCAGGTCAGAGCTCCCTCCTCCTGGGCAGGGGCAAATGTTGGCTGTGATTACGGGAGCTGCTGTTCCTGATCCATGTCTCTGATAGCTTGGCACGCATCTAATTAAAACACAGGGCTGATACTCAGCTTTTTCACACTGCCAGCTTCAGCGAAGGAGGGCAATTCAGGCAGACCGAAGCATGAGCCGGCCAAGAAATCCAAGCTGCACCCTGGGAAGAAAGTGTCCAGAGAACTGAAGGAGCTGTTGTCTTCAGGTTGAACCCCGAGGGGGACAGATGGAGTCACGTGAGAGCAAGAAATGGACCAGAACGTGCTGGCAGGGGCATCTCGCCCATCTGCAGGAAGTGCAGCTGAACGAGGCGTGCGCGCTTCTTCCAGCCTGGATTTCCAGGAAGGCGCCACTTTCCCAGCACCTGCTCTTTCTGCAGGGATCTGAGCTCCCAAGGCATCCCCTGAGCCCCTCCACTGGGTGAAAGGCACGGCAGGTCCCCTCGGGACACCTGTGGGGAATGGGAATGGGAATGGGAAGAGGGGAGAGGAGAGGAGAGGAGAGGAGAGGAGAGGAGAGGAGAGGAGAGGAGAGGAGAGGAGAGGAGAGGAGAGGAGAGGAGAGGAGAGGAGAGGAGAGGAGAGGAGAGGAGAGGAGAGGAGAGGAGAGGAGAGGAGAGGAGAGGAGAGGAGGAGAAGGAGGGCATTAAGGTCCCCATCACACTCTGCCTCTCAGCCTTTCCAATCCTTGGTGCTGGTGGCCTGTTGTAGTTGCTCTGAAAGCTTGGAGGACTTTTACATATTGGAGACGAGACCCCAACCAGCAGCCCCCATTCAGCAGGGAGACAATACAGATAGTGGAGCAGCTGGATGATTTCTGTATGGGGATATGGGTAATTTTGCGCTTTTTATTTGTTGCTGGGGCATGGTGAATGTATTTCTAGATGCTCCCAGTCTTCAGTAGCTTGTAGACTGGTGTTCATTGCTCATACCTGGAGTGAAGTGTGACAGAGTGGGTCTAATTTCCAAGATAGAAGCAGATCAGCAGGTGAATTCTTCCATCTCCTGACTGTTGCATTATCACTGTTTAGAAGCTTAATTGCACCGAGGGTTCAAATGAAACCCCAAACCCAGGAACGATTGAACATAGAACCGCTGTAGTAACATATTAAGGGGAGAAAGCTCTTCGAACCCCATTTCTTCTCTATACCAGCATCACTCCTGACAGCCGAGCATGGCCTGTGGGTCTCACCACTACTAATGAGCACAGGAAAGCCAAAAGATTGTTATTTATATCAGACTGTGAAAAAGATTGCTTTCCTTCCCCCCGCCCCCCCACCCCCCACCCCGCCTTCTCAGCTGTCCCTACAGCTCTATAATAAGAGAGGAGGCTCTGAGTCTGGAAGATTTGCTAATCAGAAAGTCCAGCTGCCTGTCTTTTCTTCCCATGAAAATCTGAAAGGAAAGCAGTGAAAGTGTTTTAATTTTCATTTAATTTCTTGCTTCTGAATTTTATCAGATAAATTGATTCTAAAAACCATGTGTGAGTCGATGGATCAGACTGACTGTTCTCTGGGTTTTTCTTTTTCTTCGGATGGCTGAAAAGATTAAAAATACAAGATTCAGCTAATTTCTTTTGATTTCAGCCAGCTGAGAAAAGCACACAAACAAAAAATTTAGCCACTTGGAAAAAATGTCCCTTGTAAAGAACAAGCATGCCATGGAAATTCCCATTTTGAGGTACCAGCTTTTGTATGAATTATAGGGACTTTTAAGGTATTGGAGCCTCAAACACCTTGTATCTTGTCTCGGCTTCTTCACAAGGTTCTTCCCTGGCCCCTCTGGCACATCCCTGCCATCTGTGAGAACCTCCCCAAGCTGGGTGCCCACCTGGGCCTCTGGGACTTCATAAGGATGCTGGGAGGGAATATGGGAAGGTTGTCCCAAAAGGTTAACCCAAAAGGTTGTCCCAAGGAAGGGGAAGAAGTGGACACCAATCAGCAAGGGAAACCTTTAGACTGGAGAGGGAGAGAAGGGTTTGAGCTTTCAGAGAAGGGAAGGTCTGCAACACTTTCCCGACGGGGATGGGTTTGCAGGTAGGATGAGAGATGTTTGCTCAGGGGTTCACAGGACTTGTCACCAATGACCTCTGTTCCTGTGGGAAAGGGGAACAAGTTATCTTAGTCTGACACACTGGGAACAGTAACTAACAATTAACATGGAGCTCATTAATAGAGAAGAGTCTAGGGCCAGGTAGAAAGATTAATAGCAGAGTTCATTAAGATTATTTCCACTGATGTTAATTAAAATGACAGAAGCGGAACAAGAACTTGAGTTACTTCATTAGGTCAAACTCTCTTCGGCAGACAAGATCTTGAGTACAGGGCATGACTCTTAATTATTTAATAAATTTATGGGTGCCTGATGGGCTCTGCAGGGATTTACAAGGAATTCATTTTAAAGAAGGGACTCCATGGTTTGACCCTTGCTGGTAAAATTCTGCCCTTACTTTGTATTAATAATAAATAGAGATGAAGCTTATCTCCTGCCAAAACATTCAGCAGAGTGAAGAATGGCTGAAACTTCTGAATCCAGATAAAGCCCAGAAGAAAGAATGGGCAGAACACTCGCCCTAAAATATTGCTTTCCCCCCGCAACATCCACCATTCCATAAGCTTCTGTAGCCAGCTCACTGTGCTCTCAATTCCATTAGCAACATGAAAATATAATTCTCAGCTGACTACAAGAAAAATTCAAGGATGCTTGAAAGTTTCTTTCTGTAGTGCTTTATACCACCATAAAAGATGACATCACACTGCTACAGAGCAATTCACACCCAGCTAATGTGTTCCCACTGAAGGTCATTTTTAATGCACTCGTATTGATCTGATAGGAATCCCAGTGCGGCCACCCCAATTAAGAAGGGTTATCCAAAAGGCCGATGGGGAGAGCACAGGGGTTGCTTGGAACTAGAACCATTAAAGTCGGGTAGAAAAAAATAGGAAATGGATAAAATAAGCTTAGAAGCCTACATGCCTTCTACCAGGGAAGTGTCATGCCACATGGAGACTTGATGTTGCACAAAAGAACATTCACAGGGCACATCTTGCAATGGAAGAGGAAAGAAGAAAAGGGCTTGTTGGGACACAGCTCAGAGCTGCTGGCAGGAGGAGTGGGTTTCATTTCACCTGAGAAAACTGGAGATGTTCCAGCTTCTTTCCCTCCTCATGCTGCTCACAGACTTCCTTCACCTCTCCTGCACCTCAGGACCTCTTCCATGACCTTCTCCTGCCCTGGGACAGGAGAGAGCAAGGGGAGAGGAAGAGGATCCCCACCTTGCTCCTCTTTTTAGCCATCTGGCAACAAAATCAGGACACTGCCAGGTTAATTTGATCACCTTGGTAAGTGTGGGTCACCTACCAGTGGTGGGACCAGACACGCTCAGAGAGGAGCTGGGGAGCAGAGACATCCCTTCCATTGGGCAGTGGAAAATTTACCTTTCCCTAAGCAATATGCCAACATTTCTTCTCATATAACAGGGAAGAACATGTGCGAAGGGGGTAAGAAAGGCTGAATGGTGGTCACATCACAGCCCCACACCTATTTTTGTGGTGGGATGCTTTCCACCCAGTCATTGACAGGTCACATCCTGTGACAGGGCAGGATACAGAAGCAAACTGTGGCCCCCAAATACATTTGGATGGTATTAAGAGGCTCCTGCTCACACTCAAGTGTTGAGGTGCAGCATGCACACGCTGGTGCAAAATGTACAATAAAGTGCTTCACCCCCTGCATGGTGTATTCTGCGTCACCCATTACACCCAGCTCAGCACATGACATGTAGCACAGCACATTGCACGTAGCTCAGGGCATCACACACAGCCTGGGGCATCAAAACCAGCCCAGCACATCGAGCACAGCCCGTGGCATTGTGCATAGCCCAGGGCATCACACACAGCCTGCTGCACCATGCAGAGCTCAGCACATCACACACAGCCCAGTGCACCACACATAGCTCAGCACATCACATACAGCACGACACGCTGCAAGCACCTCAGGGCATCACGCACAGCCCGCTGGTTTCAGCTGGGATAGAGTTAATTTTCTTCTCAGTAGCCAGTATAATGCTGTGTTTTGGATTTAGTGTGGGAATAACGTTGATAACACATCAATGTTTTAGCTGTTGCTAAATAGCGCTTGCTTTAAATCAAGGACTTTTTGGTTCCCCGGGCTCTGCCAGTGAGGAGGTGCACAAGGGGCCGGGAGGGAGCACAGCTAGGGCAGCTGACCCCAACTGGCCAGAGGGATGTTCCATACCATAGAGCATCATGCCCAGTATATAAACTGGGGGGAGCTGGCTGGGGGTCTCCAATTGCTGCTCGGGGGACCGGCTGGGCATCGGCCAGCAGGTGGTGAGCAACTGTGCTGTGCATCACTTGAGTTTTGTATTTTTTTTTTTTTTTTTTTTGGGGGGGGGGGGTTAGTCCCTCTCTCCCTCTCTCTCCTTTTCCTTAAAATTTTTGTTATTATTCTTTTCATCATCATCATCATTACTATTATTAGATTTTATTGATATTATTAGGGTTTTTTTATTGCAACCTACAAGTTTTACCTTTTTCCCAGTTCTCCTCCCCATCCTGCTGTGGGATGGAGGGGAGTGAGTGAGGGGCTGCGTGATACTTCATTGCTGCCTGGGCTTAAGCCACGACAATTGGGCACAGCCTGGCGTGGCGTGCTCAGCCTGGCACGTGGCGCCCAGCCCGGTGCATCCCGCACAGCCCGCTGCATCATCCCCGGCCCTGCACCACGTGCCCATCCTGCTGCATCGCCCCCTGCCCTGCACCACGTGCCCATCCTCGGGCATCGCACCCAGCCCAGCACCTCGTGGTGGGTCACGCCCCTCCCATTCCCCACCCATGGCCCCGCCCACAGCCCCGCCCCGCGATGCGGTCCAGGGTGCTGAAATGAGAGAGAAGGGATGGAGAGCAACCAAGTGGAGGGACTGGGGGTGCTGGTGGGCGAGAAGCTGGACATGACCCAGCCACGTGCGCTCGCAGCCCAGAAAGCCCCCCGTGCCCTGGGCTGCATCCCCAGCAGCGTGGCCGGCGGGGCGAGGGAGGGGGCTCTGCCCCTCTGCCCCGCTCTGCTGAGACCCCCCTGCAGCGCCGCCTCCAGCTCCAGGGCCCCCAGCATAAGGAGGGCACGGACCTGTTGGAGCGGGGCCAGAGGAGGCCACGGAGATGGCCAGAGGGCTGGAGCCCCTCTGCTGCGCAGCCGGGCTGGGAGCGCTGGGGCTGTTCAGCCCGGAGAAGGGAAGGCTCCTGGAGACCCTGGAGCACCTTCCAGCACCCAAAGGGGCCGGCGAGGAAGCTGGGGAGGGGCTTTTCCCAAGGGCCTGCAGCGCCAGGACAAGGGGGAACGGCTTTGCGCTGAGAGAGGGCAGATGGAGATCAGAGCTGAGGGAGAAATCCTTCCCTGTGAGGGCGGCGAGGCGCCGGCACGGGCTGCCCAGAGCAGCTGTGGGTGCCCCAGCCCTGGCAGTGCCCAAGGCCAGGCTGGACGGGGCTGGGAGCCACCGGGGCTGGGGGAAGGGGGCCCTGCGCGTGGCAGGGGTGGGACTGGGGGGTCTTTAAGGTCTCCTCTAATGCAAACCAGTCTACAATCTTATGAAATTCCAGGGGCTCTGTAGCTCTCTGGGCAGCTCCAAGCAAACCCTCCCTGGGACAAGCTTGGCTAGGTGCTGAGGAACTCGGGGGCAGCAAGCTGCCCCACCTGGCACCCCTGTGCATGCACACACACGCACATGGCTCCTGTTTTAGGCAAATCATACAGGTTGTTAAAACAAGACACCACCTGCACCAGACTCAGGCTGTAATGTGGCTGAGAGTTTCCCAATGGAGAGAAAATGTCTCAAAGGGAAATGCAGACCTCCAATAAGCCTTTCCCCCTCCTCTTCCCATACTGTCTCTCATATTTGAAGATGCATAATGGGGACCCAGGCCCTGTTCTGTCAAATATTCCTGGTTTCCATCAGTGGAAACTCAACCAAAATAGGAGGAAGGGATTATGTACACTTCAATTTGACTAAAACCTCTTTGTGTTTTCTTTTTTTTTTTTGGGGGGGGGGGGGGGGGGCGGAGGGGCGGGGAGCCAGGCAACTTGTAGGTGTTTAAATTACTACCACTTATCTCAGCGGGTGAGATGATGTCTCTGGAGAACCTCACAGACAAATTAGTTCAAGCCTTGCTGCTGAAAAGTCAGCCTTTAAAGCCTTCAAAGAGCTGGCTCCTGGCTGGGTCGCTCCACGGGGACGCTTGGAAAGCCAGGACAGGCAGGGAACAGCCCGTTCCACGGCAGCTCCCCCCAGCCGCCCCGACCAGCCCCGTGAGGGCTCTGCTGCTGGCTCAGTGGGCGCAGGGCAGAGCCAGCAGGAACCGTGCTTCCTCGCCGCACGGCCAAGCACAGTCAAAGGGAGCTGGAGCAAGATAAATTGCCCCACTGAAATGGCTTCAGCTGGCATCCCAGAGGCCCAGCCTGAGCCCCAAGTCAAGCTGATGGCTCCAGCTGCAGACCAGGAGCTGCTGTAGACAAAGCAGAGAGAGGAGGAGCCACCACCGTGGGCAGTGGGGGGATGCTGGGGCTCCCACCTGGCAGAGAATGGCCCAACCTTGTCCCAGGTAAAAACCAGTAGGCACAAGGGCTGGATCAGGCCCTCCGGGCATCCTCTGCAGGAGGCTGCTGAGCTCTCCGCTGACAATGAAGGCGCGCTGCGGGTGAGGAGCTCGCAGTGGTCATGGCTCTGAGCTGAACAACAGGCAGATTAACAAGCATCAGGGGACACCACTCGGGAGGCAGGGAGAGAAGCCTCTGAAAGCACCTAGCACCATCGGAGATGTCTGAGGATAGCTGGGCTTGGATTAGGTGATCTAAAGAGGTTCCTTTCAATCTAAATTATTCACCAACTCAATCCCACCTGGCTTCCAAGCACCATCCAGAGGTGAGGGGGTCTTCAGAGCCTCTGGGTCCTGCGTCACCAGTGGTCTGGAAGTCTCAGATACTCTCAAGCATCTCAAAAGGTACTGAGGGTCTCTGTGTGGGCACTGTATCATGCCCCACATCTCTAGCTCAAATGTGTGTCATATAATTAGGCCACAGTGATCTGAAGACATTTCTGCAGGGGTGGTTGGCAGACCTACAACTTTCTGGAGCCACAGCTGCTGTCCCTCATGCCAACAATCTCAAGCCTTGGGGCACTCTCCAGGGACTTGCTCTGTCACTGAAATGTGCCACTGGGAGCAGGAATCCAGGACACCCCAGGGTTTGGTAAGCATGGAGTGGAAAGAAAGACCTGACAGAGGTAAGAAGGGGATCATGGAGAAGACTGGAGCAGTGAGGAGCATTTGGTGGCTGGGAGGAAAAGATACTCTAGCCACATGTTTATTGGGGTGACAGTGGCAGGAAGGAAGACACAAGGGGCAAAAAGAAGAGGCTTCCATGAGGAAAGAGCTATGTAGACATCCAGAATATTGGAAAGGGTGTTGCTAAAGTCTGGATACACCTGAGCACACTCCACCCTGTGGGATGCTGGTTTGGCTGAAAAAGCAAATCACAGAGAGTCACTGCTTCTAAAAACCTTGTCACAAATGGGAGACAGGCACCAGGCAAGGACCTAGGTAGTTCAGCTTGATTTCTACCAGTAGCACTGAACATATCCGTGACCTTGTTATTGACCAAGACCTCCCACCCACATCAGCCTTTAGGGCTCTCTAGAGTGAAGAGTCCCCAGCTCTCGTGGTGAAGCTGTTCTTAGAAAGCTTTGGGCCTGATTGTGCAGAAAAGCATCTGGGGTTGATTGGGCTGGAGTAACAGAGGACAACTCTGCAGGTGAGCGGCTACAACATTCAGCTGGCCACAGGAAGACCTGAAAACTCATCCTGTGTTTAAATTAGTGTGAGAGAAAAGCTGCAGTGATTTGGGGGCATAGAGGCCTTCCAAAGGTAGCATCTGGCTGACCAAGAGGGGATGACGAAACACTGAGGCTGACCTTGGTCTTCTACAGAGCCAGATGAGTGCCTGCAGCCAAGCGTCACCAGAAGAAGGCAGGGCAGAGGGACAGCATCTCCTGGTGGAGTGACTTCACCTGGGCGACACAGAGGAGGTTACACCAGTGACGAGACACATCACTAAATGCAAGCACACTTCCAGTTCCCCCCATAGCTCACAAACTGGCGATTTAGGTCCACAAGGGAGAAGTTCCAGCAGGGAGGTGAACTGAATCCCCATCCCCGGCACCCCTCGACAAACCACCCCTGCTCCGGACTGTGCCTCCCTGCTGTGGTTTTGCATGAAAATGTTTTGGCAGGGCAGGGCAGCTGTGCAGAACGAGGAGAGGTGTTAGGAATGTCAGTCATGCCAAGGGAATGGGGCCGCTCAGGCTGAGCAAATGCCACCGCAAGGATCCTGTTCTTCATTAGAACTCACTCATGAAGGGCCAGGGTCTGGCAGGACCCAGGCAGTGCTGCAGGCTACCAAAGAGCCAGAGCTTTTCTTGCAAAACTGGAGATCAAGCGTATTCCGCCCATGTCCTCACTTCAGACACCTCAGTGTGTTGGTAGCTCTGTAGCCCAATGACTGGGGACACTGGCTGGTACGTGGCCAAGACCTTATCCACTGAATCATGGAATCCTAGAATGGTTTGGGTTGGAAGGGACCTTGAAAGACCACCTAGTCCAACCCTCCTTCAATAAGCAGGGACATCTTCAACTGGATCAGGTTGCTCAGCAGCCTTTCATTCTGCACCACCCCTGAGACTTAAAAAAGGTGACAATGAGGACGTCTCTTTCCCACCTCACCCTCAGTGATCCTCCAAGCTAAGCCTCCAAGCCTGGCAGGTTCCTTCACCTCTTCTCACCACACACTTGTCCTCCAAACCATGCCCTTCCCAGTGTTACCTCCTGACCCTGAAGGCGAGCGATGGGTTCAGAAGCACCAAGGGAGATTATTTTGGCACAGAAGAGGACTCTGTGCCTTGTGCTTGCATTGTATCCAGGACCAAGGTGCAACAGGACGTGCTCCAGGACTTCCCCAACTCTCACCCTCTTGTTGTGCAAAGGTTAAGCTACAGCAAAGAGCCGAGCACGTCTCTCCAGAGCTGCATCCCACACTGCCTTGCCACCCTTTGGGGAATCCAAGCATGAAGTCTCTGTCCATTACAGTGCAGCTAGCTCTGGAATCTTCTGCCTTTCCAGTATACACAAAGTGACTGTGGGGAGGCGGGAAATTAGGCTGAAATAAATAAATTAAAGCCAGCAGGAGGGATCGGCATGCTGCTTGAATTAGTGTGGAGGGTAATTGTAAACAACTGGGGAAATGTGCCTTAAATTAATTTTTAGGACCTAATGGGATTTTGCTTGGACTATAGTCAAGAATGAAAAGCTTTCAATGGCAAAACAAGGCACTTTGCATAAATTAGCAGTTATGACATTAGTGGAGCTGGCTCTTTTTGTCTGGCGACTGGGAGTATGTGTGCGTATGTGCACGCCTGCATGGAGGACTTGGGATTTGTTTTATTTATTATCTAGAGCTTGTTTAAAGAAGTTATAACAGGAAGGGGTGAATCTTGACGCAGACACTTAAAAGCCAGGACTCCTGGGCTCTGTTTGGCATGCCATGGAGGGGGAGCGTGGGGGAGAGAGAAGGACAAGTCACCAACCTCTTTGTATTGCCATCCCCTGAACTGGAATGAAATTTCTCTTCTGTAGAGAGTGTGTCGGGAAATGGGACTCCCCAGGACAGAATGGCTGCTCTGGAGGAAGGGATGAGGTGTTTTGGGAAGCGAAGTGATCTGAAATGATAGCCATGGAGCCTAGGAACAATGGATGTCATCTTTAGAATTAGTCTTCAGTCAAAGACCATAAAAAACTCACTCTGGAAAACACAGAGACTGTCCATAGCACTTACTGCAAGCCGCAGCCTGGAGCCAAAACCATCATAGAATCATGGATCGGTTTGGGTTGGAAGGGACATTTAAAGGCCATCTAGTCCCACCCCCTGCCATAAGAAGAGACATCTTCAACCACACCAGGTTGCTCCAAGCCCCATCCAACCTGGTCTCGAATGTTTGCAGGGCTGGGGCATCCACCACCTCTCTGGGCAGCCTGTGCCAGTGTCTCACCACCCTCAGTATAAACACTTTTTTCCTTATATCTAGTCTGCATCTCCCCTCTCGTAGTTTAAAAGCATTCCCCCTTGTCCTGTTGCTACAGACCCTACAAAAAAGGCTGTCCCCATGGTGGACACATCAGTGGCACTGCTGGGTACACACCCTGTAGCTGGGGGTCCATCCCCGTGCTGCAGGCGGTTATGCCATATGGCGGGGGGGGTGGTGGTGTCTTTCTTAGTTCAGTATTTTAATTGCAGCACTGCAAAGGCATCAACGTTTACCAAACGCTGGCTGCAGAAGAAGACTGGCTTTTGCTTGGGAAACAAAATTTTCACTATGTTCTGTTATTTTCGTAACACTTTTCTTTTCTGCTCTGTAGTTTTTTGTTTTCCTCCTCTGCAGTCCATGATGAGGTTCAAAACACTGTTACACTTCTGCAGGATTAGACCCAAGGAAATCGCACCTGCTTTACCCAGGCCCAGCACAAATGCCATCAGCCACCAAGAAGGATTTCCCATGATCCATTAGCTGTGGTACTGATTTATTTTAAAATGGTATAAAATAAAATAAAAGGTTTTGGTTCCGCTTTCACTTTATACACTCACATAAATTGGAAATATGTCTACTGACCTCAGCATCCACCATTTCTGGAGTGTTGGAGGCCTCATCTTTCTAAAAGCAGTTCTGTTCTGTGAAGTTGGGTGGATCTCTATCTCCTGAGCAATTGTACGATCAGGTCCCCCAGAACCTTGGCTTTCATTAACGTTTATCTGGGCTGATTTTGAGGAAAAGCCCAGAAACTAAACCCCCGTGTAACAAATGTCAAAGTAACTCTCTTAAGATGGAGACTAGAACATGAACTTGGATATTGACAAGGGATGGACTTCTGCTTTCTTGTCAAGCAGAGGTTAAAGTTAGATGTGCCAGACTTAAGGTAGCTGGTTCCTTAACATCTGTGAAAGTGCCTTTAAGAGGCCATTTTCATAGAGCCATGGGCTTCATCATACTCAAAGATTACACTCAGAGTCATAAAGTAAATACCTGCACAGTCTAAAAGCATCAGACTTGTGTAACCAGAGTTTATGAAGGTTCCAGCAACTCCATTTCTCCCATTCCTGGCTGCTCAGTCATCTAAGAAAGTGATAATGCAAATTTATTAAAAATTACACTTTCCCTTTACTCATTCCATATTGATTAGGCTGTATTTTAAAGTCAGTTTGCTATTAGGTTAATTTACCTTCCACCCCAGTTCTCACTCCGCTTGGAAATGGGATCCAGATGGGCAACATTTCAGAGTTTAATTCAAACTCATTAAAGTCGGTGGAAGTTTTTTTCCACAAATTTCAAAAAGCTTTGGCTCTGGCCCCTTTATCACTTTGCAGCAAGATGCCTGGCCACCATCTGCATCTCCAAAACGCCAATAGCAATTACAAAAGCTGCAAGAAGGTTAATATTCCTTCTGCTTTTATTATTCCCACAGAATGAAAACAGAATTCTATCCTCACTGGAGGCAATAAAGCCATTCACATTTGATCATTGGGACATTTGAATGTCCAAACGCCACTTCCTGCCAAACCTGAAGGTCCTTATTCAGCCAAACTCCTACCGACTTTAGCAAGACTAAGGCAGCGTACGAACAGAGGAGAGCAGCATCTTCATGGCGTTTAAGTATGGAACTACCTTCCAGGGTGACCTCCACAGCATTCAGAGGAACCATCCAGATTACTCTGACATAAGCCTGATGCCCAAACATCTGCCCCGCTTCTGCCTGTTGTGAGCTGATGCACCCCCAGACACCCTGGGTTAGCGCAGAAAGACAAGCATTTAGTACTATTTCAGGCCTCTGAGACTTTCATGCATTTCCATTAATATACTTTCGGGACTGTCTTTTTATTTGGCACTATTCGATCACAACTCCAATGGAGACCAACTGAAAAGCTTTTCTCTTTCTTAAGGCGAAGTGTTGACAGGCATGGGAAGACCCTTATCCCTCCATCTCCAAACATTTGCCAGAAGTTTTTTGGCACTCCAGAGAGTTATGCTTCATGCAGAGAGACGGACAGGTCCTTAAGAAATTCCGCACATTAGCTGTTTTTCAGTTTTCTGAAGGACAAAGTCCCAGTAGCACCAATGCCTCAAGCAACCATTTTGCAAAACATCAAGCCATGATAACTTCTGCCAAGCACTCCCAGGACACGAACCACCCTCAGCTTTACAAACATGCCATAATTCTCCATTAAATGCAGATGAAGAGCAACTCCTTCTCTCTTCTTCTTTGTCATTATTTTAGTGAACAATAGGTCAAAAGCTGGCAGCCAGGCAGTTGCAAATGAAACACTCTCAGGAAAAACCATGTCAGACCTTTCCTGGTGGCACCTAGGTGCAATGATCTCATCTGACCTTCAGTTTTCCTCAGTCCTTCAGATACCCCAGAGGAAAAAGTCATTAATAACAGCATGGCTATGCTATTATTAGCTATGTTTACAATTTCCAAATGCCTGCAAGATGTTGTTTTATTTAATACAGCTCCATCTACCGCAGATAGAGTCTATGAAGAGCTGTGGTAGGTTAGCCTGCTGTTGAAAACTGCTTTTTACTGGACATTTTCTGCTCTCTAACAATCACGTAATAAATTCAGCAGGAGTTTTATTAGAACTCTTGGGTATTTTTCTTTCAAATAACATAATATGAAGGGGGTGGGGGTGGGGGCGGAAATCACACAAAGCTTCGAGCAGCTCTTGGCTGTCTTGTTTTAAAACAGTTTTTGGAAGGGAGAGTCAGAAATGACAGGATGAGAAGCACTGTTTGGGAGCAGTCTCACTGGCCAAGGGAAGAGAGTTGGGTTTTCTGTAGTACAGCTGCAGTCTTCTGCTGGAGAGGGGGCTCGAGGGAGGGGGCTCTGCCCCTCTGCCCCGCTCTGCTGAGACCCCCCTGCAGCGCCGCCTCCAGCTCCGGGGCCCCCAGCATAAGGAGGGCACAGACCTGTTGGAGCGGGGCCAGAGGAGGCCACGGAGATGGCCAGAGGGCTGGAGCCCCTCTGCTGCGCAGCCGGGCTGGGAGCGCTGGGGCTGTTCAGCCCGGAGAAGGGAAGGCTCCTGGAGACCCTGGAGCACCTTCCAGCAGCCAAAGGGGCCGGCGAGGAAGCTGGGGAGGGGCTTTTCCCAAGGGCCTGCAGCGCCAGGACAAGGGGGAACGGCTTTGCGCTGAGAGAGGGCAGATGGAGATCAGAGCTGAGGGAGAAATCCTTCCCTGTGAGGGCGGTGAGGCGCCGGCACGGGCTGCCCAGAGCAGCTGTGGGTGCCCCAGCCCTGGCAGTGCCCAAGGCCAGGCTGGACGGGGCTGGGAGCCACCGGGGCTGGGGGAAGGGGGCCCTGCGCGTGTCAGGGGTGGGACTGGGCAGTCTTTAAGGTCTCCTCTAATGCAAACCAGTCTGGGATTCTGTGACTTCCTTCACATGTCTGCTCCCAGGATTTTACTCTGTGCTGCCTAGGTTTGTGGGACACATTTCTAGGTAAGGATCTGAGTAACTGAAAACAGGCTTGGCAAAATACATGAGGTCTTGGAGATCTAAAGAAACTGAATGAGGAGGCAGTGTTTACTCTGTATGGCACTGAAGGATTAGTTACAGGAGGCTGATACCCATACTGTCCATACCCTGACAATATTGTCCTTGTGGACCTGGAAAGCTCACAGAAGACATGGGGCTTCCTTCTCCCTCCTTGCTGCAGCACTTGGTGGGGTGGGGGTTATTGTTAATTTTTGTACCAAGTCTTTAAAACAAAGCAGCACTGTTGTCCATCTGGTCCATAACTAGCCAAGTGACAGAAGACTGAAGAAATGGGGTCACAGGAGTATGCTGGTGAGATATGTTCATGGAGGAGACATGAACAATATCGCTAAGCACAGTAGAGGATTGCCTTGTATTTGCCCGTACTGTACTTATCCTTGATCAGCAACTTGCCATTGGTTAAAATAAGATGCTTGGCTGGAAGATCTAATTTTCTTTACTGAATGGGGACATTTTCATGTTCTTAAGTCCTCCGGATGCTTGGGAAGCTGTGAGGAACTGCTCTCAGATGTATCAGCCAGTGCTGGGAAACGTGGAAGTCACAAAAACATCACTGTCCAGTAAGCATTGCAGTCTATTATTCCTCTTTAAAAATGCCAACTCATCTGAATGGTTCACAGTGCAGCAGGAGAGTGTACAAGGGCCCCACCAAAGAGTAGCGGGATGTGGTCATATTTTGCAGTTATATTGGTGTGCAACACCCCAAGGGAGAGGGAAATCATCTCTTGGATCATTTCACCTCTGACTTCCATGGAAGCAGACACAGACAACACCCAGCTCCTGTCTCACCCTTCACCGTTTGCCCACCAGCAGTTGATCATGAGTTACCACAGGTATGAGAGAGTGGCGAAGAGCATGGAGTAACCCAGTCTCCTCCAGTCATTTGGATTTTTCCTTGCTTACCTTAAACGTCAAAGACTGAAGCAGCTGGAGACAGAGGCACAGCTGGCACGAATCGGTGCAGCATCCTTTCAGTAGACCAAGGCTGCCTGTGTGGATCTAGGTACCACGTGTGGATCTAGGGCAGAGAGCACACCAAGTAAGTCTTCTGAACTGAAGCCCCTCCAGTTGGCCCTCACTTTTCCCTAGAAAATGAGCTCAGAACTTCTATGACTGTTTGACAGCCCACGTCTGTGCTTTTTGCCAAAGCCAGTGACATTTGCTGTTGGAGAACTAGAGAAAAATTTCTCTCCAGGACACACATTTACCAACACAAACATCTGCCCAGTTGATGCTTCCTGGGGCTGTTCCTGAACCCCATCTTACCTCCGAATTAGTGGGAGGGAATGTAAACAGATGCACAGATTGGCACACATAGCCATAACAAAGTGTCCTGGTTTCCTGGGATGGAATTAATTGTCTACCGGTGCAATGCTGTGTTTTGGATTTGGTAGGAAAACAATGTCAGCAACACACTGATGTTGTTAGTTGTTGCTGGGTGATGTTTATACTCAGTCGAGGACTTCTCAGTTCCTCAGGCCCTGCCAGCGAAAGGGCTGGGGGGCACAAGAAATTGGGGGGCACACAGCCAGGGCAGCTGAACCTGAACCTGCCAGAGAGGTATTCCATACCACGGGATGTCATGCTTGGTATACAAATCCTGGAGGGTCGGCTGGGGGGATTGCTGCTCAGGGACTGGCTGGGCATCAGTCAGTGGGGGGTGAGACCTTGTGCTGTGCATCACTGGGTTTCCTTTCTCCCCTTCTCTTGGGATTTTATCCTTTCCTCACTTTTCCATTATAACTGTTATTATTATTATTATTGTTCTTTCCTTTTTTTTCTGTTTAAATTATTACACTGCCTTTATCTCAACCCTCGAGTTTTACAATCTTTTCCAATTCTCCTCCCCACCCCTCCTGGTGGGGGGATTGAGCAAGCAGCTGCGTGGTGCTGGCTGGCTGGCTGGGGTTAAACCACCACACAAAGAAATAGATGTATGTACCTGGCATCCACAGAACACATGCACAATCTTCCATGCCACAGTACATTTGACTTCACAGCAAAATGGGGAAAAATCAAGATTTAAGGAGTCCTTTGGCTCTTGAAGTCTTTGCTGCTGGAAAGGCTCCATATCTGCTCCCAGCCCAAGGGATGGAAATGCAGTACGTGGAAAGGCCAAAGAGGGAAGAAAGGGAAAGACCAGGTCATTCTCACCTTCCTGCAACTCTGTGTCCTTTGGTCCAGAGCCTGGGAATGATGGACAGCCCATGGACGGCTGCATGAACGGGTGGTGGAGAAGCTTTTCATTATTTCTTGAACAAACAGGCAAGTTAAAAACCGGTGGGTCAGCCACCCTCTGGGGAGCCTGAGCCCCACCTGAAGGGGCAATGCCTTACGTTATGCTGGTCCAAGTTTCAATGTTTCACTTTTTTCTAAAAGGTCCACCCTCACAATCATGTGGTTACATAAAAAAAACCTTCTGTTTTTCTTTAGGCACAGCTCCAGCTCTCAAGGTTTGGAGGGGAAGCTGAAAAAAACAGGAAGAAAATAAGAGCACGTGCATACTTATTGTTCAAAACGTGATGTGCTCACCCCATGACATTTGTATCACAAAAGGAACACAACTCAGCCCCTGCCCACTGTCACCTGGCTCACACCTTAACCTCCTTCCCAAGCATCACTTGGGGAAGCTGAGGAAATGGGAACCAAAATAAACCAGTGGATCGGGTGAGCTCCTTTTCAGCAATTTTGCTCCATGTGCTCTCTCTAGCCCTTGGGACCAGGTCAGCAGCTCCAGAGGCAGCTGGGGAAATCATGGGCAGCCCCAGGAGGAGCCTCCTGTCTCCCGGACCCCAGCACAGCTGCCAGCCACCTCCTCAAGGGGCTGAGCAGTCACCCTGCACTGGGTCTGTCGGTAACTTGGGCCACTGAGTTACCCTGCAACATAGATCTGGTCTTTTGTGGATTGCTAGGGCTGGAAAACAGCCCAAGCTGGTGGTGCTCTCTGAAGTCCTGCTGGAGTAGCGTCCCGGCCACCTTCCCCAGCCACCATTAGGAGGGCCTGAGCCACCCCCAAACACACCACAGGGCTCCTTTTCAGACTCACCATTCTGAAACCAATATGCTCTGGTTGGTTTGGCCTTTTTTTTCCCCAAGCTTTTCATCCACTTTCAGAGTTTTGGAGGTCTTCCGGATTTGCATTTGTGAGTCTCTGAACTCTCCACGTGGCATGGGTTTTTTTCCTCGCTTTTTCTGAGTGATAGCCAAGCTTGCTGCGTGACTGCAGAAAAGCTGGCTTGGAGCAAACTCCCACTTATCCCTAAGACCCCTGACAAAAAGTCATGAAGGTTGACAAGAGCAAGAACCAACGCTCGGAAATCTCCTCTGTCCTCCTTTCTCCAGGCTGCACCACCCATGGAGAGGGGTGGGACAGAGAAGGGGGGAGAAAAATTAATGCCAGCTGTAGAAAGTTAAGCTCAGTCTCAGCTAATGCACCTTGTTCCTGAGCTGTGACCTGCCCCAGCCCTGCCCTCGCAGTGACTTCCAGCACATCCCAGCCAGAGCTCTCCTGCAAAGCCCTCTGCTCCCATCACGGTCCCACTGTGCATGAAACACCTTGAATATATGGCTGGCACCTCCGCGGGGTGTGATGGAAATAAATCCAGCAGCTGCAGCAGGCTAGCAGATGCTAATGAACTTCCAGACAGGAAAATTCTCTTGGGACTTTGTAGTTCTCTTTTCTTCTCCTGCCCCATTCTTTTATTGTTCACCACTTCCAGCCAACAGTGCGGGAATTGCCTTGGGAAGTTTTCACATGCCTCTGCCAGTAGGAAATGGAAAATTGTGGTGGTGGAGCATCACGTTGCAGTCTTTGCTGTGCACAGCCAATGGGATTTGCCCCGGCACCTGCTCCAAATTCCCAGGCACAGCAACAAGCCCCAGGCAGGGGAGGACATAGTCCTGCTGAGATCAGAGGCTGGAGCATCAAAAGACGAGTCCTGGATGCAGAGCTGTTTCCCGCTGCCCATCTCGCCCTCCAGCTGCTTTTCTGCCTCTGGTCACCCCCTTAAAGTCCCAGCGAATGCAGCTGGGGCAGGTGCCCCCTTCTCTGCTTATGCCACATCTGTAATTAATGGTCAGTGAGTGTGGGGCTCGTGTCCCTTTAGCCACTGCAAGATCACAGAGTCACAGAATAGAATAAAAGCAGGGTTTGGTTTGCCAGTGTCTCACAACCCTCATCGTAAAAAAATTCCTTCCTTATGTCCAGTCTCAGTCTGCCCTCTCTCAGCGCAAAGCCATTCCCCCTTGTCCTGGCGCTGCAGGCCCTTGGGAAAAGCCCCTCCCCAGCTTCCTCGCCGGCCCCTTTGGGTGCTGGAAGGTGCTCCAGGGTCTCCAGGAGCCTTCCCTTCTCCGGGCTGAACAGCCCCAGCGCTCCCAGCCCGGCTGCGCAGCAGAGGGGCTCCAGCCCTCTGGCCATCTCCGTGGCCTCCTCTGGCCCCGCTCCAACAGGTCCGTGCCCTCCTTATGCTGGGGGCCCCGGAGCTGGAGGCGGCGCTGCAGGGGGGTCTCAGCAGAGCGGGGCAGAGGGGCAGAGCCCCCTCCCTCGCCCTGCCAGCCACAAGAGGATGGGAACCAGCTGCCAGCATCCCCTAGGACAGAGCCTTCACGCCACAGAGAAGCCATGATTCTAGCAGCAGTCATGGGAGTCTTCTTCCCATTCTTGAACGTGTTTGTGCCAAGTCCTGCCAGAAAAAAAAAAAGAACTCAAACCAAAAGGTGCATGACCCTTGATCACTTTGGTCCTGTTCCTCAAAGGCACCTGAGCCCATTTCAGCATAAGAGCATTAATGTGGGCTGAAACCTGTAGGACTGGCCATGTCCATGTTAATGCAGGCCAGCACCCATCCTTCATGTGGGGACAGAGCTGGTGGTTTTGCAAAGGTCTATAGCTTCCCTGGCTGCTGCTTATACCCACAGAAATGCAGCCAAAGGCCAGAAGTAGGTGCTGAAACTCTTCTAAAAGCATAGTCTTTAGGCATTCTTGAAAAGATCACCCCCAGCTTTGCCAGCTCATCCCTTTTGAAGGTACCAAAGAGTCAAAAGACCCCCGCTGTCATCTCAAACGTAGGTGCCATGTGTAGACACCCAATTTGGTTGCCCACACCTAAGCATCCTGTGCCATATGAAATACCTTGAGGGATCCTTCCACACCTCCACCTGCCATTGCAGAGTGTCACCTGCCATTGCCACAGGTCTCCCAGAGGTCCCAAGCCCCATCCACAAGCCATATCCTGAGCACCTCAGACAGCCCTAGGAAACAATCAAGCATTTCCTAAGCATCTCAGATGTTTAAGAAACAAAATTCTGTCCTACAGTATCTTGTCAGTTTTGTAAGGTGATATTGCAGAAGAAAATTTTTCAGAAACCTGCTTTGGAGGCTTGGAGACCTGTCAAGTCCTGATGGCAGCCCAGAAGAGGGTTTGTTTCCTTTCTTTACCAGAAGCAACAATGGTCCTAATTCTCCAGTGAGTTCAGCTCGTGGGACAAGCAGCAGAAGCTCTCAACTTGGGAAAAGTCTGGCCAGGGACATCACAAAAGCATTTTTCAGCAGCTGTCAAAAAATGGGCATTTTCTTTCATGTTTCTGCAGCTGCCGGACACTTGAAAGCCTGACCTTGTCCGTGGGTGTGGACCACTGCAAAAACGTGGCCCAAAGGGCTGAGGACTTGGGATGAAGCCTCCCCTCCATCATCCCAGCAGGTAGGACCCTGGGATCAGCTGGCTCAAGAATCCCACACTAGCACAATTGCTCCAGCACACCAGGGTCGCTCCTGCTTTGTGTCACGCAGCCGTCAGAGGCTCCTTCAAAATCTAGTCCACCCTGCTGTCTTTTATTCTGACCCAGTGCATGTTCTGCCTGGTTTCTCATAAGACAAACAGAGGGGTGTCAAGACAACTGTCTGCTAAGGCACTCTGCAGTGCCCGAGTGCAAAGAGCACAGAAGGGAACCCAATTAAAAGATGCAGGAGGTGGCATTTCTAATGAGAGGAGAAAGAAGCATCGTCATTTTTAAAAGGCCATTATATTGGCTGAGGATAAACCAGATCAAGTGACCAGGAGAGTCCTAGGGGGATGTATTTGACATTGTTGTCAATTTTCTAGCATATCAATGCTTTCTACGCTTGCCGATAAAAGGCAGTGAAGCGATCGGGCTCCAAATCAACCAAAGAAAACCAGACTGTCCTACAGATGCAAGTTATTAACGAGAAAGGTTGGAAGAGCAGCAGCAACAGCAGATGGTATTTGCAAAGAAGGAGTCAGACTTGCCCAACACAAGGCAGAGCAGGGATGAAGGACACGAAGACAGCAGGAATAGGATGAGGCATGGGCTGGTTGGGTTTTGTTTCATTTTTTAACCAGTAAATATGCAGAAACCCACCACGTGTCTGCAAAAAGCCCAGCAGCAACTCAGAGCACAAAATGGTTCATACCAAATAAACAGGCATCTACCTGCTCCTCATCTCCCCTCTGAGCAAGGAAGGATGTGGATGACCCAGCATCTGCTCAGCCCCTTACCCCACCTGCCCAGTTCTCCCAGGATTGTGCTCGCACCCCAGGAGTCTTCCCACTGTGACCTCCAGGTTGCCACCATCTCCTGCATGCAGGACAGTGTGGCCTCCAGGCATTCAACCACTTCCCACTTGATGGCCGACCTAGGAAGAACCTAGACCTGAGGTGTGGAGGAGCTCAGAACAGGACTCCCATTGGGAAGTTGTTATTCAGTGCTACACTGATGTTCCCTGTGTCTGACCTCTGTCTCTGGTCCCTCAGCACCGGGCAGCTGATATTTGAGGCTGAGGCTGGCCAACCAGTGCTGCTGCCAAGACCCATTACCACCCATGGACAGCCACAGTCTCAAGAAACTGCAAAAGCAAGACAGAGTCCAGGGTGCTGGTGGGCCATGGGGGAGGTGGTTGCCCCCAGCCTCACCTCTCCTTCCTGCACAGCACATCTCCCGTGATCCCTCCCCAGCCCAGCTTCCCCCCCTTCATGTCTGAGCTGAATCCCCTGAAACAGGGCCCGTGGTGTGGGCGACCCTTCAGGAGTCCCTTCTGTACTGGTATTTATGGTGTCACTGGACCTCAACCTCCCCCATCGTGGCTGTGATCCAGCTCCCAGCTGCCTGGGAGGTGCAGTCCTTGGGATCAACTAGGGATGAGGACTCTGAGCTTTGAGCTCACCGGAGCGGGAAAGCTCCTTAGGTACCCCTGGGTGCAAGACCCAGCCCTGCCTCAGCGCTGAGCACCCAAGGCTGGCTGTGCAGCACTGATGTGCAAAGGGCGCACGGCCATGGCCCACAGCTGAGCAGAAGCAGGTCCCAGCACATGTCTAAGTGCTGCGTTCCACAAGGAATTCCCTGTATTGGGACAGCACCATTTACTCTGCTCATTTGCACACATCACCTGGCAGTTACCCCTTCAGAGAGTTCATGTGCTGGACCCAAGGCCACGGCTGTTGTTTTTCCCTCTATTTCCAGGACAAACAGATGCGTCCCAGTCTCTGAGTAGAAAAGGATATTATACATATTAAACATATATTATATGTTATAAAGGATTTCTCTGCCTTTTCCATGGAAGATGCTTGCTGTACAAGCTAAGAAAATCATAGAATCACTAAAAAGTTTGGGTTGGAAGGGCCCTTAAAGACTGCCCAGTCCCACCCCTGCCACGCGCAGGGCCCCCTTCCCCCAGCCCCGGTGGCTCCCAGCCCCGTCCAGCCTGGCCTTGGGCACTGCCAGGGATGGGGCACCCACAGCTGCTCTGGGCAGCCCGTGCCGGCGCCTCGCCGCCCTCACAGGGAAGGATTTCTCCCTCAGCTCTGATCTCCATCTGCCCTCTCTCAGCGCAAAGCCGTTCCCCCTTGTCCTGGCGCTGCAGGCCCTTGGGAAAAGCCCCTCCCCAGCTTCCTCGCCGGCCCCTTTGGCTGCTGGAAGGTGCTCCAGGGTCTCCAGGAGCCTTCCCTTCTCTGGGCTGAACAGCCCCAGCACTCCCAGCCCGGCTGCGCAGCAGAGGGGCTCCAGCCCTCTGGCCATCTCCGTGGCCTCCTCTGGCCCCGCTCCAACAGGTCCGTGCCCTCCTTATGCTGGGGGCCCTGGAGCTGGAGGCGGCACTGCAGGGGGGTCAGAGGGGCAGAATCCAACACAAAGCCCAACACAAGGTGAGAGCCACTCCATGCTACCCAACCCAACAGCGGTACGCATCAAAGCTCACACAGCTTTTCTGAGGCACTTGACAAGACCCATGGTTTCCACAGGCTCACCCTACGAAGGGCGAGCATTCCATCATCCATGTGCTTGTTCCCTGACCCAAAGCCAGGTTGCACCTCATAGCTGGTGTCCACAGGCTTAAACCCATTCCCCCACAAAATAAATGGGTAAATTAGCCCTTGGCCTGTGCCAGCCCTTTGCCAAGAAATTGTTTGGGACTGTTCCTTCTCACAGCCCAAACTTGTGGTGGGCGCAGGCTAACCATGAAGCTCTCTGGGGCACCATCTGACTGAGCTGGTGGCCATCCCTGGTTAATTTAGTATTGGCTGTGCAGGTTCCTAAACTGGGGCCAGCAGTGATGAGAAGGGGAAGAGCCAAGGCTTTACAGCCAGGCTCTGGGTGAGACCAGAGGATGGCCCTAGAGGAGCCACTCAATCTCAGAGGACCATAACCCAAAAATACAGTGCTATTTTTATGGTTATTGGTGTTAAGAAACATCACATCAGCAAGGGCAGAGCCCCTAGGTGCCATTCTGAAACTTCCTGTCCAGCCTTGGTCTTGCTCAAGACCGAGTCTTTTTAGGATGCTTCCTTCCCCTGAGCCTGCCCAGCCCATCCTTGCTCCTCCTCTGCTCGTCACCTCTGTAGCTGCTCTCCAGGTGGTACCACTCCAGCAAAGCCCCTTCCCAGACATTCACAAGCCACCACAGCCATTTTTCTTGCCTGTCCCATAATCTCAGCCCTGATCCCTCCTTTTTCCACCTTCAAAACACCCCAATGCTCCCCTGCCATTCCCATCCCTGCCGCTCACCTCGCGAACCCAGCGCTCGTTCCTACGCAGGGCACCTCCTGCAAAGCCCTTGGCTTCCATTTTTCAAGGCAGTGCCTCCAGAAATCCATCCGACCACACCAGCAGCCAGAAGAGCTTTCCCCACTTCTCCTGGGCCCCATCCCACCTTGCATGGAGACCTTCTCAGCACAGCAAGGGTGGGTAGAAACTTGGCCTTGGGCATCCCTGCGCTCATGAGAGACAGGTGGACATCAGCTCAAGGTGTGCATCCAGGTGGTCCAGTCCAAATCACGTTAATCCCCTACTCCTGCCTATAAATCCAAAGGGCTGTAATTTGATTTACAAAATTCATGTCTAAAATGAATTAACCTAAACGAATTCAGGCCTCTCTGATTCTGAGGACTCATCTACCCAGAGACACTGGGAGAAATCAATCTGAGTTAAGGTCCGCAGTAGATTAGACAAACTGCATTAAAACCCTGCGAGGACATTCTTATTTAGAATTAAAGTGGCTTAATTTGATTTAGGTAAATTAACTTCCAAAGTCTGTAACAATTGCCCAGGTGGTAAATTAAAATGCACTTAGTTATGCATAGAGGGCTGGAGCGGCTCACTAGCAGCGCTGCGGCAGCGTGCGGGGAGGTAAGCTGGTGCGGCTCGTCGTCCAAGAAAAGGTCATTTCCCAGGTCCTCCAGGCAGCCAAGGTGTGAGATAAAATTCTGGATAATTCGGGAGCCTTGCCAGCCGGCAGTTTGAGCCCTGGCAAGCCGCAGTGCCCTCGGAGGGCTCCGCAGTTGTCTCTGCACGGCCCACAGCTCAAGGGCCTTCACCAAAACAAGATGTCCCCAAACGACCCACAGAGAGGAGGCAGAGCAAATGCATCAAACACCCCGGGAAATCAAAGAGTGGTGCCCCACCGAGCACGCAGCTGTGCTCCCCACTGCTGGACAGGAGCATCCTCCCCCCACCAGGAACAGCAGCCCATCTCCACAGGTCTTTTCTGTCCTCCTCCTCCTCCTCTCCTCTGCTCAGGGAAGTTCCTGCAGCAGCCCCTCCTTCCCCAGAGGAGACCTCACGGCTGGGGTGCCATCCTCAGGGTGGGCAGGGTGCAGCTGCCCCCCCAGAAGGCCACAGGTTGAACTCTGGCTCCTTCATGCCATAGGGAAGACAGTGCCAGCAGCCCTCCTGATGGTTCAGCCATGCTTTCCTGAGGCTTAGGGCATCCATCTCTTGGCACCCTGCATGTGATCCTGAGCTGGTCAAGGTGGCTAATGCCAACCTTGGAAAAACTCCATGGCTTCTCAAACACAGCCCCTGGCCAAGACTGCAAAGTGAGGAAGCCCTCAATACATGGTAAAGATGTTCTCCAGTGTCCTTCATCCCACAAGGTACAAACATGCAAGATTATCATCAGTTGAGCATAAGCCATGTGATCCCTCTCCTTTCCTTCATGTCCCAATTTCTAATTTCTGGACTAATTTCTCCCAGCCCCTGGGCACCACAAACACCACTCAAGTTCAAATATGGCTTTCAAAGATGGACAAGTCCCCAAATGAAACCACAGAGCAAAGCGGGGTATGGGGTATGGGGTGAGAAAATGAAATGGGAAAACTCACACACAGACAGATGCACAAAGAAACCCCTTAATAACTAACATGACTGCCTGCCGCAAACAGAGGAGCAGGCAGAGGGACACTGGTGACCACCAGACTTCATCCAAATGGCAGATCTTCCCCGATCCATAGCCCCAGTCTCATTTTAACTCCAACACAGCCCAAGAGTGGGACCTGGACATACCTCTGCATACGAGCCATGGAGAATGGGACAGCAGAGTCCATCGCCTGTTTCTTAGGACGTAGAGGAGTAAGAACTGAGTTTTCCCGGTCACAGGAAGGATCTGCAGCTATTTCGAGATGCTATTTCAGGTAGTGACTGTAAACTGGTGGGGAAAAAAAATACATGGTACCTAGCAAGTCATGACAGTGAATCAGTCAAGAGCTGCTTAATTATTTAAGAAAAAATGCCTCATTTGGGAAAGTAACACTCGATGGATCAGGTACCCTTAATCAGAGGGTTATGCAGCTCCCCAGTGATGGAGAAAACAGAAATATTACTTCCAAGATAGATAAGCAGGCTTTGAAAAACTTTACTATATTCTGTTCTGTCACTTCATGAACTGTAAAGGTGAAAAGCCTTCTGCAAGTGAAACAGAAACCAACGAGGGCAATGGGCCAGGCAACACCAGGGGAGCATCGATGCTCTTCTGCTTCTGCTGTTGTTAAAATGACCCCCCAGAAAACAAGTACCAGGCTGTCAGGTGACCTCCCCATCAACATGGACTAGGCATTTCACAACTCAGCACTCAGGACCTCCTGAACCCTCCCTGGACATCAGGGAGACAACACTGGACATCACCCTGGGCCCTCAGCCAGCTGGCCCCTCTGGCGTGGTAACCATCAGGGCTGGAGGACAGGCAGCCACGTGCCTATCGGAAGCAGCATTGGGCCCCGAAATTGCAAGTCCCCACATGCACAACCTGAAATAAAGTCTCCCTCAGCTCACCACAGAACCTGGTGGTCATCCAGGCTGAGCAGTTGGCTGATGTCCCGTGAACATCCTCCTCCAAAATGAGTTTGCCACCTTGGCTCGGGCCAGACACTGCTTAAATATAATTCATACTTGATCCTGCTGTTTGTATATTGGCTGTGCAAAGAGTGATGATTGGACTGCAACTTAAAAAAATGTCATTATCTCAAGCTTCTAATGCATAATCCTCCCTCCTCTTTGATGTCAGTGTTGGCCTCCTTGTTAGAGCACTGCTAGAGGTGTGGGGTGATGGTCACTGAGCGTTTTCCAAAGAAAAAGCAAACGAGGCACTTAAAATATTCATGAACACTGTGCTGGGTACAGACTGCTGTAAGAAACAGCCTTCATCTTCTCACGGCAAGGAGGAGGATGCCTTATGTCAACTGCTTTTAAATGACACTCTGCTTTCCTGAACCCACATCCATCCAACACTCTCGTGTTCTAACACAGGCACCAAGATGCCCAGTCCCAGTGCAACTGGGACACAGGGATTCATGCCAGTTCCTCAGGGTTTTGTCTAACCGAGCCAAAGCCAAGTTCACTTGAACCATCTGCAGAGGATGTGGGGTCTTGGACTTGCCCTCCAGTACAAGGGTGTGAAGATTGGACACTGGAGGGGACACTGGTCCAGGCTGCCCAGAGCAGCTGTGGGTGCCCCAGCCCTGGCAGTGCCCAAGGCCAGGCTGGACGGGGCTGGGAGCCACCAGGGCTGGGGGAAGGGGGCCCTGCGCGTGGCAGGGGTGGGGCTGGGGGGGCTTTAAGGGTCCTTCCAACCCAAACCGTTCTGGGATTCTGTGACTGAAGGGAGCTGAGAGCATGAGGCAGGGCTGGGTGGGCTCATTCTCCCAGGTGCATCTGCAGTACCACCCAGAGTCTTTCCAGCAGAAGCTGGTGGTGGTGACTCCACCACAGACCAGTCTTCTCTCAGAACTGAGAAAAAGGTATCACAAAAGACCCTGAGTGGCTTCTGGAAAAAAAAGCAAAAATTGAAAGAAGCATTTTAATAGAGATTACTTATGGCATTAGTGAACTGTAGAGTGTGCATCTTGGCTACAAAATGGCAGTTTGATTGGCACAACATGATTTTTTAATTTTATTTCATCCTGCAGAGAGCTTTGAATTTAGTTTGGTTTGGAAAAAAGAATCTGAAATCATGAAATCTTCCACAAAACAGAAAAAAATAAATCTGTTTCCTACCCACTTCTATTATGTAGCCATGAAAGACTGCTTTTGAAGGATCCCAGGCTCACTTGAAAATTTGCCCATAAAATATTCACAGCTAATTTGAAAACAGGCTCTTGCTGAAAGAATAGGGCAGAAATGTGACATCCAAAATGGCCTGCAAGCCACAAGCACTTTGCCGGTAAATATTGAGACCGACCCCATGGTCCTGCGCCGCGGGCACACGGTGTGCAGGCACCGTCCTCCGGAAAGGTCACCCCCTGGAAAAGGGCAGTTCCCACAGCAGGGTACATCGCCAGGGCTGCTCAAGCCACAGCGTGGCCATACTATGAAAATACTATGTTGGTATGAAAGAGTTCTGCACAGTTTGGTGTGTGCTGCTAAAGGAGGGCACAGGGTTTGGTCCCAGAGTTCGAGCCAGTCTCCAAACACAGACCACCAGCCTGCTCTCCATCGGCAACGCTCTGGAACCCAGAACACTTTAGGTTTGAAGGGCCCTTAAAGACCGCCCAGTCCCACCCCTGCCACGTGCAGGGCCCCCTTCCCCCAGCCCCGGTGGCTCCCAGCCCCGTCCAGCCTGGCCTTGGGCACTGCCAGGGCTGGGGCACCCACAGCTGCTCTGGGCAGCCCGTGCCGGCGCCTCGCCGCCCTCACAGGGAAGGATTTCTCCCTCAGCTCTGATCTCCATCTGCCCTCTCTCAGCGCAAAGCCGTTCCCCCTTGTCCTGGCGCTGCAGGCCCTTGGGAAAAGCCCCTCCCCAGCTTCCTCGCCGGCCCCTTTGGCTGCTGGAAGGTGCTCCAGGGTCTCCAGGAGCCTTCCCTTCTCCGGGCTGAACAGCCCCAGCGCTCCCAGCCCGGCTGCGCAGCAGAGGGGCTCCATAACCCAGAACCACAGCAGGTACAAGGAGTGGAACTGGAGAGAGAAGGGCTGGATTTCCAGGGGGAAATTCATCATGTTGTTAAGAAGAGATGAGCACAAGTAAGACAAATACGAGCCTCTCCAGACCCAAGAGCTAGGTCTTGCTCTAAGACCCATGCCTGCTGCTGTAGCTAAAAAAATATCTGCAAATAATAAGATAACTTATATATACCGTATCTGTGTGCATGTATATGCATAAAAACACACACAAATACATCTATAACACAGAACACCAACAACTAGAAAACAAACACTGAGGAACATGCCAGCGTAGTGAACTTGGGTGGCCAAAAATCCATGCCAGGGAACAAACCCCAGCTCCCTGCAAGGAGTGGTAAAATGTGGGGAGGATTAGGATGCCACCAAGGTGGACACTCATGAGAGGTCTTTGCTTTGGCCTTGGGCCGGTGGAGTACAGGACCAATTCATGCTGCTGAGGCTCAGCTCAGCATCAGACTGCGAGGAATGGCCTCTGGAGAGCCCCATGCTCCAGAGCTGCCAGCGTGGAGCTCAGGATGCTTCTCCCCAACTACATCTGTATTCAGGGCTTGTTCATTTGGTTTTCATTAATATATACATAGATATATGTGGCCTATAAAACATTAAGTCATAATCAAGATAGCCTGCAAGCAGAAAGAGCCGGGGCATCTGAATTTCATTGCATCAACAGATGCGTTCAGTTCCAGATCTGGGATGCTAGGAATTTATTTTCTTTCTCTTGCAGCATCCCCAGCTCAGAAATTCAATTTTCCTCCAGGCTATTCACAGCCAGATGCCGAGACTGATGTTTGTGTGCCCGAGATACTCCAGCTGCTATTGCAAGCTTCAGGCTGACACTCTCCAGCCAACAGCAGTGGGGAAGAGGAGCACAAGATGTTCAGGCCCCACCTCTGGGAGGAGGCAGGCAGCAAGGGGTGGATGCCCAGCCCTACGGCCTGTGGAAAGGAGAGGTGAGAGCTCTTTGGAAAGCCAAGATAGCTGGGCATTCTTTGGAGACCATGTCAAGACTTTCCTCCACCAGCTAGCCCTGGTGCTCTCAGCCTCGGGGCTCTGCCCCAGTTCTGTGGCTTCAGTTGAAGCTTCCTCAAGCTCCACTTAGACCCTTTGGTCTGCGAAACACCCCCAACCTACAGGTGGGTCTTTCTGATGCCTCAGCACCCCTAAAAAAAGACATTTTTAGCAGAGGTCAGCTTCAAGGAAGCATCGCACAACTCCTGGTGTTGCCCTAACGAGCTCCATCCTCACCCCTGTCTCCTTGATCACCTCCACAGCCCTGGGATCCCGGCGAAGGATGAAGCTATGTGCCAGCTGCAGATCCCACCTGGGCTGTCCTTGGTCCCTAATGACATTTTCAGGGTGTTTTGGGGCAAACGCACAGTTCCAGCTTATTCTGCCAAAACATGGAGGTCTCCCTCTGGGTTAACTGACAGTTGAGCTTTCCTGGGTCTGGCCCCAGGAGCAGCAGCTCATTCCCCAACACTCTGCTTCCTCATCAGACACTTGTATTTATTGAAAATCCAGCTGGACACAGCCCTGGACAACCTGCACCAGCTGACCATGCCTGAGCAGGGGTTGGACTAGAGCATCTCCAGAGGTGCCTCCAACCGGACAACACATGGGACAACAGGCCATGCCACCAGACCCAACTAAGGCACTGCAGACTTCATTTTTTGCTGCATTTCCCCACACAGCCACCACATCAGCATGAGTTACGAGTCATGAACTATTACCAGCTCTGCTAGGTGTGGGTGTCCACCAGAAACTGGTCTTGGCTTGGGGGAAGCGCTGCAGGCTGCAGCACTCACAACCAAAGGAGACAACAGGTGCATCAAGGTGTCTTGCCAGGACAGCAGATCCCCAGCCCTCTGGGAGGGACAGATGTCACGTCATTGTCCCTGTACGAGGGAGAGGCAGGGCTGTGTGCTTGGACTGGTCTGCAAAGAGCAGGGACCTGCTCTGACTGCTGCTGGGGAAGCAGAAGGAGAAGATGCAACAGAGAAAATTCCCCACGTCCGCCCCATGAGCACCCTGAGGCTGCCAGAAGGACCAGCTCATGCTTGCAGACCCCCACGGGCCACCACTGTCCCTGTTTCAAAAGGCAGGGCATGAGACGCATCTCTGTCCGAAGGAGCTCAGCAATGAGGTGGCTCCTCTGGAACCTGGTGTGTGGCTGGAGCATCAGCTCAGTGATCTGAAGAAATCCCCCAAGAGGCACAGGGTAAATGTTAATCCTTTGATTTTCCTGGAGCTGAAGGGATTAGCTCTCCAAGTTATTTATTTACCGCTCTCCCATGGCCTTTCTGATACGCTTCGCTTGAGAAACTGTTAATTCTGGTCTCACTGTCCACTTTGCAGATGACCTCGAGCTGAATTACCTCCCCATCCTTAGGGTTCTCCTGCGTCTCATCCTCCTCTTCCAGCCCGGCCCTCGGCGGAGCTCCCCTTGTCCAGGGAAACTGGGGCAAAGCAAACCAGGGCTCCTTCTCTGAGTGTTTCTGCCACAGCAGCATCCCAAAGACACAGGCACAGGATGAGCACAGAGCACTGTGCTGTCCAAGGGGGCTTCAGGTGGCTCCCTGGGACACCTACAATGCCAAAAAAAACCCCACCCATGGTTAAAAACCTGTTCTGGGCCATGAGAAGCACCATTTGGGACTTTTTAAAAATCTAAAAGCAGACTTGGGGCACAACCTTTGAAAGAGAGAAAAGCCCTCACCATCTGGCCATGCAGCCAGGGATTACGTGGAACCCATGGATGCAGTGTTTGGTGTCAGACCCCAACGGCCCCGGCTCTCCCCGTCCTTACCCACACGATCCTCTTTCCCCCAGGCTGGGGAAGAGGGATCAGTCCCCCGGCACCCGCACACCAGCCCATGCCAGGATCCCGGCCCCACGTAGGGACTCCAGTCCTATGCTGGGATCCCTGTCCCATGGATGGACCCCAGTCCCATACCAGGATCCTTGTACCATGCTGGAATTCCTGTCCTGTTGCAGGATCTTTGTACCCTGCCAGGATCCCTGTCCCATGCCAGAATCCTTGTACCACGTCAGGATGCCTGTCCCATGCCAGGATCCCTGTCCCATGCCACAATCCTTGTATCATGCTGGAATCCCTGTACCACGGATGGATCCCAGTCCCATGCTGGGATCCCTGTCCTATGCAGGGTCTCCAGTCCCATTCCAGGACGCTGATCCTACGCCAGGATCCCTGCCCCATGCTGGGACCCACATCTCATGATGGGGTCCCTGCCCTGTGCCAGGACAAGCGATGTTGTGCTGCGAGGCCCCACAGCAGGGGGAAATGAGCCTGATCTTGCTAGGTACAAGCCCAGCCCATGGTGCCCTGCAAGGACGGCTCTGCTCCGGGTGACACAGCCACTGCCCGCAGGGAAGGGGATGTCCACACCGTTTTGGAGACAGGTCACTATTTACAGGCATGCTCCCCATGGGGACCAACGCAGCAGGGTGTCCTGCGGAGCTGGGAAATAGAAAAAGTTTACAGCAAATGATATATATATATATATATATATCAGAAAAAGGGAGATAAATCTGTCTCCTCAGCAGGAAATACAGCCTCAGGGCAGGTATTTTCCAGGCAGAAGAGACAGTGGCTGGTCAGTGCCTCCAAGTGCAGCACAGCTGCAGGGATGCTCCCAAAAATCACGAGGATGGAAGGGTCCAGCAGCTGGTCCCAGCTCCCACGCACTGGTTTGTGGTCTGCAGACCCCATCACCTGGCTGGGAATGGACCTCTCCCCCTTCCCAGCTGCGCCCCCAAGCCCAGGAGTCTGGGGCTGATCCCAGTTTAATTTCATGCTGGAATAAAGCAGAATTAAAAGGGGAAAGTCAGGACGTTTCATTTTGGCTTGTCCTCAAAGAAAACGTTTTGATTTTTCATTTCCAAATGACATTTTCACAGAGAGCTGAAGGAGTGAAAATTATACTTTTGAGCACTTTTCCTTGCATGAGACAAGCAAGTTTTCTTTAAGTTTTTTTAGGGGGGTGGGGGGGTGGGAACACTACTGCAAACCGGCTCAAAAGCTGCCAGCCAGTGCAGGGCAGACAGCTCTGCCTGGGGACTGGCAAGAAGGGTGCTTTACAAGATGGAATGACTTTAAACTAGAAGAGGGCAGATGGAGATCAGAGCTGAGGGAGAAATCCTTCCCTGTGAGGGCGGCGAGGCGCCGGCACGGGCTGCCCAGAGCAGCTGTGGGTGCCCCAGCCCTGGCAGTGCCCAAGGCCAGGCTGGACGGGGCTGGGAGCCACCGGGGCTGGGGGAAGGGGGCCCTGCGCGTGGCAGGGGTGGGACTGGGCGGTCTTTAAGGGCCCTTCCAACCCAAACCGTTCTGGGATTCTACAGCTCCATGACTCTGCAGCCAGCTGGAGCACGGGATTGCTCTGGGAAGAGCTGTGCTTGCAACCAGAGACAGTTTAAAGGGAATTTATGTGCCTTTAAAGTCAACAAGGGGAAACTCATGCTTCCCACCCCCACGTGTTGCAAAGCAGAGGCCACGGCAGGGAAAGGCATCCCAAGGAGTGCACAGCATCCTGCGCATCCCGGCCAGAGCAGCTGCTGGGATGCAGAGCCAGGCGCTGTGCAGGGTCCAGCTGCTGGGATCTGTGCACGGAGGTTTGCTGACATCTACAGGGCGTTTCACGGAGACAAGGCCATGGCGTCAGGAGGGCTCCACAGTTTCTTTTCCAATGAAGAAATGCACACGAAGGTATGCAACAGCTGAGGTCATTAATAACTCATCACAAATACACCTGCATGGTGGAGCCACCTCTTAACACTCACCTCGATCACTGGCAGCTCTGCTTTGGTCACTGTCACGAGTCAGGGGGTCCTTTTCATTTTTAAGCATCCTTGAGGCATCACCACATGCTCTGCCTGGTGCCAGGGATGTCCCCGTACAGCAGATCCACCCGCATTTTCCACGATGGACCCTCGGGGCAGCGTTACCCAATGGCCAAGAGCGCTCAGCTGTCCCTGTGGCACAGGGTGCTGGGTGGCACTGGTGGCACCTTCACACTGGTGCCTGATCTTGGTTTCCTGGCCCAGAAACAGCCTGACCTAGGATCAAGGGTGAGGGGCACTAAGCTGCCTCCAGCGCAGGGCAGAACAATAAAACCAGCCCCAAAACGACCCCCAGGGAGATGGCCGGGCTTTCACCCCAGGGGCTTTTCCACTAGAAATCCCAGAGGGAGTCCACAACCACACACCAACACTGGAGCCTGGTGCTGGATACTGACTGCCCCAGTGGGTTTGGGCCTCCCCTCGCTCCATGGGGTGCCCCTCCTTGGTGGCCCCTCCGAGGCTGACAAGCACCAGCCCAAGTGGAGGATGGAACCGGGATGGCTGCAAACACCAGGAACAGGCAAGCCAAGGGAGAGGGGAGGCAGCTGGGGATGGAGGGCTTTAAGCAGCCATTTGCACATGAAAGCTGGAGGAATGAGAGGGCATTTCACCAGATGTTTGCCCTTAGTCCATCATCTGGAAGCAGGAAAGGGGCTCTTGCAGGTGGAAAGCCCATCAGATGTCCTCACCACATGCAACCAGTAGCAGCAGATCCTGCCACAGGGACAAGCGTTGATTAGTCTGTATTTAGGATGGCTGGGACTGATCTTGTCCTGCATGGGGAGCCAGTCTAACTGGTGACAATCTGAGATGGCAGCTCCAGCCACCAAGGCTCCAGCAGGCATGAGGGCAGAAATGCCACCTGCCTCGAAGGCAGGCTGCTGGCTCTCCTCGCCCCAGCAGCTCTTTTCAACAAGCTTTTAAAAGCAGCAGGATGTGTGCATTAACAGGAATAGCTCTTTTTATCACAGGCAAACTCTTCCGTAAATATCGTTGTCAAAGCTGTATACACCATATGTTTTACCTCAGGACAAAACCACTTCTGAATCAAACACAGAGGATTCAGGAGCCCACATGAGGAGGCCTGGCTAAGGCACCCATCCTGCAAGATCTCCAGGAGCCACAGCAAAGCTTTCCAGGGAAGACGCAAGGTCAGCTCTACAGCATCCCACCTGCTCACTCCTTGCAGCAGCACGGCGCAGGCATCACCCCAGGTTGCCCCATCCACGGCACAGCTCCCGCCCAGGAGTTGTGCTGGACCTGCTGTAGCTACAGCTTGGCCACCTCAAACTTACATGCACTGAAACACCCGCTGCTCCCCGTCCCGGGGAAGTGAAGGGGACAGGGACCAGCAAACTGGTCTGAAGTCCTCACAGACACGAGAGAGATGAAGTGAGCTGCCTCCTCCCAGTCCTCTGCAGAACAAGTGACAACTCTTCTGCTGCAGGACTCTTTTATTATGAAAAGATCTGTTAACAACAAACTTCGTCGATTATAAAACATGAGTGTTACATGCTGCACAGCCTGGAGGGTTGGGAAACTTCAGGGAACAAAACAAACCCCACATGAACCTCCACTGGAAGTGGAGCAGCTCGGACAGGTCCTGAGCCACACAGCCCCTTGCCGCAGTTATTCTGCACGTGCTGGATCTGACCATGGGTGCTCACAAATACTCACAGCCAGCTCTCCGGAGTGAGAGACCTCACTGCTCCCCACACAGCAGTTACACCAGCTGTTCTGCAGAAAGAAGCAGCTTCACAAAGGCATCTCCGTGCCAGAACAAGAGCATCGGTGGCCTGTTGAATGGCTATACCTCCCTAAGGGATGCTGTTGGCTCCGTGGGCATCTTCTTGCAAGTGGAGAGTGAGCCTGAATTTACCTTCTCTGGCACCAGCCCTTTTGCGCACATCTTCCTTGCTCTGAGTCCTGGCAGCCTAGGTTGAAGCTAACGTGGGCGTCTGTCCTGTTTCCATCGTCCCCCGTGGTCCCAAAAAGCTGTCTGCGAAGTGTTCCTCAACGGCCAGTCATAGTCCAAGAAAGGACAGCCAGGCTCCTTGGATGTGCCCCTCTCCTTCAGGCATGGTAGTATTTGTGGGCTTCTGGCAAAACACTGGTGAGCAGCACATCCCAACAAGGTGCCTCGACCCCAGAGCAATGGGATCGGCGCTGCTGGCAGAGGCAGATCTGCAGAGCCCGCGCCCGAGGCTGCCAGATGGACCTCCTCAGTCGGAGTCGCTTCCCTCCTGCTTTGCTGACCCGACAGCGGACGCCAGATCCTCCTCCTGCCCTTTCAACCGCTCTCCTGCAAGCAAGACACAGCAGTGGCTTAGTGGTAAACCAGCAGTACTGGGGAGCCTACCCGGCGAAGAACCTGAACTGCAGCCCCCAAGCCCCCAGATCATCATTCCCCACTGCACAAGCCAAGCGTGCGTGTGGCCTCGGGGAAGCTACTTGGGACCAACAGGTTCACAGATCCTTCTGGGGTCTGCCAGTCCCTCCCTGGCCCAACAGCAAGGCATGGAGCTCCCAGCCAGGATGTGTAATCCATCTGGAACAAGTGGTGGCCCCATAAGCCATCCCTGCGGCACCAGAACTCACGTATCAATTCAGCAATGGCTCTCTGCGTCCTCTTCTCCAGCTTCTCCAGTTTCTTGGCTACATCTCGTTTCAAATCCCTGGAGGAGAGCAACAGTGTCAGAACAAATCCTCACCCCAGGCAGGTGGGAACACAGGGGCCTCGTTATGCCTTTCCCAGTGGAAGGGAAAGTCCTTCTCTCTCCTGTGAGCACCACAGAGCACTGTCTGTGTCTGTTACCAGGGCAGCTTATGGGCAAACCAACCTAATCCCCAGACCATCCCTCATCACTGAGGCCACCACAGTGACAAGCACCCCAAAAGGATCAGTGGGCTCAGTGTAAGCAGGAAAAGAGAAGACAGACCCTTGGCTTCCTTAACAGCAGGGCTGGGTTTCCCATTTCTAGCATTTTTAACTCAACCTGGACAACCTCGAGATGATGGTAACCCACCACTGATGCCACCACCCCTTTCCCAGGAGCTTGCTGCAGGCACTCACCAGTCTGGCTTCCTTGGGGCCAGGTTTGCCAGATCCTAGGGAGGAAGAGGAGACACCCAGTGAGAGCTGCAGGCAAGGTTCCAGCCTGGGCACCAACAGATGCAGCCGGCACAGCGTGGCTCTGAATATACCTACCACCTCGTCGATGATGGGCTCCGGCTTGGCAGCCTCCAGCTGGTCCTTCACCTTGTCTTCCACTAGATGGGGGAATAGGATTAGCATCAGCGCAGGGCGCAGCGGCAGGACACCCAGGGGACAAGGCACAGGGAAACCCACCAGAGCTCTGGGCTCGGTTCACAAAAGCTTTTATAAAAGCACATTTGAACGTCTTTGCCTTAAGAGCACAGTACATACAAGCAGGTACACAAGTCCCACCACCACTCAAACCCTTTCAGTTTCACCACTCAAACCCTAAAAATCATCTGAAAACGATGCAAACCAAACATCCTTTAAACGCCACAAACAGCAGCAAGAAGTCTGCTGGGTTCCAGTCTTCTTTTCAGGGTATCAGCTGCTCCGCAGGTGTTTAAACTGGAATTTGACTCACTGTGACTCATTTACAAGGCCACCACCTGAGACACCTCGGAGGAATCAAGCTCCAGCTCAGACTTTACGTAAAAGTCTGCAGATACTGGGGATAACGGCAAAGCGAGTGTGGAAAACAGCCCTCCATCCTTCAACCTGGGCATCTGTGCAAGGAGGGAGTGCAAACACCCAGGAGCACATCCCTGAGGGGTGAATCCTGCTCCAGCAAACAATTGTGCCCATTAACATGAATCCACACCAAGTCCCAGCTCCTCTGTCCCCCTCCCTCCCCAGTCCTGGCACAAAATGCCCGAGGACAGACAAGTTGGTTACTCCAGACATGGGAACCCCAGCTGACGGGCACTGCAGCCCCAAAGAAGGGCTTGAGTTTTACTGAAAACAGTCAAAATTGCTGTTCCCAATTCCAAACCACACACCAGGCAAGAGTCAGGGGAAGTTTTAAACTTTTACAAAAGGATAAAGAAGGCGCAATGTCAGCATTCCTACCTACCAGATCTCTGCCGTGCTCCCAAAGGCAGTCCTTTTATTCAGGGCATTTTTAGAGAGACCTATTCCAGGAGGACTCAATATTTCAAGATCAAGGGAACTTCTACCCTTTGTCTCCCTCTCAAGAGATGCACGGAGGTTCAGTGCTAGGAAATAGCAGACTGAACGCCCTGGACTCATGACTAATATTTGTTTAAAGGCAATTCAAACAAAAAACAATCTGAATCCTCCAGCAAGAGCTCAGATCCTCTGAGCATCAGCCCTCTGGTTTGGGGCTGGACTCCGTGTGCTCAGACACACACCCCACTTGTGCAACACAGGGCGTGCAATCCCCGCAGGCAAGAGGATGATGAAGCAACGGGGGCCACAAGCATCACCCAGCAGCAGCGGGAGCTCCCACCACAGCTGCTCAGACAGGCCAGCACCCTCCAGGGCTGCAGACACTCATCTCCCAGGTCCTAAACACCTCACACCAGCAAGCTGCTACCAGAAGGCATCCCAGTGGATTTCCACCCTGGGCTGGAGCAAGCAGGGCCACAGAAGTCTCCAAGCCACCAGATTTTCAGAAAGGAAAGGTATAACCCACCCACTTCGCAGCACGCTGGCTGGATGCAATGTCCCGCACCATTTTATTTGTCTTCACAACCACAAGTGCTGCCTCATTCTCTCTGGGAACATCACTCGGGAGGGAAGCTTGCCAGCAGAAGGGGATAGGATGTCCTGTTAGAGTGAGGCTCATTACAGCAGCCAGTGAATCCCTGCAAAGGGCTTGGCATGATCTCCTTGTCTGCAAGCCTCCAGAACAGAGCAAAGCAGCAGGGGCTGCACCACAGGCACCAGCACCACCATTGGCAATGCTTCTGCTCTCATGCTCCCTCGTTTCACCTCCCACACTCCTGCTTGCACGCACCTGAGGCTGGTTTGGCCTGGGGCACCTTCCTCTTCTTCAGCTCCTCATCTTCAGGCTCATAGTTTCGCAGTTTGAGCTCCCTGGGGAAGAAAGGGAAGAACACAGAGCAGTGAGAGACGTCCGTCCTGCCCTGGACCATGTGCTCTCACTAGCAAGGGGCAAGTCTGCGTCAGCAGCCGCTGGCAGCGGCCAGGGGCCAGCAGCAACCCACACAAAGCCGCAAAGGCAGGGTCAGCCGGGAGCTCAGCAGATAAAGGCAATGCCTGGGCAAGGCAAGCAGAGGCAGCTGGTAATGGACCAAGCTGTCCTGCAAAACTCTGACCTTCAGCCCAGCTCCCTTATAGGTCTCAACCCAGGGATAGACTCAGGACGGAAACACCAGAGAAGATCCACAACCAGGGAAAAAAAACGATCCCATGGAAAGGACAGGGACTATTTAGAGTACAAGGTGGTTACCCAGTTACTAGAAATGCTTCTGGAAGTGCTACAAACAGGGGTGCAGGTCAGCCAAGCAGTGCAAATAAGGGGAGCAAATTCAGGTTCCTGAGCAAGCAGGCAATGCAACTGGCAGTGACAGGGACGATGATATCCCAGCGGCATCCAGAAGTCCACCCATCCTTCCACCTCCCTCCAGGAGAGCTCAAGAGTCAGCAGACAGCCCTCTCCCCCATGCACACACCTCCCTGATATTTGGATGCTAATTCTCTCCTTCTTCAAGGCTGTTCTTTTTGCACCTCTCCCAAACAATTTGGGCCTCAAACTTAGGGCCATTACACAACCTCAGTCACGTGCACCCCCAAGCTGACTGCTCACTGAGGGCAAACCCTGCCCACTTCAAGCAGAGGCATTTCCAAAACCAGAGCCCTGAAAATCAAGCTGGCAGGACCCCATCCCACCTCCAGCTGCTTACGCACACCTACAATGCGCTCTGCAGGCTGCTGGATCTATATAACAGTACACTAGCCCACAGGGCAAATTAAGTAGATTAAACTCATTTAACACTGTCGATGGGTTTAATTAGCTTAAATAGAAACTGAGACACTTTGCTGCCCAGCAATGCTGCTGCTCCAGCTGTCAGCAAAGCCCTCGGCAGTGGTAAGGACGCAAAGGAGGACACAGAGAGCCCTGACACGAATGCAGGGGAGGACACTTGTATCAGGCAGGAAAATCATCAGTTCGATATTACCAGTTTTCCTCCCAGCAGACAGCTGATACCGGGGGCCAATTCCCTGCCAGACTTTACTGATGGAGAACTACGTGAGATACAACCCAACCCAAGGGCTTACAGTCAAAGCAAAGAGAGGCAAAATAAAGGGTGTAGAAGCTACAGTCCAAAGAGAGGTGAGAAGAGAAAGGTCAGCAGTCAGATGGCCACATTTATCTGGAAAGCACAAAAAAACCAACCCTGGAGGTCCCTGGAGCACAGCAGGAAGGTCCTACCCTTCCCACACCATCCCATCCCCTCTCTGGCAGCTGAATCCTCTTGCAAAGAGTCCGACCCACACCACAGCTGGTGCCATGGAGGTGGTGGGAGCACTTGGTTGGAGCTCAGCAAGATCAACAGAGAGAAATGCTACCAGCAGACGGGAAACCAGGACCCAGGCAGACTAGGAGACTCGCAAACGTTTCTCATGTAATCAAGCCCAGGTCCCCCAGCCCTTACATCAGTGCAACACCATGAAACAGGAACAACTTTCCCCAGCGCTGGGAGAAAGGATGCTTCACAGAAACACTGGAGAGATTAGCATGTAGCTGCAATACCTCCCCAAGATAAGAGCACCTTCACCCCAAAAAGACAAGCTGCTGTGAGCAGTTTTATGTGTATTTTTACACACGCATGCCCTGAGAGAAGGGATTTATTAAATTAACCTGTACTGATCACCATCAATCCCCAGCCAGAAAGGCAGATCTTTTCAGGAAGGCCGAACTTGGAAGATCAACTTTTTTTTTTTTTTTTTGCAATGGAGATACCATCTTAAGGTACACAGAAATCACCGTTATTCCATGGTTTTATGGACATCTCCACTTAGCAGGATTTTCTTGCTAACCTGGGAGGCCAGGGGAGGATGAGGAGCAGCTAATTCATTCAGGAGGTAACAGGACATCAGGCTGTGATGTCTAACATCTGGCCACAGGCTGGCTCACGCTTGCTGGAGAGAATTTATCTGACAAAGTGGCAGACCCTGCAGAATGCAAACTTTCAATATCTCCCAGGCTTTCTGGTCTCCTTAGCTCACATTTACGATTTACTTGCAGCTGAAAGGGAACCAAACACAGACTCCCTAGGGTCAGATCACCTAAAACAAGAGAGCTATGAGCTAAGCAAGCTGTTTCTTTTGGTCCAGCAAGATGTTAACATTTCAACTCGACAAACAATATTTTAAAGTCATAGTTTTGCACATGCAACAGAAGCACAGCTGCTCAGCCACAGCCAAACCAGCACAGAGCCGAGAGATCATCTTTTTGCAGCAGAAGCTCCCAGATCCCACATTTCAAAGGGAACACACCCCAGAGGTCTGGTTCCTGCTACAACGGTGTCCAGCCCTTCAGTAAATTGCTGCAGGACTTCAGCACCACTTGGGGAACACACAAGGAAGAGGAACTGGAGTTTAAACCTGCTCCCTGACGCTCTTCCCACCCAGAAAGCCCATCTCAGCTTGCAAAGAAAAGCCTTGCAGCCCAGCACTGCTTGCTGGAGGTTTCTCCACAAGATTAAAAAAATAAAACCACAAGGCACAACTTGGCAGGTTCTGCCACAGATGGGACAAGCAGCGGCGCGGGTCTGGCAGAAGGGGAAGCAGCCAGTGTGCTGGGGTGAAGAGAAAGGCTGTGGGGCTGCGCCTGGTGCCAGTGCTTTCAGATCCTTATTAAACCCATGCACAATCGAAAGCACCAGGAGAAAACAAACAAGAATTGATCCCTTTAATTAACTGTGCAAGGTGAGAGCAGCTCTCACACCTGCCTCCGTGCTCAGTGTTCCCTGCAGCCACATCCTCGGGGGGCTTGGGGATTTCAGCATGTACCAGCCCCAGCAATGCCAGCCTCACCAGGAGCCAAAGACTTGTCTCCTCCTACTTCTATGCATGAGTACATCTGTGAAGGCAGAGGGATGAGGAACAGGGCGGTGCTACCTCAAGTAACTTAAAAGCAGGCACAGGTGAAAAATTATATCTATATTTAGAAGAAGTCGCTGGTCTTCCACAGAAACGGGTTAAATAAAGTTCAGATGCAAGCGGTTCCTCTAAGTGCTGCATTCCAGAAAGACAGCCCAGTGCACAAGTGACAAATTATCCAAGTCGCCACGAAAACAAAAAAAAGAAAAAAAAAATAAACCCAGAGCTAACGACAGGCTCTCCGGCAGAATCGGATGTAGAAGTCAGGTTAGGGAGTGCAGGTCCCGGGGGCAGAGGGCACGTTACAGGGATGCACCGGCACTAACGTGAGTGCTCGTTGGAAAGGACTGAGCACCCAGACAAGAGCATGGTTTGAACCACTTGGCTTCAAGATGGGATCAAGCTTGTAGGTTTTATCAGCACCTCCTAAGTGATGGATGTGCCCAGCCCAGAAGACCCTTGAGCACCTTGTGCAGTGTTTCCCAGTCTGTATCAGCCTGACCAAGCCAGGCCTTATAGGGACGGAGGTGGTTACAGCCTTACAGCTGGCAGTGGGTGCGGGAAGCTCCTAGGATCGCACGAGGATTTGGGTAGCTGCTGCAGTTACCAAGGAAGGTGATGGATACAGCCTCCCAGCATGTCCTAAAAGCCCGTCAGAGGTGGCACATTCCCTGTTTTGGGTCCGGGATGCCTCAAAATCCACTTCCCACTCAGGCCCAGAGCTCCTCACTGAGGAAGGAGGAGAGACATCAGCTTTTCTTTGAAGCAGGTGGGTTGGAAATGGCATGGCATGCAGGGTATGTGCAGAATGCAAAGAGCTGTCTCGATGCAAAACACAGGACACTCAAAGCTGCCTGGAGGCTGTTTTTTGCCTTACTCCTCCAGCCCCAAGGGCTTTATGAGGTAAACATTTCACTCAATTGATCAACGGGTCTTTCCAAGCCTTCTGGCGAACCACCCGAATGCTGATGTCCTTACATCACAGCAGCACAGGGAATGGGTTTGCCAAGAAACTCTGTAACAGCCATTTCTTCAGATGTCACAGCATCCTCGCTCCCGTAGTTACTGTCACAGAATGGTCACTTGGAGATGCAGCAACCACACTGCTTCAAAAGCACTTTCCTATTCTTACCTCTATGAGGACAAAGCTAGGGGGCAAGGAAAGTTGACAAGGACATCTCAGATCAGAGGTGGGTGTCCTCCATGGTTCTTCACCTCTTGGTCTTCACATTGCTCTGCTTAAATGTCTCTTGTGCTCCTCAGCATCAACTCTAGGTATCTGATGAAGCTAGGGAGAGGGGGGAAAGATGCTTCTTCTGCTGCATCATCAAAACAAGGTGGTTTCAAACACCCAGATCTCAGCTGACTATTTTTGAAATGCCACAGTAGAGCCTTTCCATTCTTCAGACACAGTTCAGGAAGTCCAGGGCATTTTCAAGCCTATCTCTGCCATTCCAGGCAATTAATTTTCCGAAGCCCTGAAGAAATACCATCTGTTTTGAAATTTGCTGCCCTTTGACCCTCTCAAGCTGCTCCAGAGCCCCCATTTTCAGACCTTTTCATTTTTATGACAGCTATTCCAACTTGCTCGAAGCCAAAAGTCCTGGGCAACCATTTCCATATTGCCCTTTAAAGAGGAACCAGCACAAGAATGTCAATTTCTCTGCACCTCCAAAATTCACTTACTCCTGGGTGGTCCAGGAAGCCACATTCAAATGTGTAAAGAAATTACTGCTACAGAAGATACGAGGGAGGTCTCAGATCCTTAAAGGAGTGGTGGTTTGGTGGACCCTCCTCTGCTCCATCATGTGCTCCATGAGGGCAAGAAGGTTTGAAGGAGCAGGGACAAGGCAGCCAGACAACCAAGAACAGCAAAGCAGGAGACTTCTGCAGCAAACCAGGAGGTCTGGGGACCAAGCTGGAGGGAGCCCATTCTGGCTCCGGCTGAGCTACCGAAGAACCTGACAGGAGTGGGGATGCTGGGGAACCTGCAGGGCCATGCGGTGAAGGTGTCCCCTGGGGCAGCCCTCAGCTGCTCTTCAGTGGCAGCAAAAACTTCTCCTCGAACTGCCTCTTCCCTTTTCTGTTTCCAGTTGCAAACCGCATAGTAGAAGTACTTTTCAAGCTTTTTCTACAGGTTCCCTAATGTTTTTGCCAGGAAAAATTCACTGTATAGTGAGTGTAACTGACAAGCTTACTCTCTTTCCTGCCATCTGCAGACCCCACAGAAAGAACCAGATTTAGAGCATCTGGGCAGAGATTTCAGGCTCGGACTCTTACAACATCTTTGCTCCCCTCAGTCCCCCTCCCACCGACCCTCTGCACTTCTCTGCAAAGTCATCCAGCACATACAGGGTGCTGCCTGATCACCCATGGGTGCCAAGGGAACTCTACAGCACCTCACCCTTCAGGAGCACTGCAAGACTATACAGCAGCCATCAATCCTAACACAGACTGAATTTCACAACCTCCTTTTTTCTGTGCACTTCACTTTCCTGACCAGCTCATCCCCTTGCAGACAGCTTTGACATCTGAGGGCACCACCTCCTGCTGCAGCCTTCCTGGAGGCTTCCCTACAGCTGGGCTGGCTCAAAAGCAAGGTCTGTGTATCTCCAGGCTGCCTCACTGCCCACACTGAACTTTCCAGCAACGAGGATACACACAGAGACAACCTGTGTCTGCTCTGACTCAGAAACTAACATAACTTTCACATCCCACACGCACACCGCGTTAGTCAAGGCTCTCCTCGCACGCTCTCTTGCAGGAGGACAGGGACATCCCGAACACAGAGGTCCAGAGCTGTTGTTTGGTCAAGAGGACAAAGCTGTTGCCTTCATTCCTGGATTCCTCATCCAAGGCAGAAAAGGAGCAAGCAACAAGCAGAGGCAGAGACCCATCAGCACCCACCCTCCAAGGAAAAGAGCAATCTCTTTTCGCTGGGAGAGGGCTGCTCCTGCTCAAATAACTGAGCGTGTCAGAGCACATCCTCCTGCCTAAGCGCCTGCGAAAGGCACTCAAGGAATGCCAAAAAACCAAACGCCTCTATTAGCACTACGATCCCCCAAAACCTGCCGAGGCAGCTGGTTTCTCAGGACATGCTTCTCGGGGGAGGCACGGGTGGGGAGACACGTACCCCCGGGTGTTGCAGGAGGAGGGCTGCAAGAGAAGCTCTTCAAATGCAGGCAGGTTCCACGAGGTTGTCTGGCCTCCCACACTACTTCACCGGGCAGCTGAGTGCTTTCCAGGCAGACAGGAGCAACTTCAGCATCAGTAAATACAACCGGGACAAAACCCACACTCGCTCTGTGGCGTGGGACCCAGGCTGGTGACACAGCACCAGGAGCTGGCCGATGTGCAACCCTGACTCTGCCTGCATTGCGCAGCCATGCTCCGCACGCTGGCACAAGATCATACTTTGCTCTTACAGGGTTTCTCCGGCTTCTTCAGCTGGTGATGGGGCCAAAACAATCTGCCATCCTTGAGGCTCAAGCCAAAAAAGAAGCCCTGAAGGTACATTGGTAGCACATGGACATCCGCAGGACCTCAACATCTCCCTAGCCAGCCTCAAAACAGTGCCAAGCATGGCTTTGCTGCAGCTCTGCAATTCGATAACCACATGCAGATTCGCTGTCTCAGCTCAGAGCCAGCAGGTCTGTGAGCAAAATGATGCTCTGGGTAAGCTCGGGGTTACGTACAGCCTTGCCCCCACACCACACCAAGAGCTCTCCCACAGGCAGGTCAGATGGAGGTCTAAGCACCCAAAAATCAATACCCAAGGTGCTGTGGTTTGGTTACAGCATGGAGGCCAGCAACAATTGCCAAAAGAGTGGATGGCTGGGAAGATGCTGGGAACTCCTAGCCAAGGGTTGGGTAGGAGGGACCAGGGTTTCACCTTTGGCTGCTCAGCCTTGCACCCTGCTGCTGGGAACAGGCAGAGGGACATCAGCCTGTCCAAGGCAAAGCCAGGATCACCAGGCACCTGCTGAACACATCCAACAGCCTCTGTTAGGAGGGTGCAGCCAGGTTTCGGACCAGCTGAAGCTCCATGGGGCTCTCCCTACGAAAATAGATCCCAGGTACCTCCTCCAGAGACAGGCACAGCTCTAACCAGAGGGAAGGTCCACAACATCCTCACAGCTCTGGAGGGGAGAAGGCAGAGCATCAGAATGGAGACAAGCATCTTCAAGATGGAGCCCAGATCCTGCCAGCTCCTAAATCTCCCCAGCCAGTACCCCACTGGCTATCAGCCAGGTGGATTCAGCCATCAAGACTCCTGTTCTCCCTTCTCCAGCACCAAGCAAAAGGTGCGCCACTGCACAGCCTTGCCCATGCCCAGTTCCTCCCGCCATGGACCAAGCACTTCCCAATGGAGGAGGGGACACGCTCTCAGTGCCGGGAGAGGCGAGCTGGTGATGGAGTCTGACTGCTGGCCCAGTGTCCATCAGGACAAGCCACCAGTGATAACAGGTTCAGCTGTCCCCACAGATGTCGATCAAATAAATACACCATGTGTACCAAGCTCAGCCTACATGCAAACACTGCTGCCTCTCATATTTCATTACAGTTTTTTAATTCTTTTTATATTCTTTTTAAACTCTTCATTAAGCCCTCCATGCTTCAGGATGTACAGAAGCACATCCACATAGCAGTTATCCTTGCTACTGCCCTGGCTGTCCTGCCAAGCTAAAGCCAACACTGAACAGACACGCTGCTGTACTTTTTTGTGCAGAGATTAAAAGAAAAGTGGGTTTGACCTGCCCCATGACATTCTTCCCACAGTGAGGGGAGAGATCGGTTTCCCAACCCCTGCCTCCCCCAGCTCCTCCCAGAAATTCATCTCTGCAACCGGCACAGCACGGAGCTGTAATTTTAAAGGATGACTAAGTGTCGAAACACCAGCAGCTGATTAACAGCAGCCCACTGAAGCTTAATTTCTAGTTAAGTTGAAGATTTTTTTTTCCCTCCCTATCCAAGCCCTACCTTGTATTTTTATTTATACTTTCAAGAGCCCTGAGGAACTCCGCTTGCAGAACTGCAGCCCAGCTTTACATTTCAACTCCTCTCTGCTCCCTGAGAGGCAGCAATGCCAGCCCAAGTCAGCCACGGCTTTACACAGCACTCGATCTGCAGATTCCTGAGCCCCAAACCAAATGCTCTTCCCTGCAGGAATGGGGTGGAAGGGCCAAAGTCCACCCACACCCTGTTCCTTGCGAAGGTGGATTGCAGGCCGAAGGCGGATTGCAGGCTGCACCACAGTAGAAGGTGTTTCCTGGTCAGTGGGCTAAGCAGAACTGCTTAAATAATAACAGCAACGCAAGCTCTTCACAATTACAAATAAAAACTCCCCTGAGAGCTCAAATCAGGGATAGCCTGAGCTGAAATTGCTGCGAGTGTATCAGGGTTTCACGGAGGGCTTGGTCAGCACTTGTTCATGCAGTGTTAGCTTGCAATGTAACAGATAAAAACAAGGAAACAAAAAAAAAAAAAGAAAGAAAAAAGAGGGGGCGGGGAGATTTGAGTCTATCAGAAAAATAAACAGGAAGCTGCCAAAAGGCGTGTCATCACAGAGGCAGCAAGAAAATATTAGTAAAGGCAATGCCTGGCAGTTCTGTCCCTCCTAGAGTATGAAGAACGGTCTTGGGTGCAGGCTGGCACAGCAGGTGCAGCTGCTGGGATGGAGGATGAACCAGCCTGCAACGAAAGCCCTGGGCTGCTGGTCACGTTTCAGGGCAGTCAGTACACCTAAACCCTGCATATAGGCCACAGGATTATTTATTTAACCACTAGATTTCCCCTGCCCACATCATGCTCTTGGTGGTTTTCAGCTTGAGAAGGCAGCACAGCTATTGAGGTGCTTGTTTAGGTGTGACTGGTTTGCAGGGAAAGCAGGTTTCAGTTACCAGGGCCCATCATTTCTGAAATTCAGACTAAACACAAGCAGATTATCTCATCTTACCTTTTGCCACCAGCCAACAGGGCATTAGTGCCCACCAGTTCCCTTTTTCAAAGGGCTGAGAAAGTTCAGCTACACTATTGGGAAATAAAAATCTAAGACGAAATCAAGTTAGTGGCTCACCAGTCCTCCAGATCCTGTTAAAAATGCACATCCAATTCCGGCAACAGAAAAAGGACATTCAAGAAGTAAAACAAGATCTAAGAATCATCTCAGCCAGATTTGTGATTCAAACATTTCCTGCAGACTGGATCTTGCTCTCATTTGCCTTGCAAAGTTACGCCTGGATCCCGACAAAACATGCTGTAGTTAGACAGGCAAAGAGCTACAGAATCCTGTGAGAAAATCCATCTGGAAAGCAAGTTTTTCACCCCAAAACCTGCCACCTCAAAGGCATCACCCCCACAAATTTCAAGAGAAGCTCTGTGCCCACATCTACAGAGAGTTTCATGCACCGGCACAAAGCTGGCTGGAGACAGGGGTTCCTACTCAGCACCTTTGCTCTTTGCATATAACCTCGGTGAATTTTCAAGGGCATCACCCACAGGCAGGGGAAGGCTTTTTGCTGAACCTACCACAAGACGAGAGCTCACAAACAAGCACTCATGGAAAAAGTGATTTAGCAACTTGACAGCAGTGATGCTGAAGACCTGGTAAGAAACCACATCACCTCTGATATGATCCAGGCTGCTCAGTAGTGGTTAAAAAGCAGCAATCCCCAGCCTGAAAGTCAGTCAGAGTAGAAAAAAGATGGGTTTTTTTCAGAGATTTAGTGGACCAATTCATAATTCCCGTCTGGGAGCAGCACTGCACCACTGCTAGCCCAACGATGCCAGGTCATCACATGGTAAAGAAAGCCCAGGCATGACACTCATCAGCAGGCCACCGCATGCTGCATCAGCTCGCCACACAGCGTATCGAGTGGCAAGGCTGGAAAGCAAGAGGTGTTTATTCATTATTCATCATCATTTCCAAGATCTCTAGCTCCTGTTTCAGCTTCAGCCCAAACCTCGTGCCTCTTCCGGCACGAAATCCAGCCAAGGCACCTACAAACAAAGTTCAGCCTTGGTGGTGGTTCTCAAGAAGTGCTCCCAGCCCCAAACCCAGGCAGGCTGTTCTCAAGAAGGGATGCATTTTCTGCTGGGAGTTATTCCCAAGCAGCAGTAAGGATTTTGCTCTACTTTCTCGAACAGAGCACATGTGCTCATCTGCAGTACCTCCGATGCACACCTCCCACAGAGGAGGTTTCTAGCAGAAATGCAAAGAGAAAAGGTCACGTCCCACATCTTCAAATCAAATTTTACCCCCTGTCGTCTCCAAAAGAGACCTGATGGTGTTTTTAGCGGCAGGAAACCAACTGCACAGTCAGCTGGTCCTGCCAGGAGCGACACCCTGCCTCAGTTAGTTGTGTGCTCACATTTTCTGGTGACAAGAGAGAACAGCGGTAGGCCACAGTTAAACAGCCACGTGTACCCTGCAGGCCTCAGTTCATGGGGAAAAAAAACCCAAGAAAATCCACACTTCAAATGACATGCGTGCGGGGGACAGAGATGCAGCAATTCAAGGGAGCCTAAAGCAAGGCAGCCTAAACGCTCCCAGCGCCTCTGACGACACCACCTTCCCCTCGCCACCTCTAGGAACACTGCAAGTCAGCCCCAGGCTTTTCTTCTTTATTCCCCCATCTCAGATCACTTACACCATGAGATCAAATTCACACTAAAAAAAGGAATAAATTGCATGTTAGAAGCCAAGGAAAGATCCTAATTAGCAAACATGTGAGCGGCACCTGAACAATATGTACAAGAGAGACAAGTGGGAATAAATAAATAATTACTTGTGCTTGACAGTCTCTTCTTCATCATCTTCTCTGAGCTGCTTGTTCTCACGTTCACTGCTGTCCTTATTCTGAAAGAAAGAGAAGTTGTTTCTGTCAAGCCTCGGCCTCTCTGGAAATGACAGGGAGCAAACAGCAGCCCAGAAACCCTCCCCGCGGGCACTGGGCAACCAGCAAGGCGCGCTTTGAAATTATTCTTAAATTACGACACCTTTAAATTAAGCCCGTTTTCCTTTTTCTCCCTTTAGTATTCTGCTTGTACAGATAGCATGATAAACAAATGTAAGACCAGGCAAGGAAAATTTAATTTTCCTCTCGGAGGCAATCACGCCACTCAGCGCTGATATCCCCCTTATTACCGGTAACTGCATCAATTCAGAGAGCGAACAGCAAGCTGCAATCAATAACAGAGCTCAGAAACCTCATCCCATGTTCAAATTACCACCTCGCATTGAACAGCAGAGCAAAAGATCGGGGCACTGAGCAAAACAGAGGACAACCAGCAGCCAAGTACACCTTCACTGTGCCACTGTGGCAGGGACCTGAAGCTAAATCCCACGCTCCTGCATCCAGAAGAAAGGATGGATGTTACTGTGTTGGTTGAAGGGAACTACAGGCAGACAGAAGAGATGATAAAAGTTTAGGAAGTGAGCGAGCCCACGCTGGGCTGGCTCACGGCGCAGCAGATCACCTGCAGAAGTCCAGGGAGCACACATCGGAGCAGGCTTCGCACAGGTCCCTTTTATTTCTCCTAAGTAATCATTCTGGATGCTTTAACAGGTTGCAAAACAATATGGCAGGAATCAAACGGCAATCAGCATGACAAAGAGTCTAACTTCAGCTCCAGAATCACCATGCAGTAATAGAAATCAAATTTCTCTTTAACAGGGTGTTACGGTATTGTAGAGGCTCATTTTGCATCATCCAGACACTGGTACTAATAGCTTATTAGTCAAGTTACCACAATTATATTTATTACCCGAACAGGCACAGATATCAAACATTAACAATAACGAGCTGGAAAGGGTTTTGTTTGGTTCTCACACCAATTAACTAACTTAATTCAACCACTGAACAAAGTAGCTCTGCGGCAAACAGATCTGCCCATATTCTGCATATTTTGCAGAATATATTGTTATAGCAAGCACAGCGAATGAACAACTTCCTTGGAAGCTGTTGCTTTTCTGATTGAACACCCTCATCATCCTCCAACTAAAAAGCAAAACATGGCAGCCCTAGCAGATAGCAGATGAAATCTTTATTTCCTTGAGCATGGCCAGTTCCAGGAGGAGTGCTATCCAAGTTAACGGGTAATAAATACACAGCATTTGTAATATATGGCTACAACTCACATTGCCACAAACACAGGGCCCGCTGTCCAACACTCATCTACCTTTCAGCAGGAACAGCTCAAAGACCAGAGAAACAATTTTCAAGAAAAGTCCTTTCATTGCACCACAAAGGTTACCGGTCCTTTTCATGCAGTTCAAAGAGACGAAGCCCTTTAGGTCAGTCTGTTCAAATTCTTTTTTTCAACCTGGAAGAGGTTCCCATCTTGCTTTGGAAAACTGCTTTGAAAAATTGATTATAACCAGAACATGACCAATACCACTTGCAGGTCAGAAATTACACTGATTAGTTACGTGCTGTATTAAAAACTTCGCTGGAGAGTTCAGACATCTAACAGCCAACGTCAGGATATTAAAATTATTTACCAGCTAAGCTTGTTCTTAACCTCTGAAAGGACAGAAAGGTCTTCCTAGTGAACAGCTTACTTACCACGTGCATCTTGACTATACGAACTTTAAAACTCTGTTCTGCGACCTGGGTTAAAAATTAGATTACGTGCAAACAGGGAAGAAAGCCAGGAAATGGCTCAGTTCTGGTTCAGGCTCATCAGTCACTGGAGTTGCTCAGGTTCAGCTCCTGATCAAAGGGCAAGAAAAAATGGTCCTGTCTTTTTAGAAAGAAAGCGAAAATAATAAAAATCATCCCTAAATCCTATATTTAGTTCAGTTTTAAATCTCTGTTTGCAATTGTATTTTTATAAGTCCACAGTAACCTTGTGATACTTGCACAGCTATTTCTTGTTCAGTGAAGACCCTGAGCTTGGCTGGGTAGAGCACACGCAGCCCGCTGTCACTTTCTGGTGTGAACTTTGGGCTAGGTAATATTTAGACACCCTTCAATCCACATTATTTAAAGTTGTGGGAAGAACCTTCTTGGACTCTTAAGTCCTTTCTCATTCTTTTCATCTTTTCGTACTTTTAGCACACACGCACAGAGTCTGCATTCCCCTCATTCTTGCTAGAATTTTATCCAGGAGGGTTACAAGCAGGTTCAGAAATCCTGAGGAGATATTTGGCAAAAATATTCGCATCAAGGTGTGGCTGTTTGTCCCAGTGCAAGCCTACACTCTTCGCAGCGCTGCAAATATTTCGTTTCCCCGTGCACTGAAATAATTTAATATTGAAATCCTACCGCTCTTCTAGAGCTTGCCCAAAATTCCCAATTTCAATTTATTCCCCATTACCACCCAAATAATTTCTGAAGTCTTGGTGATATTTCTAGAAAAACTGAGCACACCACCAGCAAATGCAGCTGCGTACAAGTCCTGTAGTGCCTTCAACCTCAGGATTTCTTCTCCGCTACAGCTCTCCTCGTAGCATCCCGGCCAGCGTGGAGCAGGCGCGCTGCCCTTCGGCAACAAGAGAACGGGTGCAAGAGTCTCCCTGGGGATGTCCTGAGCTGGGAAGAATGAGATATGGTGCCTCTTGCAGTTCAGCAGAAGGGAACAGAGGCTAATAAGGATTGCAGCACAGTTCAAGGAGACTGCATAACTGCATGTAACCATTTCCAGCCTGTTTATCACTGACACGAAAGCCCTCTAAATTACGCTCCCTGCCATTATCTGCTGCTAATCAGGATCCACCAGCTACATCAGCATGCAAATGGAACCCAAACAAGTTCTGAAATGGATGTCTGAAGTCAGGCCTCCCCCCCTCCCAGCCCTCAGCAAGAGAAATTAATGCTGGTTCCCTGTTTGCAAAACGGTCTGTAAACAAGATTTCGGTTTCATGAGCAGAGTGACAAAAACCCCCAGCTATGGTGCAGAGACGACGCATGGTGAAGAAGCCAGAAACCTCCAGCAGCTCTGCAAAGAGACAGCTGGTCACCCATTTAAAAAAAAAAAAAAAAAGGGGGGGGGGGTTTCTAAAGCAATTATTTGATGGATGAAGCAAAGAAGGATCGCTGCTCCGCTTCTGACTGCTGAGCTCTTTACTTGCATTTCCAGCCACACTGCACCTTCCCCCTGCACACGCTCCCTACCCACAGCTTACCACGAGGGCTTCCTGTGCTGCCTTCACGCGAGCTGAAAAAAGGCCAAGTTTTAAGATGACAGCAGCTTACTCTAGATGCTGCGTGGAGGGAGCCGTCACGGGTTTCTAAATATACATATAAATTGCAGCTGATTCAAAGCACTTCTCAATGGGTTTATGCTGGAGCAGGCAGCAAGCGGGGCGGGCAGCTGGCAGTGCCCAGCCAGCCAGGCTTTGGAGAAGATCCCTCCTCTGCCTTCTGCACTTCTTCACCCAAAATGCTGGGGTTTCCTGCTGTATAAGAAAGCTGAATTTTCAATTACTCCAGCAGAAAGAGACAATTGAAGTGTCTGCAGCCCTAGAGACTGACTGCACAACAGCAGCGGGAGATGGAAAGCCAAGGACTGATTCAGTGGTTGCAGCAGCTTGATCTGTATTTCCCCTCAGACAGGGACCGTTTCTCCTCCGTCAGCACCAGGGATGTACCCTGTTGCTTGGCACTGCCCGTAGCTTTGGCTAGCAATAGAAAAGTTTTAGCAAGCTTTCCCTACACCCCCTGCACTCTCCAGATAGTCACCCAGAGCATACCCTGAAATTATATTCAAAACTAACACCTTAGTCTGAGCAAACACAGCCAAGTTCTTAAGGGAATGCCTATCAGAAGTCCCTGGGGTACGAACAAAGAGCTGGGGCAGAGCTGAAACATCCTCACACGCAGGCACAGCATCATCTGCGGAAAGACTGTATGTGCACTCATCGACTTCAGTGCAAAGGCTGTTGGAGCAGCTTGCACTGCATCCATCCGCGCTATAAATTAACCAGCCTAAGATATGAAGCCTCCTTTTTTACAGTAACTTGATGAGCATAGCTGAGAGACAGTGGTACTCAAAGCCGTTAATAACTAGACGGAAAAGTAAAATAATAAAAAGGGAAAAAATAATGTCCCCTTGATACTCAGCTTACTGCAGAACCAGATGACTAACCGCCCTCGCAGAGCAACAAGGGTTTGCAACCAACGTCCCCTTCCTCCTGCGCACAGCCAGCAGTGCAGGCAACGGCTGCAGCAATGCGGGGCAGCTTCCCTCTCCAGCTACTCCTGCACGCGCAGGACCTGAAACCACACGCAAGATACAGAGCCTGAGGCGAGGATGCTGTGCCTCCTTGGGACAGAGGGCTGGAAAAGGCAGATCCTGTTACCGGAACCATTTATTGATACAGAGAGAGCCTCTCAAAGCAAGCGGCTTATCTTATAGCTCTGTGTTTTACTGCTGCCCCATCTCTCTCCTCTTCCTCCTCTGCCCATACTGGATTTATCTGGTCCCTCAGGACTTTGACACAGCAGCAATGTCTTTTGCTCCAAATTTTTGTCTTAAGATCTGCCCCTTCATCGTCCCCTTCAAGTGTTTCTGTTCAACAGCTGTGTCACAACTTTCGTTTCTTAACTCAGGAGAGGAAGTATTCCGCCCCAAAGCAGTGTTTGCCCCGATTACCGGTTTGTCCTTCACGTGGTTTAATGCTTTTCCCTTTGCTTGCTGGTGCTCACTTCCCACAGGTGTGCAGCAGCAATTCAACTCTCACTACTTTTCAGTTCAAATTCGTTTTCTCGCATTTCAAACCTTAACGCCACAAAGGGAGCCAAAAATAAGCCTCTGCTGTTCCACTCTCGTTCTAGCGATTCCTCTTTTCAAGGCACCCTGTGGCGAGGTGTTTATTATTAGCTGTAAGTCATAAGATTGGAGACACACACACAAGTCTACATGGCTGTTCACCAACTGCCTGCAAACAAAGTCATTCCCATCCTTCAGTCTCTAGAAGGAGATGCTCCAAAGATAAACTCCCAACATTAAAAAGCTTACTGGCTTGTAGTCTCTTACCTATTCTAATTTGCAGACATCGCAACTGGCAAGCCTTGGCTTACAGCTACTGACATGAAGACTTCTGCTCTGCAGACTCCCACTCTTCACAAAGAGGTCTGAGCCAAAGAATCTAATCCACAGCATGCTCAAGGTGTAAATCCAAGAAGATTTGCATCAGGTTGTTCAAAGAAGGGTGTCAGCTGCCTCCCTGCAACACCCGCAAGGCCCATAATGAGCTTTACATGGGATCAGTTAATAGTTTGTGCTCCTAGCTGAACACACATGGGAACTCGGATGATGTCTGCAAGGTTCAGAACCTGCGTCCTGCAAAACTGGGATGTAAACCACATTATTCGGTCAGCGTTAACTGCATTGGTTTGTTTTCCTCCCAGCCAGCATCAGGCAGAGAGAATATATCCGACAGTTCAATATTCAGAGATAGACAGGGACAACTTGGTAAAAATATTTCCTAAGCATGGTCGAGCACTTGGGCGTAGCAGGAGGGCAGCGAGGAGGAAGGCTTCTGGGTTATTACTAGGGAGATGAGTCCATCTCCTCTCACCACCCACAACCCACAGTCCTGTCAGGCAGAAGTTTGATTTCCCTGCTGAAGAACAACTGGATTTTATTGAGCTCCCATTGCAAAATAGGAGGCTGCTCCAGCACTTTGGGGAAAGCACCAGGTTTCACGTTCTACCACTTCCCAGACTTCAGGCAGACTTATCACAAAGCAGGAGGTAAACCTTGATAATGAGCAGAGAGGAATGCGGTCGTGGAAGGCATTTCTATCAACTCTCCCAGTGTACAGCCAAACTTTGCATATGAAATTACAAAACATGAGACTCACTTTACCTGCAGGAAAGCAAACTCTCCTACCCGTCATATGCTTCCCTGCATGTGGAGCAGGTCTTGACTACCTGCGAGAAGCATCTGCTCCAGGGAATACAACGTTTTGAAGAACATGAAACTTTCCCCTGGGCTTCATCACATTTTAATGATTTTTTTTTTTTTTTCTTGCTGGTAGGTGCCTACCCAGCTATTTGGTGCCTTCCACTATAATAACAAGGGAAGCAGCTCACTTTGCATCACATTCAAAGATTTAAGGCCAAAAGGGATGTTTAAATCACCTTGTCTGACTTTTAAAATGCCTCTGATCTGGAAAGTCTCAGCCAGTTATCCCTACGCTGTGGCAATCTGCATCTCAGTAAAGCATCTTTTCCAAGAAAAGGGAAAGGACACAACCTCATCCTGAAGACAAGAGGTGGAGGAGCTGCTCCTCTCTTTAGCAGCTTCGCCTAAAGCCCATATGACACAATAACTTATTTCCAGTTATCGGTTCCTGCCACTCATTTCCAAAGAGCATTTTGCAGCCAGCACATTTAAAGGGTGCAAACACTTGCGTGCTACAATCAAGGACGCTTCTCAAATCTTTTTGATAAAACACCAGAATAAATATGGCTCTCTCTTCCTACCCCCACCCCAGCCCACCCCCCCATCAGTGACTTCATTAAGATGTCTCCAAATGGCCACACTGAACAACCACATGAACCATGGCAAGATGGATGGGACACCGTCCCTCACCCGATACAGGAGCCCAAGAAACAGCTTCCTTCTGAACGCAGCTGGTTTCCCAGAGATGAGCCCATTTTATGGATGAGCCCAGTATTTTCCCCATGCAGGTGGTACGGAGCACACATCCGCATGCCCCGCAACCCTTTTTTGCTCAAAAGGGCTCATACTTATCACAAACAGATGACAGTTGCGACTCAGACCTCACCAGCCTTCAGACTTTGAGTCAGCCATCATTTAGGCAGCAGAAAATTTACACATATTTCCAAACAATTAATGGAAATACTGGGTGCACAGGCCCCTAAACGCAAGGCTTCTGCCAGATGATGATTCCACGTTGACAGCTATTAAGCTATCGGTTACCCCTTTCAGAGCTGTAATTTTTAACGAGCATGTTGTGCAATACTAACCCTTCACTAAATCAAATTTACATGACAAAAATGACACTCCCTTTTTCTCACTCTTAGTTAAAAGACTTGCAAATCAGGCTCTTCATCATTCTGCTCAACACCAACAACAGTCAAACTGGCTTCACCCAAGTTACCCCTCTTGCCTTTATTTTTAAATAGTGGTGTTTTCTTAGCACTTTTCCAGTCCTTTGGAATTTATCCAATATTCAGAAAAGATTTAAATCAAAACACAGCAGGCCAACAATCTCTATGACTGATTATTTCAGGATTCCTATGTGCAAATTACCTACAACTGCTGATTTTAAGTGGTTTTGCTAGATGTCTAATATCCCCTCATCACCGTTGATCTGGAAAGCAGCTCATCATTCCCATATGACACAAGTGTGTCACTTAACTCCTTCACAAATACACTTTATAAACGGAAGCTTCTATTTGTTTCCTTCTCTCCTCTCCACCGACTTTCAAAAATTTCTGTCTGGGAAATTGCTTCCCCCTCTAATCAGGGTTGGCCTTCACCCAAAACTACAATAACCAAATTGCCATGTTTTGATATCTGCCTAAATCCTCCAACTCGTATTTCCATGCCTCCCCAGCTTTAGCAGAGCTGCTCTGTCAAATGTCGCAGGCTACTTAGCTGGCCCTGAGTGCCCATATCAAATGCAACCCAGCCACAGCTAGCCATCCCCTGGCAACCCCTAAAAGTCAACAAAATGACCCAACAGTTTCTCTTCCTAGGAATTAATACAGACTTACTTTCCTTGGGGATTGACCAGAATACTAAATATCTCCTTATCTTTCATTTAAGGCTTAAGGGATGGTCACGTTACCAGTCAAGTGCTTCTTCGGCACAAATAACTGTCTCTTTTTGAGGAGTTAAAAAGAGGTCAGTGCCAGAACAAAGCAAGTTTGATCTTTCAAGCTATTCTCTGCCAGCTCAGCTGTGGCTGTTCCTATTCCCACTTACTGGCTGCCGAGAGCCAGCCCCAGGGAGCCCATGCAAGGCAAAGTGCTAGCGTTCGTATCAGCAAAAGGAGCAGCCCACACAACCGCCCCTCCTCCTGTCTCTTGACAGCTGGGAAGCTCCTAGGTCATATAGTCTGATTTTCTGCACAAGCAGACGACTTCATCCAGGTAACGAGCATTCATCTTGTTCGGTGGTTATATTCACCGTTTTCCTTGGTATTTCTTTGTCCTAAGCATAAGTGGCGGTCAGGTCAGCTCTGATGTGAGGACGGAGCTCCCGTGCCTTGGTCCAAGCATGGCACATACTAGTACTTTGGCTTCCCACTCAGCCAGGATTTAAGCTTAGATGTCCTTGAAGTCTGGCAAGGCACTGTTGTGCAGCCCTGCTCTCACCTCGCTGCTCTTTCAAGACGTTTAATGCCAGAATGCAAAAAGCTAAGTCATGTCACCAAGTAGCTAAAGGCTTCTATTAGCAATACAGCATGTTTTTAAACCAGTAGACTTTCAGTTCTTTAGTGTAGCCAAAATAGGATCTCACAATAATATGTTACAGCAAAAAATTCTCAACATAAAAACATTAAAAGTATACTCAGTACCCGAAATCCACTGATATTTTTCAAAAGCTGTTTCGAAGCCATTTGCTCATAGCAACCCTTGTGGTAATTCTATAAAAACATGATGTTTAAGAGCCGAACTTGTGTCCCTGCTGCTTATTCCTTATTGAAGTCCTAATCCTAGTTCAGTCATAGCTGGTTACTATGGAAATGGTTAAATCAGTGCCCGAACAGCGCAACCTCCCGTAAGAAACAAACACAAGGAACAAAACTGCCTCTGAAAATTAAACACCTTGGTTTATGTCCCTGCCTCCAAAAAAAACTTCAGCATTTCCAAAAGGAAAGGTATTTCTAACACCATATTTTTTTAATAATTGTGCTGTTTATATAGTAAATAAGGACAAATATTTCTTCCCTTCAAAAAACCCAAAATGACTCCAAAGTGGCTGTGTTGGTTTTTTTTAAATACACCTACTATCACGATTTCAGAATCCACGTGTTTGCACCGCAAACACTGCTGTTGAACAGCAAAGACTGGGGAATGTTTCTGGCAGCAAGTTGCTGTCCCCTGGTGAAATGAGTGACAGATATTCCCCTGAGATCAGAACTACAAATTTTCTGTTGAAGAAAAGGTGTATGTGAAAATACATGAGTTTCAATTCGATGTGGAAAGTTTGAGGGGGAAGAAGTAAACACTTCTGAGCAGGAAGAACTAGACACTTTAAAGCGAAAATGCTTTTTCAGGCAACGCAGAGCTGGAAACACCATGAATAAGCTTCTCCATCCCAATACAGCAGGAATGTCACTAACTCCTTTCCACATAGGGCACAGTGAAAGCAAAATCTAAGCTACACAGAACAAGAGCACTGGGGCTTGCTGGCTAAACCCCTGTGCACTCCTAAGTCTACTGGTTCCCTCTAATAGCTTTGCCCAACGGGCTAGAGAAGAACACCATTTCACACTAAATTTCCTTGGTGTCACCTATTTTGGACAAATTCTTACCATTCTTCCCCAGGCCCTGAGTAAGTTTAAGATTACATTTCATTCTACATCCCCACCCCAGTATTAATCATGACACTGATCCAATCAGGTCATGACAGTTCGCACCAGCACCAGATGCTGCTCCAACACCATCACCAATTCTGTTAGCGATGGACATGTCCATGCGTTGGTGTTGCCCGCGTTAGTCAGCTATTCGAGGTGCTCTGCCACTGCCCTCAGATCTGCTGCGAACGACGAGTCCTCTCCCAGTCCCAGTCCCAAGCATCTCCCATATCACCAAATCATAAAGTGATTTGGGTTGGGACCTTAAAGACCTCCTAGTCCCACCCCCGCCACGGGCCCCCTTCCCCCAGCCCCGGTGGCTCCCAGCCCAGTCCAGCCTGGCCTTGGGCACTGCCAGGGCTGGGGCACCCACAGCTGCTCTGGGCAGCCCGTGCCGGCGCCTCGCCGCCCTCACAGGGAAGGATTTCTCCCTCAGCTCTGATCTCCATCTGCCCTCTCTCAGCGCAAAGCCGTTCCCCCTTGTCCTGGCGCTGCAGGCCCTTGGGAAAAGCCCCTCCCCAGCTTCCTCGCCGGCCCCTTTGGGTGCTGGAAGGTGCTCCAGGGTCTCCAGGAGCCTTCCCTTCTCCGGGCTGAACAGCCCCAGCGCTCCCAGCCCGGCTGCACAGCAGAGGGGCTCCAGCCCTCTGGCCATCTCCGTTGTCCCGCTCCTCGTTAACACTAAATTGACACTAAATGTTAATGCAAGGCTCTGCTCCACCCGAACTGCCCCTCTGCAGTGAAGCCACAGCCCTGGCTAGCGAGACACCGCACGCTGCTAAGAAATACCTCCTCAGCCCTTCGGTGGGAAGCAGCAGGGAGCCCCACTGTGCTGGCACAGAAAGGCTCACATGTTGAGAGAGAATGGATGCAGCTGCTGATTGGCAAAAGCATCAGGTAATTAACATTTGAGAGGTAAAGTGGTGCTTTTCCGAGGTCTGAGTCGAAAATTGAAAATCACTTCTCCAAAGGAAATATGCACAGCCAGAGCCACTGCCTTAAACACAGAGCAAATGCCCATTAGGGATCGCTTAACTCCTAGTCTGCAAAGATGCAGGAGGACCATCCACCCGTGCAAGGGCAGGGCAAACGCGTTTGAAGGTGGGCAGTAAAAGCATCGGTCCCTACCACCCACTAATACGAGTACTGGTATCAGAAATGTAAAGTTTTATGGGTTTTGTAGGCTGTGTTCATAGCATTGACACGTTTTGAGGAGACACAGCCAGCCCTTCTGAAAATGCAGCACTGGCAGCAGGCAGAGCAGACCATTACAGCTTGTTCTACTAACGACAAAACTCCTTTATATGAATTTGACAGGTTAATGTGCTCACAAGAGTCATCCCACCCTCCAGTAAAATCTGTTGATTTACAGGATGTAACACTCAGGAATCAGCTGAATCTCTACCAAAAAAGGGGGTTTAACTCGAGAAATAATTCTGTTTGTGCCAGAGCAATAGTGTGCTTGTTTTAACCCCCATCACATCTTCACTAAGTCATATAATTTTTGTCTATTATCGAGGAAGAACCAAATGGCTTTTAAAAAAAACCACCTGTTAGTCATATCCAAGCCAAGAAGCCACCACTGCAGGCGGGGACAATGTTCCAGTTTTGTTGTTCTCTGGGGTGGGAGGGAAGAGAGGGCCAGGCTGGCTTGCTAGGATTTTAGAGGCATTTCAGTGAGTTAATACATCACTTCTGTTGCTCTCGGATAAAAGCAGAGACAAACCCAAATGCTACACATGGCCAGTTTCATTTCTCCAAGGAAGGGGAGGGGGGAGAAGGGAGGGGGGGGGAAATGAGAGAAAAAGACTATAACCAAGTTTGTGTTTACACACTAAGGCCTTGTTGAAAAGTTAAAGGTTTGCTGCAGCCAAGAAGCTCCACACATGAAACCCCCCAATCCCATATTTATATTTAAAAAAAAATTGTTAAACTACTGAGAGTTTCACAAATGTAAATCACAGCTTTGCATGCGCTAATTAAGTGGTGCCACTTGGGCGCAAGACAAACCTAACTGCATTTTTGGAGCTGATGATTAACCTATTTTCTGGAGGTCTCTTTTTCCTCTTCATAAATTAAACAAAAAAGCCCGTTGAAAAGCAACGTCAGCTGACCATACAGCAACACGGCCGCCGCTGCCCAGCTACCCATCCCTGCCGTGGATTTTCCTTTGCTTTTTTGCATTTAACTGTTCTCCCAGGCAGAAAGATGCTGGGGAAGCTTGCGTACTGATGGAGATCACCCAGACCATCCCAGCTTCGTTAGTATTATAAATCATTTGCTTGGAGGCTACAAGGGAACTAAACTTTAAAAGAAAATTCCTCTACAACTAACAGCAACCTTATGTTCGTGTAGCGAAAGGATGGCCCAGCAACACACAGCCATTCATTCAGGCTTTTTACAACACATTATTTCAGCAATGCGATTTTAATTTCCTCAACCGTGAAATTGGGATGGTTTAAACCCACCCGAGAGGGATGCTGTGAGGCTAAACGAACACATAGGCTTGGCAAATAACTCAACAATATCATATATGGTGCAACACGGGTATTTACAGTCCAGCACCGAAGTAATTGGGCATCACAGTGAACCACGGCATGCATAACTGCAGGTTCTTTTCTCTGATTCGCACAAGGTCACAGGGGACTCTCAAGACATGTACCAAACTGGCCGAGAACAAAATGCTTAACTGAAAAACAAAATAGCTCCTTGCAGAAATACAGACACAAAGCTGCCTTTGAACATTCCTTCTCCATATGCTGCAATCCTCTACTGGGCTGCAGTGGATCATAGGATTATTAGGGTTGGAAAGGACCTTTATCATCACATCCAACTGCTAACCCAGCACTGCCAAGCCCACCACTAAACCATGTCCCTCAGTGCCACATCTACATGTCCTTTAAATCCCTCCAGGGACAGTGACCCCACCACCTCCCCGGGCAGCCTGTCCCAGTGCCTGACCAGCCTTTCAGGGAAGATGTTCCCCAACCCCCAATCTAAACCTGCCCTGGGGCAAGGTGAGGCCATTTCCCCTTGTCCTGTCACTTGTTCCTGGGAGCAGAGACCGACCCCCCCTCGCTGCACCCCCCTGTCAGGCAGCTGCAGGGAGCGAGAAGGTCCCCCCTGAGCCCCCTTCTCTCCAGGCTGAACCCCCAGCTCCCCCCTGAGCCCCCCCCAGGCTGGTGCCCCAGCCCCTTCCCCAGCCCCCTGCCCGGCTCTGGACACGTTCCAGCCCCTCAGGGTCTGGCTGGTGCTGAGGGGCCCAAACTGAGCCCAGCATCCGAGGGGCGGCCCCCCCAGTGCCCAGCGCAGGGGGACGGGCACTGCTGACCGCCTGGACAGGCTGAAACCCCTGCAGTACGGCAGCAGCAACTCAGGCAATGGACCCAGCAGCGAACACGGCATCAAGCAAATGGCATGGAAATTTAGCATAAGGTTCTGACATGGAAAACAAAGTAGATGGCTGACGAGAGCATCAAGGGCTCTTCAACAAGAGGTCAGCAAGAACCTCAGATACTTGTCTTGTTGGGAAACTGCCCAGAGAAAGGGTGAATTCCCCAGTGCTGCGGGGGAAACTGCTGCAGCTAGCTGCAGCAAAAAGCATCACAGTCTCAATGCTCACAGGGCGGTGTACCCACTGGGAGGAGAAGCAGTGGTGCCTCACCGTATGGAGCGGGATGAGCTCTGACATACCCAGAGGGTGAACGCCACAGCTCCAACAAGCATGTTTTTCCTCTAGACTGGTCTAATTTCCACCTTTCTGCAAGAGCTCTAAGCCAGGAAGGAGAATAGTGTTGTGTCAGTGGGGGGTGGAAAACAAGCCCTCACATTCCGCCAAAAAAAAAAAAAAAAAAAAAAAAAAGGCAAAAAGCTCTTTGGTCAGCCTTGCCTCCAAATTCCTCACAGGGCCACAACCAACCAGTAATGAGATGGGAAGGGAAAAAGGATCCTCTTCCACCTGCACTGAAGTGTGAGGCTGCAGGAAGGAACGAGCACACAGGGATTCCCAAAACCAAGCACAGCCTGATTAACGCTCAAATCATGCAGAACAAAATGTTTTACCCATCCATCTGCTCTACGACTGTGCCGAGTAATCCCAACCACACGACATTTTGCCGACAAGGTCGATAATGCTGTTCTCGCACCACCGTCTCTTGGAGAGGCAAGAACTAGAGACTGAGAAGCTTTTGTGCCACCGTTACTAATTGCTGCTGTTTCGGGATGGGAGGGATTCCCCCAGCTTCCCCGGGTCCCGGCAGCTCTGCAGATCCCTGCCAGACTCGTAGCAGGTCATCAGCCTCCGTGCTGCACTTTATTCATCTGCAGCCGACGGCAAGACCAGCCACCCCTTAAGAGCTGGGGGTGCAGAGCCGTGTCAGAGCAATGCAGGTGGGTGCACTGAAGAAAAACATGTTTGGGGGAGTCCAGCATCTGCCAAGGATGAACAGGAGCTCTGTACTGCAGAGGACACTGGCTGGAAAACCTGTCTCAAGTGCCTTTCAGATTCATTAAATCAATTATACCAGATGCCTCCGTGCCGGCTCCATGTGTTTTTACTCAAAATAATCCCATCACACTCCATTATTTATACCTGGGTGCTGGCTGTCACGGTCTTAAAAATAAATGTATCTTGTCTCACTTCCCAGGCTGTCAGCCTCAGCCCTGGCTCGGTGAGAAGGCTCCTTTCGGGCTAGCCTTGCTGGCACTGCCACCCTGCAGCCTGTCCCTTGTCCCATCCGATGTGGCCGTGCCAGACCTCCTGCATCTCCATCCATTCCCACCAGCCGCACCTTCCCATCACCAGGGTGAGCACCCCATGGGAAACCACTTCAAGGACTTAGCCTCCCACAAAAATTAAACCAAACCAAACAAACAAAAGGGAAAGAAAGAAAGAAAGAAAGAAAAAAAAAAAAAGAAAAAAAAAAAAGAAAAAAAAAAAAAGCCAGTTGGCTTCCTGAACCAGTTCACAGCAGGGTCAAACACATGCCAGCACAGGCAGCTACAGGCAAGGTGCGGCCACAGTAGAATCCACTCAGACGGGTGTAAAAGGTTGTTAAACTCCAGCCTACAGCCACAGTTTCACAGATGCGCAAAAGGCAGCGCTTCAACAACAGTCCAGCTGCCCTCCTCTCTACCTCTCCTCTTCACAAGGTCTCTCCATGAATCAGATCCAGGAATCAAAGCAGAGAGAAACCAAGAGTTTCCTTTTTCCTGCTGGGTTACTTTTAACCTGGCTTGGTTTATTTTAACCTCAGCTCACCAGAGGGAAGGCAGAAAGAGCAGCAAAAGCATACGAGTATCTTCCCGGCAGCATTGGCTCAACATCTGCATGGCATCACCTTGGGAAACTACAGCTGAAGCAAAATACTTCTATTTATTTGGCTCCCTTGCATAAAACCTGTCAAACGGTGCATGGAGGAGGCAGCTGTTGACTGTCACTGCTTCCAGGGATTAGGGGAAGGAGCTGTGAATAAGCAGACATGAATTTGAGTCCTGACTATGACCACCAAACCTGCATATCCTAAAGGAAACCGAGACCCACCGTACTACAAAAGCAAGCAGAGCTCCTAATTCACAGGACTGTCAGCAGCAACACGCAGACAAAACACTATTCACCTGCAAGCTCGACTTCTAGTTCCCACCTTTTATTTGTCCTGAGTACAGTGTTGTTTTAAGTATTGATATTTTGGCACCCCTCTACTCCCAGACCTTATTTCCCAGCCTTTCCTAACCACTTGGTTACAAAAGGTTTCCAGAGCTTAGAAGCAAAAAAGCAAAACCCCGTATTTCACTCAATCAGCTTCCAAGCCAGAGCTGCCCACAAGACAAACAAAATGAGTGTTTAAGAATAAACTGCTTTTCAGGGTTTATTATCAACAGCTTTCCCTGTAGGTACCAATCAGCCAACACAATGCCAGAGCCTGCCTGGCTAAGGACCTCGCTGCAGGCATCAAGAAGCAGTCGAAACCTCCAGCAAACTCCAGATCCACATCAATGCTCAAGCCCCCTTGACCCTCACCTTCCCCATCACCCCAGGGATGCCCAAGAGCTGCCATCCCAGACCCTGCAGCAACACCAGCACAGCTCTGAAGGACCCTCCTGTCTCAAAGTCAACCCCGTTCATGGGGTGGCATTGTAGAGAAGAGCCTTGAGGAACTTTTCCCATGGTTGGATGACTGACCGCCCCTGGCCGCCCACCGTGTATTTGCATGTCGCTGGTGGAAGCACAATCCTTTTGTCTGCAGGCTTCCATCTCCAGCCATTTGAGCACCGCTGCGATAGTTTATTACTTTCCTAATAAAGCCTGAATAGAAATGAAGCCTTTGTAGCCCTAAGTGTGTGTTTTATTCTCACTGTAATAACTTTACTACGCTCTGTTTCCACAGCAACTGTTTTCTCAGCCGCTTGGTACTTTGCTTTCAGGAACGCAAGGCTGCTTTGCTCCACCAAAATAAAAACTGAGCAGAAAAAAAAACCAAAACTGAGGACAGCAGCAAGCCAAGCTGCCAGACCACACACTGCTCTTCAGCCAGAGAGATGCTTCGGCTGCTTCGGTCAGAGCCCACCAGCATTTGCAGATTGACCGACTCTTCGGGACAGCCAAGAAAACAGGCGGAAGGGCTCCTCATCCGCAGCAATAGCAGGAAAACACGATGCAGAGCTACGCTGGGAAGGAAACGAGCAGTGCCGTGCCCTTCCTCCCCTCCTACCTCTCTTGCCAGCACGGGCAGGCATAGAGGAGCAGGGAAGCAATCTGGCTGCAAAGCGAAAGCAACATTAAACAAAAGGCTGGGCTGCAGCCAAAGCAGCTTTTTCCGACGTGATACACGACACAGCCATGAAAGCTTTAGTGCCGGGGCAGGGATGCTGAGCGAAGGAGCAGGTGGGAGAGCCTTCCTCCCTGCACTAACACAGCCGAAAGGTTGTACAGCCTCAGAGGGAAGGCTCCTGCTTTTTTACCTTGTCTGAGGCTTTTTGGCCAACAGAGCGGCAGAAGCAGCGATGGAGCTATTGCACTCGCTAGGTTATTGCATTACGAAGGTTCAGTGCGGAGAAAGGCACCTGCCCTGTTCAGGTGAGCCTGCACATCGGCACGGCAGCCGAGCAGGAGCGGAGCCGTGTTGCTCCAGTGTCCCCACCACCACCTCCCACACAACAATTTCCACCTTGGTTTTGCCGATGGATGCTTTTGGAAAATGAGCAGCATCCCCCTGAGCTACCACATATTCTGTTTTAAAAGGAGAGGAATACCAGGTCTCTTACTGGGAAATTACCTACTAGGGGATCCTGTTATTTAGCTACAGCAATCAAACGCTGTCCCAGAATTTAACAGCAGCAAAGCCAAGTGCAAAAGGAAAAAGAAAGCCAGTACATCCAGAACATGCCTGCACAATAAGGTCTCTCTATGATTGTAAATGCTAAATACTACTTTCACAGCAAGGACTTTTTTCCATACAACAGTTCCTCCCAAAGTTACAGAAGAAGTACTACACCACCCACTTTACAAGTTAAGAAAGCGAGGGAAGACTGCAAGGAAGGAGAAGGTGGAATCTGAATGCAGGAACTCATATATAGAGGTATATATGCATGCACTTATATGGACAATACTGAAATACATGCCTACAACAAGCATTTCCACAGAAGCCAAGAGCACAACCATCTGTTCTACTCCCTTGCAAATTCAAACACTACAGACAAAGAATGCTTATTAAGCCACTTTATACTTTTTTGTGCCGGTTTCATGGTATTTCAAAGCAGAGATCTCATCAGTTGTTTTATTTATTATTCTCTCATATTATTTTTTACACCTATATACAACTAAACATTTTTGGAGAGCTTTCCTTAAGCTAATCTGACAGAGAACCTGAGCAAGTAGAGACAAAGCATCCACTTTTTCCCTCTTTTCGGTGCTACCAACACTTACCTTGGCACAAAACCCCCAACAGTCCCAAGCAAACTGGATTTTTACAGCACAGGCAAAGATGTAACCCAGGGCCAAACACCAGTTTCTCCACTGACCCACAGGCACTCCTGTTGTTTACCTCTGTACCTGGTTTCACATGAAGCCTTGGGAATAACCTGAAGCTGCCACATTTCAGGCCCAAAACCATATGTGTCCCAAGAGACACAGACAAGATTACAAAATTAAAGGAAGAAAGAAGGAGTATACTTTGTCATGAGGGCTGCACAAGTTCAAGCAATCTGTGCTGGCTGCAAGATACAGGTGAAACCTCAATGTGCACAGAACAGATTTTCTTATTTCAGCTTGTCCCTAACTTTTGGCAAACACCTTCTGGCCTTAGATGCTTCACGTTGTCTTCCCCGCCAGCCCGGATTACACGTTCGAGGTGCTTTGGTGCCCTTCACTGCCTCCCATCACACTCCTAAAGGTCACTTGATTTTTGCTTATTAAAAACGTCCTTTGTAGCAGTCCTAAATCCACTGAGGAATGCATTTACTGCTTAGATCAGCTTTGGATCCCCACTACTGCACCACATTTGCACCTTAAGGAGTGTGCCTGAAAGTTCATATAGATGCTGCTTTTCCCTGTTGGCATTTGTATTTCAAATTACTTTCTTCCAGATGAAAATACATTACCCTTGAAACGTTCATGCTTTACACTAGATGATCTGAAGAGCGGGATGATTTGCATTTGCTGTATCTACAGAACTAAGGGCATCAGGAAAACAAATGTCGAGCCCTAGTTAAAGAAAAAAAAAAACAACCAAAAAGATGCTGTGAGTCGTCAAAGGAAACAGAACCAAACCTGAATAAAGGAAAAGCTTTTAAAGCTTCAAAAATAGAATCTGAAAGGGAATCATGCACTTACATGGGTGGAAAAGCTTCAGACTGACCTTTAACTACATTGCTTTTGTTCAACAAAAGCCTCCTTGAATTTTACTACAATTTACAAAGCTGAAATGCTCAGGACCATGCTGATGTTGCCTTCCTAGTAATAACCATCAAGTATTTCCTTCAGTAAGACGATGCCAAGTGAAATTCCTGCACGAATTGTTGTAGGTTCAGGCCTGCTTTCCTATGGATTTGACTCTGGGTATGTTCTCAGAGGTTTAATAAAGCAGAAGCTCCAATCAAAACATTCTCCACAGTTGAACACACACAACAATCTCCCAAATCTGTTTCCTGATAGCTGGTAACAGCTGAGCTCACACTGAAACTTTCAGGAGGGTGGTTAAAAAAAAAAGGCTTCTTTCTATATCCAACCTCTTTTCCTGAAGCTTGTAGGGGCCTTGTAGCTACCGAGTGCCCACCCTCCATCGCTCCACTATGAAACTGGTCAATGGGGCCAGCAGCTGGGGAGGAAAGACACAACCCCATCAGCCTTGCATCCTTGGAAAGACAAGGTTTCTCTGTTGAAAATCACAAAAGCTACCTACAGCAGGTAATTTCAGTAACCTAAAGATAAAGTTGTTATATAGCAGTTTATCCATTTGAAGGCTAAAAACAAGATTTCCCCAAGGCAGAGTTTGCTTGCTGTCCGTATCTCCTCTGGCTACCACAAGGCATCCCTCTGGCTATGCGTTACCCTTTGGAGCTCCCACTCATTCAGCATGAGTGTGCTATCAGCAATGGATGAAAAGAGACTTCACGTCCATTACTATTTCCATGGAGCCCATTCTAAAGCTCCAGCAAAAAGGCAACCCAGACAGCACAGCTGGGACTACTGAGCGGTAGATTAAAAGAGCCAAGGTCTTAGCACTGTCTACTTTGGGTTGAAAAGGACAGCTTAATCTTTTTTTATGGGTACAGATGAAAAGAGAGAAATTATGTAAAAAGTCTCTGTCCATTACCATGGCGATGCAAAAGTAAGTCAAGATTAATGAGCATCAGGAAAATCAGAACTCATAAACTTTCTGCTGGTTGCTCCTAGGAAAGTTAACCCTCTATTTACAAGATACGCTCCTGATAGGGTTTTTTATATCACCACAGTTCCATACTAAAAAAGAAGGAAAACATCTGGCATGGTCTTTTCAAAGATTTTTGCCTCCAAGTGCCAACTTCTGCTGGGCCGCTACGCTGGTGGTCTGACAAGGTGGCAACGGTGCCAGCAAAAAGCAATGTGAAAAAAAGCTAGTCTGAGTCAAGCAGATTCTGGCTAAAGCATCTCCTTGTGCTAACCTTGGCCTAAGGAACAGCACCCCAAACATGCCAGGAGCTGCCCCAACAGTTCAGAAGCATGTGTGGTGGGTGAGGGACAGGGAAGTGCCAGCCATGCTGGAGAAGAAAGGATGTCAGGGCTCAAATGGGACTAGCCTTGAGGACTTCTTGTCCCTATCGTGCCCATATTGCACCAAAACCTTCTCTGCCTTTCATGTAGTGAGTCCAATTTGCTTTACATCTCCCCATGGGTCATCCTTTCCCATTCTGCCAGGTCTCCTTGCCACTTTGAGCATGCTGGCCCATCCTCGCTGAGCCTCAGCCAGGACACAGCAGCCCATCAAAGCCCCAAACGAAACAGAAAAGGGTTGCTACATGCATCTTCCCAGCAGAGAGCTGCTCCATCAGATGCGTCCAACACTGCCAGCTGCCCTTCCATTTCCAACCTACTGCCACCCAAATCCTCCCTGTGCATGGTGAACTTTGGCTCTTCGTCTTTACAGGGGCCACAAGCTGTATTTTAGAAATGGGAGGGGTGGGGGAGAATCCCCCTTAAACCCTAGAAACTGGCAGGGAAAGGGCAGAGGTGGGCACAAAACTCCTCTCAACACTTCAAGTGCATTCAGCATATGACAGCCTGACCCAGCACTCCCTTAAACCACTCTGCTCACAGTCTCAGGAAGCCAAACTTGGGAAGTTTCCTCTGAAGCCCTCCTCTCCTTTGTTATCCAAATTAACCCAGCAGAAACGTGCCACAGCCCTGTCACACCACCGGCAGCCATGAACTATTTCCTCTCATTTCAATAGCAGCCACACACAAGATTATTTCAACAGCTGGATCAAAGGAGCAGACCCAGGTTACAAGCAGCATCCGAAACGACAGCTCCTCTACTCGTATATCTGTTGCTAAAAATAAGTAGCTGTGGGAAAAGTACTTAGCCCCTTGCAAGAAAGATAACGTACGTACTTCTTTTTCACTACTACTTTGTTTCTCTGGTGCTATCCAGAGGAAAAGCCTATCAAATCCTTTACTAAACACACATACACATATTTTTAACTGAAATAAGATTCCTCGCCCTAAGCCAAAAGCATTTGTGGATGACATGCATGCTATACTGCGATACCTAAATGAACCAAAGGGCCCATGACCTCCCCCTCTCCCACCCTTTTTTACCAGCACAGTTTTCCTTGACATGGATGGATCCCCAAAATCAGCTTAGCTTTTGCAGAGACCTCAGTATTTTTAAGATGCAAGCTCCAATTTACAAGGTGCTTACAAACCCATCACAGGACACGCCTGCTGGAAGAACTGACATTACATGGTGGTTCTAACAGGGTTCAAAGCAAGGTAAACTCCAGTGCACGCTGCACCCAAGCAAAGACTTTGTCTAACTCCAAACTGGGCAGATGTGAATGCATCCAAGAGCTAGTTTCAAGGGCAACCTGCAGACAAGCATTTCATAAATACAAATAACTACAGTTAATTATCAACTTGCTCAGCAGAAAGCTGTGGTTATGGAAACACAGTTTCTTGTGTATTAAGGAGAGGACTTGCAAAAAAAGTTAAGTGTTCATATAGGCAGGGACAACAACTCCCCTTAGACAGGCCAGTGGTGATCAACAGAGCTATCTTGTGACATCTTATCTAGGACAGGGACTTGCTTTCTGCTCCAAACACCATTTTGGACTGAACCCTCCATTAAGCAGATGAATCTCCCCAAAAGCTTCAGTCTGATCTGTAGCACAAGGATTTTATAGTTGAGGTGGTGCAAGTGCTTTCAGCTTTTCACAGGAAGCGCCACGCTGCTGCACTCCTTTTAATCACAAAAATTGCAAAGTACTATCAAAACTCAGCCTCTAAGGTCGCCATCCTGAAAATGCCCATGGTTTTCTGTATCTCACTGCCGGTCAAACTGCTCCAGCTTGCTTGAGCAAGCGCTTGCAGGACCTCAGTGTGTGGAAACAGTCACCTCCAGCCAGGTAAACAGATTCAGAAGACCTTGCTCTCCCATTCTGCTTCAAAACACAGTTAGGCGATAGTTGGGAAGAGCTAAACTAAAGGCAATAAATACAATCGTACTAAGCTAAATCTTGAACTGGGCAAAAGTTGTTCTTCAGCTAAAACAAAAACAGTCTTCCTGAGAAACATGAACAGAATGTTTTAATCTGATTTTCAGACGTTAGGCAAGAAAAAAAAAAAGACACAGCAGATAATCAGGGCTTTACCACACGATACTGCAAGGATAAAACCTCAACACCATCATTAGCACGAGCCTTGGGCAAAGAGAGCACAACAGACCAGTTCAACACTCATGCAGCTTTTACTGCCCTTACTCAGCCATTTGAAAAATAAAAGCCACACGAAAAATCCCACTCTTTAGCCCGCAAAGGCCTTCCTTTAGGCGAGGTCAGCAGGGCACAGCACAGTGTGGTTAGGAAAAGGCTGTCCCCACTTTCCCCCGCAGATGGAACCGTTTGCTACTTAAAACAAACAAACAAACAAAAAACCAACTTAAACTTGAAAAGACCTACGTCACTGAGTGACCTTTCACAAGGCTCCCTGCAAAAACTTGGTGGGGTTTTCCTGTTAATTGAAGGTGGCAGTGAAAACATGAGCTAAGTGCCAGTTATATAAGCCACCAGCTTCAGAAACTTTTTTTGAGTGCTGTAAGCTGGCAGAAAAATATGTACAGCCCCGTCACAGGCTACGGTACTTCCCCGCGCACTTGCCCTCCTGCACAGCAGAAAGCTTACTTTCAACGTTGCTCCCATCACCTTTCCACCTGATTCTCCAATAGCTTCTAGATAACACCATACCATGGGGTTTTTTTGCTTGGTTTGAGATTTTGGGGGGTATAAATCAGGGAGAGATGATCTTTCAATTTGCAGGACTCACAGAAACAGTAAAAACACTTGTACAAAGCAACAACAACAAAAAAAAAATCCTGGCTCAGTCTGCACTCATCAGACTTAACCCAAGGAAGTAAAAACAGTCTTATACAATAAATAACCTGGTTGCTGAGAAGCATCAAGAGAAGCCTTAGCGGGTCAGACTAAAAGATGGGGTTCAGGCATTTCAGCTACATGCTGGCAAACCACAGAGCAGCCCTTTAGCTCTCCAGCCACCACACAGCAGGCTGTGCAGACACCCTCAGGGCTTGTACACTTAGTGAGCAACTGCTGCAAGGTATTTTGATTTTACTTTTTTTTTTTTTTGGGGGGGTGGGGGTGGGGGCAGGACCAAGAGGAAAGCTTACAAACGAAGATTACAGTTACACAATTGAAAAACTGCATTTTTTGCCAGAACAGGAAGCAATATTCAATATGCCAACAAGTCAGAGTCCACAATTTGATTGTTCACTACTGAAAGACTATTTTAGTTAAATTCAGGAAGGAAATGGCCTCTCTGATACCATACCTGATCCCTGACATTGCACACTCTGCTGATGCCAAGGCCGTACACTGTTGAGAATCCAGCATCAGCTTGCATACTATTTTAGGCATATTTGCATAAGCAAGTGGTGACTGACATTTCTCAAATGTAAATTATGCCCTGAACTCAAACACACACACACGTGCACTTTTTATTGAGTAAAAACCCCAATTGCTACCAGTCAATAAAAGGCAACAGGTTGGGTGAGCACAGCAGAAAGCACAAGATCATCCACTGACTGAATGGACACGCTGGAGGGAAGAGGTGCCACCCAGAGGGACCTGGGCGGGCTGGAGAGGTGGGTCCATGCCAACCTCGTGGGGTTCAACAAGGCCAAGTGCAAGGTCCTGCACCCGGGTCAGGGCAGCCCCCAGTATCAGGCTGGGCAGAGAACGGGTTGGGAGCAGCCCTGAGGAAAGGGACTGGGGGTGCTGGTGGGCGAGAAGCTGGACGTGACCCGGCCACGTGCGCTCGCAGCCCAGAAAGCCCCCCGTGCCATGGGCTGCATCCCCAGCAGCGTGGCCGCCGGGGCGAGGGAGGGGGCTCTGCCCCTCTGCCCCGCTCTGCTGAGACCCCCCTGCAGCGCCGCCTCCAGCTCCGGGGCCCCCAGCATAAGGAGGGCACGGACCTGTTGGAGTGGGGCCAGAGGAGGCCACGGAGATGGCCAGAGGGCTGGAGCCCCTCTGCTGCGCAGCCGGGCTGGGAGCGCTGGGGCTGTTCAGCCCGGAGAAGGGAAGGCTCCTGGAGACCCTGGAGCACCTTCCAGCACCCAAAGGGGCCAGCGAGGAAGCTGGGGAGGGGCTTTTCCCAAGGGCCTGCAGCGCCAGGACAAGGGGGAACGGCTTTGCGCTGAGAGAGGGCAGATGGAGATCAGAGCTGAGGGAGAATCCTTCCCTGTGAGGGTGGTGAGGCGTCAGCACGGGCTGCCCAGAGCAGCTGTGGGTGCCCCAGCCCTGGCAGTGCCCAAGGCCAGGCTGGATGGGGCTGGGAGCCACCGGGGCTGGGGGAAGGGGGCCCTGCGCGTGGCAGGGGTGGGACTGGGGGGGCTTTAAGGGCCCTTCAACCCAAACCGTTCTGGGATTCTACGATTCTACCTCACTTGTTTTTTCAACAATCCAGGCAAGGATCTGCAGGTCCCCTCTTCTTCTCTATCCCCCACACTCTCTGCCAGAGTTTGGGCTGTTGCAAGCACCGCAAAGGACTTGGGAAAGACCAGACTCATGAGATGACAGCGTTTGCAGGTGAGATCACCCACAAGGAAACCCAACAACAGCTGGCAGAAGGGTTGTAAAATCACACCCAACTGAGCAATGAGACAGCAGGTGAAATCCAGAGCCTGATGTAAAGCAACACACATGGGGGGGAAAAATAATTGTGGCTACACATGCACAGGGAACAGGCTCCCAGTGAGCTCTGCTGCTGGGGAAAGGTCCCTGTTGAGACTGACAGGACTGGAAAAAGTTTTGATGGCTGAAGACAGGCTCACATGGCCGAAGTGAGAATACAAGGGGGGAAAAAAAACCCAGGACATCATGTGCCAGAGTTGTAAACCCACCAGTGCCCCACATCCCGAGCCAAGCACACAGTCCCAGATCTCCCCTCGGAAAAAGGTATGCCAGTGCTCAGGGAAGGACCAGGGAAAGGCACTGAGATGATTCAGAGAGATCTGTATACAAACACCACAGCCTGAACCTGGAAAGAGACCGAGCGCACTACAAAGTCATAAACAGGGACACAGAATGACTTGTGTTTCTCACAAGGGCTGCGTGAGAGAGCACTCAAGGCAACTTTCACTTAATGGGTTTAAAACCAAAGAAGTAGTTTTGTCATTAAATGGTGGGACTCTGTCTCACGGGGCTACAAAAGCCAAGAGTAAAAATGGATTTAGAGAGGCTTGGACAAACTTACCAGGACAAGTCCACCAGAAGCCATCACAAGCTACCAGGCATTATGCTGGTAATACAAGATACTACTTGTGAGAAGAATGGCTTTAGCCTTCACAGGGGCCAAGTCAGAAAATTGCACCCAAAATTTAAACAGTGCAGCAATAGAACGATAACGACACCCTGTGTGCTCCACAACCACTCCGTCTCAGTGCCTCTAGAATTGCCAGACAGGAGCGAATAGAAAGAGCTTTTCTTTTAGAAGGAGCTTTTCTTTTCACCAGCTTTTCTTCTCAGTAAGGCTAGGCATGGAGCTGTATCCCACTTTTGTCCTTTCAGAAAGCTCAGCTCTCTGCTAATCAGGAACGCCTCAAGGCAAGAGACCAGCAGAATTCGCTTGGCCTGCCCACCAAAGTCATGGCTTTTGTAAATAACCCCAAGAGAAGGTCCCTTGCTGGAGCGACAGGACATCTTCCCACGTTACTGGATCGTGCTAACCTGGATCAACAGATTCAGGATGATGTGGCAGAAGAGGAGCAGAGCTAGCACCGCCTTACTGGCCCAAAAGAGGAGAATTAAGCAATGCCAGGTTGTGCAGACACCCTGAAGCACCGCTGCCTTCCTCAGCAGGCGCTGCCGAGATACTCACTTGCCAAGTTTCTCAAGTTTACTCCATACTTCTTACACCCTCAATAAAAAAAAAAATAATTTCTACTTTAATATTCTGAGCTCAGCATTTGCAGAAGCAACAATGACAGCCGGGTAAAATAACTGGAGGTTTTTGGGTGAGGATTCAATCCATCACAAAACATTTCAGATAAAGTCCTTAAGAACCAATCCCGGACATTTTGCTGCCAGCAGGAATACAAGATGGACAATATCCACAGCGTACTCCTCTGAGGCTGAGCAAGGAGCCTGCCGCACCATCCACAGTGCACACATCTAAGAAAAATATCCCAATTTACAGACCCGCTTGGCCCTGGCTTTGATAAGGCAACACAACTGGTCCCTCAGCATCCTCACGCCTGCGCTAAAGGTAGCTGGGTCTCAGTGTCTCCCTGGAAGGCAAGTTTAAAGGCCCAGAAAGCACCAGAGAAATGTAACATGTTATTAATTAACCCCGGGGGTGAATCTCGGGTTTCATCCTCACTACCAAACCCAGATCGCAGCTTGGATTTCAGCTGTGACACACACACAGTAAACTGGGGGGATAAGATAGAAAAATCAAGACACATAATCACGCGAGGCGGGTGTTTAGCAACAGCCGGGGACAGCAGACAAGGCAGAGCAGCACCAGGAGGGGTCTTACAGAGCCAGCACAGACCCCACGGATGGGACCAAAGAGACCCAGCACCGTCACTGGGGCATCACCCAGATCCCAAGCCCCCTCCTCCAGTGCCTTCACCCCTCTTACCCACATCCCCTTCCCCACAGTCCGGGACCCCCTCTGCCCTACTCTTTTCCTCTCCCCGACCCCACAGCCCCCTCCCCACTGCCTCCCCACACACACACCCCAGACACCAGCCATCCTTCCCCTTAACCCTCAGTGCCCCAGGACCTGAACCCCTCGCAACGACCAGCCCCACCAGCCTGGTGGCCCCCAACCCCCCAGCCCTCTCCAAGCACCCCTGGACCCCCACTTCACCCACAGCACCATCCCCCCACCCTCAGGCCCCCCTGTCCCCCCTAAACTCCTTCTTCACCCCCTACTCTCTGCCTCAGGCCCCTCCCTAACCCAAGGACCCCCTCCAAACTCTCTGGCTCCAGACCTCACTACCTGCTGTCCCTCAAGCCCTCCCAACACCCCTAGGCCCACCTTAGACCCTCTGTGCCCCCCCCCCCCAACACGCCCAGGCCCACCTCTGAGCCTCTGTGCCCCCCGCCAACAACGCCAGGCCCACCTCAGACCCTCTGTGGCCCCCTCAGAGCCTCTGTGCCCCCTCCCCCATCCCCAGGCCCACCTCAGCCCCTTGGTGCCCACCTCAGTCCCCCTGTGCTCCCCTCAACACCCCAGGCCCACCTCAGACCCCCTGCCCCCACCACTAGGCCTACTCCAGACCCTCATACCCCTCTATCCGCCACCCCAAACACCTCCCACCCCCACCGCACCTGAAGCGTGCGCTGCCGCAGGGCCCGCAACCTCTCCCGCCGCCGCCGCGCTTCCTCCTCCAGCCTCCCCAAAGCCGGGCCCGCCGCCGCCTCCTCCGCCTCCACGCCACCACCGGGCGCCGCCATCTTCCTCCCTCTCCCCCGCGCTCCGTACGACCCCCGGCGCGCACGCGCGGCAGGCGCGGCTCATCGACCGCCGAGCGCATCGCTCAGCAAGCCGCGGCTATCGGGCGCAACTGCGGCGGGGGGGGGGGGGACGCGGAAAAAAAAAATAAAAATTTTAAAATGTGTAATTTTATTTTTTTTTTCATAGGCAAAATAGCCCCAAATCCTACTTCTTTGCCAGGCTAGGCTTATTCCCAGCCCTCCTAAGGTGCGCAAAGCTCAGCTGGTTTAATTGGGGGGGTAATCATGGGGTGGGGGGCATTTTACCACCCCCACCCCCACTTATACCTTCCCCTCAAAGGGCTGCCGGGGCGGAAGGTGAAAGCGGGGGTGGGGAAGGGACGTGTGTGTCCCCAGCAGCAGGTACCCGGTACGGGGGGGACCCTGTCGCCGCCCCCCCGTACCTGGGGGAGGGCCCGGCGGTGGGGGGGGCGGAGCTGCCCGCCGTGCCGTGCCGTACCGAGCCGTGCCGGCCCGGCATGGCTTCCCGGGAGCGGCTCTACGAGCTGTGGATGCTCTACTTCGCCAAGGTGAGGTGGGCACGGAGACACCCCTCCCCTCCCCAGGAAGACCCCCCCCGGAGAGGGGCGGGGGGCAGCATCCCTTTACCCCCATCACCCCGCTGCCTACATCCCCCCTCCTTGGGGGGAACTCTGAGCCCTGCCCGACCCCCCCCTGCCTGGGGAGAGGGGGCTGCTTAACTGGGGGGCACCGCGCTCCCCCCCCCCCGTGCTCCCCACTTGGGGTCACCGCATCCCTCCCGCACCCCACTGCGGAACCCTGGGGTCCGCGCCCCCCCCCCCCACGCGCCCCCCCTCTATATCCCGCGGTCCACGACACCCCTCCCTTGGGGGGGCACCGCACCCCAAGCTCCGTGACCCCCCCCGCGGGTAGCGTATCCTTCTGGCCCCCCCGCCGCATCCCACACCCCCTTTTCCCGGAGGACGGGGGGGTCCGCACCCCCCTGACACCCAGCTGGGTCCGTGTCCCCCCCACCCCCGGGTCCCTGTGCAGGTGTGGCCGCGGTGACATTGGAGCAGCATTGAGGAGAGGAGACAAGGGGGGTCCCCGTGCTGCAGCTGAACAGCCAGCCCCCCCTTGGCACAGCTGCCCGCCCCCTCCCCCCCCGTATCTCCTATGCTGGGGGTCCTTGGGGAGGGGGTGTCCCTCGCCGGCAGCGCGGAGACCCCCCTGTCCCACCCCCGAGAGTCCCTCACGCTTCGTTTTCTCCTTAATTATCCCCGCTCCCAGGTTGGGGGGGGGGGCTGATCCTGGAGGAAAGGAGACACCCCCCATGTCACCCCCCTGCTCCTGTGCCCGCGGGTTGGGGTGACGGGTGACCCCCCCCACGTGGCCAGGGACACCAGCAGGGACAGGGACACCGTTGTGTCTGGCATCCCCTCCACGACACGATTCCCCCGCCCCCCCCCCAGCTCTTCCACCGCCCCAAAACAAACCCACCCCACACCCTGCTTTTGCCCAGCGCTGGGAAAAGGGGTCAAAGCATACTGGGGGTCCCCTCGGTGACAGATGCTGCCACCCCCGAATGACGCCGGGCTTGCCGTGCCCCCTCCCTCCCCCACCACCACCACCACCACCCCCCTTGAGATAAACCCAAACCCATTAAATGGTGGCAGCAGGTGCTGGGAGCTGGCAGGGGCAGTGCGCTGGGGCTGGGGGTGACTGGCCACCGGGGATGGGGACAGCGGGGTGACACCCTGAATCCTTGCCGGAGGGTGCTGGGAAGGAGTGGTCCTGGTGAGACAGGTCCTGGGGGGCTTCGCTGAGGGACATGTGGCAGGGTGTTGGAGGGGTGCGGTGACACGGGGACATGTGGCAGGGCATCGGGAACATGGTGGTAAGGGGACATGTGGCAGGGCATCGGGGGGTGTGGTGGCACAGGGGTGCATGGCAGGGCATGGGGGTGTGTGGTGGCATAGGGATGTGTGGCAGGGCATCAGGGGTGTGTGGTGGCATGGGGACATGCGGTGGTGTGGGGACATGTGGCAGGCCATCGGGGACATGTGATGGCACAGGGGTGCATGGCAGGGCATGGGGATGTGTGGTGGCATGGGGACGTGGCAGGGCGTTGGGAGCACGTGGTGGCATGGGGACTTGTGGTGGCACGGTGACATATAGCAGGGCATCAGAGGCGCGTGGTGGCACCAGGAGATGTGGTGGTATGGGGATGTGTGGCAGTGCAGCAGGGGCACACAGTGGCACAGGGACACATGGCAGGGCACTGGAAGAGCATGGTGGCATGGGGACATGTGGTGGCATGGGGACATGTGGTGGCATGGGGATGCGTGGCAGGGCATTGGGGGCATGTGGTGGCACGGGGACGTGTGGCACGCCAGGGGGACAGGTGCTGCACCATCAGGGGTCTGGTTGTGTGGGGACATGTGCCATGCCATTGGGGTGTCCGTGGTTGTACAGGGACATGTGCCGCATGGTGGGGGTGTCTGTGGCTGTACGGGGACATGTCATGCTGTGGAGGTGGCTGTGGCTGTATGGGGACATGTGCCACGCCATCAAGGTATCCATAGTTGTATGGGGACATGTGCCATGCTGTCAAGGTGTCCGTGGTGGCGTGGGGACATGTGCCACGCTGTTGGGTTGTGCACAGTTGTACAGGGACAAGTGCCACGCCGTTGCATATATGTGCTCATACAGGGGACATGTGCCATGCATGGGGTGCACGTGGTCGTGCAGGGATGCGTGCCATGTCACCAGGGTGTCCGAGCTCATGTGAAGGACACATGCCACACCACTGGCGTGTTCACACCTGCACACAACAGGCGCTGCACCCTCAGCGGGTACATGGCAATAGGGGGACACATGCCACGCTGTCAGGTGTGCATGGTGGCACAGGGACACGTGCTGTGCCATCAGGTGCCGTGGTGGTACAGGGACCAGGGACATGTGCCACGCCATCAGGGTGTGCGTGGTCATACGTGGACAGATGCCACACCACTGCGGTGTGCGTGGCCGTACAGGGACGTGTGCCATGCATCAGGTGTGCGTGCTGGTAGCGGGACAGGTGACAGATCGTTGCGTGCCCATGGTGGTACAGGGTCACGTGCCACACTGTTGGGGTGTTCACGCTCACACAGGGCGCTGCACCGTTTGGGTTGTACAGGGGATGCATGCCATGCTGTCAGGTGTGCGAGGTTGTGCAGGGGATGCGCGTCATGCCATCAGGTGTGCATGGTCATACGGGGACAAGTGCCACACCTTTGTGGTGTCCACACTTGCTTGGGGACACATGCCGCACCGTTGGAGTGCGCAAGCCCACACAAGGGACAAGTGCCATGCCGTCGGGTGTGCGTGCTCACACGGGGACACATGCCACACCGCTGGGGTGTTCACACTTGGACGGGGACAGGGACCACACCATCGGAGGTGCGTGGTCATACAGGGACACGTGCCACACCATTGGGGGGGGTGTGGTCATATGGGGACATGTGCCACACTGTCGGGGTGTAGGAGCTCATCCAGGGGATGTGCCACACCGTGTGTGTGGTCCCATGCGGACACACCATGCTGGCAGGGGTGCACACCGCCATGGGGGTGTATGCATTGCCATAGAGGTGCGCACACTCATGCGGGGACATGTCCCATGCCATCAATGCATGCGTGCTGCCTTGGGGACATGCGCCACACCACCAGGCCATGTGCTCCTGCTTGGGGACATATGCCACGCTGTCGGGGAGCGCATCCCCTGTGTGGCGAGCGTGCAGTGCTGTCGGGGTCTGTGGCCCTGCCACCCCTGGCAGGCACGGGGGGCAAGGTCTTGACTGGGTGTCACCTCCCCAGCTGGGCTGTGCTGCAAAACCACCACAGTGATGTCCCCAAGCAGCCAGTGAGGACAAGGCTGCTGGTGAGGTCGGACGAGGGCTGTGCGCCAGGAATGGATGCGTTATCTCTCGTGCCTTTAAAATAGTGCAGAGCTCACGTCACCGCGCCACCAGTGCTGGCAGGGGATGGGGATGTCCCCAAGGGCATCCCACGAGGTGGCCTGGCCGTGCCGTGGCGGGGGTGGTGCCAGCTGTGCCATCCCACGCCATCCAGGGGGGCTGGCAGGCACCACAGTGCGGTCCCGCCACCAGGACCCCCGCTGTCAACCTATGGGATTCTGTGGCAGGGAGGTGACAACCTGGTGGCTTCGGTGGGTTCCGAAGCTCTCGGCAGCACCAGGGGGGGATGCAGGTGCCGGCACATCATTCCCAGGCGGCACTGCGCCAGCCAAGCCCAGAAGCCACCCAACAGGCTCTGCCAGCCGGCAACCGGCTGGGACAGGCACCGGCGGGGGCGGCCGCTGGCACCGGCACGGTGAGCGGCACAGCAGGATGGGACACCGGCACCGGGTGGGTGCAGGGGGGGCGCTGGCTGAGACCTGGCAGGCTCAGCACACCCCGGCTCTAGTTACACCAGTGCAGGGGGTGACGGCAGGATTTGGCTCGTGTTTTCGGCACGATCTGGTTATCTGCGGTGGTGGTGAAACCAGGCGGGCCGGGGCTTCACACCGTGCCGTGTGCCAGCTCCGACGGCGATGCCCGTCACCCCACGTGCCCCATCGTCGCAGCCGTCACCTTGGCTGCCCCCCTGCTGCATCCCAGAGCTGCTGGGTGGGTGCAGGGGGCTGGAGTAACCGGTAGCACCCCAGCACCCCAAAACGGTGCGTGGCAGCCGGGCGCGGTGGGAGGAAGCACCGTTGGGGCGGCGGGTGACTTGGCATTTCCTGATGCTTGGTTGATTTTGTTGGGTTTTTTTGTTGTTGTTGGGTTTTTTTGGTTGCTTTGCACAAGAGCAAAGTGCAGCGGCGGTGGCGAGAAAAGAGGGGGGCACCTATCACAATAACCCCCCCAGGCTGTCCCGGCTGCGCTGGCGCAGCTCGCCGTGCACTAGGGTCATGGATGGCCGTGGTCACCCCGCCAGCCAGGTAACGGGGGGTTCGGGGGGGGGGGGGGGGGGGGGGGGCATGGAGGGGCTACACCACCACCACCCAGCTTGCCCTGCCAGATGCTGGTGCTTGTGCTTGGGCAGTACCCCGGGGGGGGGGGGGGGGGGGGGGGGGGCAGGTTTGGGAGGGAAATGGGTGATGTGGGGGCCAGTGGCTTGGCCGGGGGTGGGGTGTCCTGGGGAGGTGGGTTTTGGGAGGGGGATGATGCTGGGAGGGGTGCAAAGTCCCCTCGGGGTGCCCTCCATTGCGGCAGTGCCATGGGTGCCTGGGGGAGCGATCAGGGCCCCCGTGTGTCGGGGGGGGGTTGGGAGGGGCCCTGTGGGGAGCGGGATGGTCCCTGCCTGGGGCACCCCGGGGTGCTGCACTGGGGTACACGGGGCTGTGGTTCACCCCAAAGCACTGTACTGGGGCGCTTGGGTATGTGGGGCACCCCAAGGTGCTGAGCTGGGGTGCATGGGGACATGGGGCACCCCAAGGTGCTACAGTGGGGTCCTCAGGGATGTGGGTGCCCTCAAGGTGCTGTACTGGGGTGCATGGGGACATGGGTCACCCCAAGGTGCTACACTGGGGTGCTCAAGGATGTGGGAAACCCCAAGGTGCTGCATTGGGGTGCTCAGCGCCATGGGACACCCCAAAGTGCTGCATTGGGGTGCTTGGGGCTGTGGATGACCCCAAGGTGCCGTATAGGGTGCATGGGGATGTGGGTCACCCCAAGGTGCTGCATTGGGGTACATGGGGCTATGAGTGACCCCAGGGTACCACACTGGGGTGCTGGGGGCTGTGGGTGCCCCCGAGGCGCGGTGGGGAGTGCTCGGGGCTGTGGGTGACCCAAAGGTGCTGCATTGGGGTACCTGGGGCCACGGGTGACCCCAAGGTACCGCACTGGGTGCTCGGGGACGTGGGTGACCCCAAGGTGCTGCATTGGGGTGCTTGGGGCTATGGGTGACCCCGAGGTGCCGCACTGGGTGCTGGGGGCCGTGGGTGCCCCTCAGGCACGGTGGGGTGCTAGCTGGGCGCGGTGGCACACGGGTGAATCACCCCATTGCACAACCCCCGGGGCTGGGGGTTGTGTCAGGTGGTGCCGGCTGCCCGTGCCCAGCTCGGCCCTGATTGGCTGCCTGCTGCCTGTAGGGGCAGGTGCTCTGCGTGCTGATTGGTCAGCAGCTCTACAGGTTGTGCTGCTGTGCATGCTGGTTGGTCAGCGTGTCCACAGGTTGTGCTGCTCTGGGTGCTGATTGGTCAGTGTGTCCACAGGTTGCATCGCTCTGGGTGCTGATTGGTCAGCAGTTCCACAGGTTGTGTTTCTCTAAGTGCTGATAGGTCATCAGTTCCGCAGGCTGTGCTGCCCATTGGCTCCCAGGGGTGAGCTCGCACCCCCAGTGCCAATTGACCAGTGGGTCCGGGGAGGCGGGGGCTTGTCCACTCTGGCTGCTGATTGGCTGATACCTCCAAGGCAGTGGTCACTGGGGGATCTGATTGGCCAGTGGCTCCAGCCCCCTCCTCACCCTTGCAGAAGGACCTCTCCTACCTGCAGCAGTGGCTGGAAGCCTTCGTCATGAACTTTGAGAAGATCATTACGCTGCCCTCGCTGGAGCCCAGGAGGTGAGGGGCACCCAGCACCCTTGGGTGCTGCATGGCTGACACCCTGCGGGGGGGGAGGGGGTGACACCCACGGGTTTGCCGTGACGGCAGCTCGGTGGTTTTAAGCCATCCGGTCTGAAAGTTGACTGGGGGGGGTTGGGGGGGACGGGGGTTGGGGGGTCACATCCTGCCAGCCTTGTTTTGCCAGTGGCAGGCCGGAGGAGTCGGTGTCGGAGATCCCGGTGCTGCCGCGGGAGGTGCTGCAGGTGCTGAGCCAGCGGCTGGGTCAGTGTGTGGCCCAGGTCCCGCGGGAGGAGGGCAGCGGGGCCAGCCTGGGGCAGGCCCTCCTCCTCCTCAAGTTCTTCATCATCATCTGCAGGTGGGTGGTACCCCCTGCTGACACCCCCAGGGTGGGGGGCCCAGCTTCCCTCTGCCCCCCACACACACCCATGGGTGCTGCTGGTTCCCGTCCTCCCAGCGCTGCAGGATCAGCCCCAGGTGCAGCCCAGCTTTGCCTCCAGGTGCTGGGGGACAACGGCGGGGACCCTCACACACCTCTGGGTCCTGTGCCCTCCCCACCCCAAGTCTGTGTATCTGGTATCGCCACAGTCCCCAACCACCGTGGTGCCTTCCTGGATGTGCATCCTTATCCGTTCCCCCCCTCAAAGCACATCACCCCTCTATGAAGTGCATCAGCCACCAAAGCACACACACACACAAAGCACAGCACCCCCCCAAAGTGCAGCATCCCCCCCCCAACTGCAGCACTCCCCCATGAAGTGCATCACCCTGCCAAAACGCAGCATCCCTCCTGCAAAGTATGTTCCCCTCCCGCGAAGTATAGCAACCCCCCCCAAAAAAATTGCATCATTACCCCCAGAAGTGCATCACATCACCCCAAAACACAGTATTTACCCCCCTGAAGTGCAGCATCCCCCTGAAATGCATCACCCCCCTTGAAGAGCAGCATCCCCCTCCAAAGTGCACCCCCCCCAAAGTGTAGCATCCCCCCAAAAAAGCACATCATCACCCCCAAAGTGCATCACATCACCCCAAAACACAGTATTTACCCCCTGCCAAAGCACAGCATCCCCCTGTGCTCCCTGGCTTGTGCCGGCTGCCGTGTTATTGCCCCTCCCTGTGAAGCATCGCCCCCCCCCACCCCCGATGCATTACCCCACCGCTGCGTTACCCCCACCTCGCAGGAACCTGGAAAACATCCAAGCAGACAAAACTCCCGGCTTCATCCCAGAGGTGCTGAAGCTGCTGCGGGTCTGCGGGAGCAAGGTGAGTGCACGGCGGGAACCCTGGCCCCGACCTGGGGGTGCTCAGCCAGAGCAGGATTATTTTGTATTTATTTACGGGGCAGGGGGGCTGTTAATCCTGCTCTGTTTTTCTGGCAGCTGAAGAGTATCCAGGAGGGTGAGCAGAGCAGGATGCAGCTGGAGGGTGGGATGCTTTACGCCCTGCATCTCTGCGAGTGCTTCTTCGACCCCTACCAGACCTGGCGGCGGCAGCTGAGCGGGTGAGCGGGGACCCCCCCGCGCCCCAAAATCCCCCCCCAACCTCGTGTCCCCCCTGCTTCACCCCTCTCTTTCCAGGGAAGTCATCAGTGCGAAGGAGAAGAGTAAATACAAGTTCACCCCTGCCCCTTTGCCCCCTGAGTTTGGCGCCCTCTTCCAAGGTAAAGCCGGCTGCAGCCCGGCTTGGGCTCCGGCAGCGGGATCCGGGGGCACATGGGGGGTCCGTATGGGATCCATGGGTGCCTAGAGCATCCAGGGACACAGGTGGAGGATGCTGAGGTGGGGAATGGGATCCAGGAGTTATAGGATCCATGGGGGCACGTATTGTTCAGGGGCAGGTGTGTGATTTGAGGGCAAATATAGGTTTCTATACCTGCCCCTGGGTGTCCTATACCTGTTGCTGAAAACATAGGTACCTATACCTGCCCCTAGTTATCCTATACCTTTCCCTGCAAATGCAGGAGCCTATACCTGCCCAGGATCACTGTATGATTCAAAGGCAAATATAGGAGACTATACCTGCCCCAAGACATCCTCTGTACCTGCCCCTGCAAATATAGGAGCCTGTAGTTGCCTGTATCAGTATATGATTCAATGGCAAATATAGGATCCTGTACTTGCCCCAGGATCAGTATATGATTCAGGAGCAAAATATAAGAGCCTGTACCTGCCCCAGGATTGCTGTATGATTCAAGGGCAAATATAGGAGCCTATACCTGCTTCTGGTTATCCTATACCTGCTCCAGGATCACTATATGATTCAAGGCCAGGTATAGGATCCTGATGGAGGGATGAAGTCCTGCACGACCTGGGGAGTCCGCAAAAATCAACATGAAGGGGATTTTTTTTTTTTTCCGGGGAAGCCCCCAAAAACCCTATTCGGAGGCAAAGGCGTTGCAAAAAAATCACCTAAAACTCCCAACACAGCCAACTGCCCGTAAATCCCCAAACTGAACCCTATTTTTTGAACAAAACCCCATTTTTTTTTAGGATAAAAACCCCAAAACAACGGTGCAACCAGAGCTGCAAAAAAATTGAGCATTCTCATCCTCTCCATCACCAACAGGGTCCAGCACCCACGTGGACTAGCTTTTGGGATGGGTTTTGGGAGAAAAGGGATTATTATTTTTTTTCCTCCTATTTTTTTTCCTACTGCTTATCCCCCAAAGTAAATCCTCTCCTCATCCTCACAGAGAGTTTCCAAGCCGGAGTGCAGCTCCCCGAAACACTCCAGCTCCGCCTTATCCATCTCTTGGGAGCCATCCTCTCTGGATCCAAGGTAGTGTTGGGAAGTGGATGGGGAGGACTTGGGATCATCACCTAAGTAATAAACCCATGTATTTATTCATTCATTCATTCATTCCAAGCAAGATAAATGCTGGAATTAAACCGCTTAATTTTCAAAAGCCTTTAAAAACGGTATTTAAAATTCCAGCCCTAAATTCAGTGGGTTTACCTTCAAAAAAAAAAAAAAAATAAAAAAAATTAAATTAAAGAGGGATTTGAGTTGAAGGTGCTGGTTCACCACTGGTGGGTGGCAGGTGAGAACTTCTTGACTGAGTAGATTTGAGCAGAAGTAGGTTTTAGTTAACCCAGTGGTTAAAAATCAGGATTTAATCAACAGCCCCGAAATTTGCTTTAAATTAATTTGCACGCCCCCAGGAGCGGGGTGCAGTGAGAGGGGTCAAACCTGCAGCATATCAGACATCAGGCTCAGCATTAATAGCTTAAATAAAGGATTTTATAGCGCAATAGGTGACATAAAAGCCTGTCTCCCCCCATCATCCTGACAGCCCAACGCGCTGCGGGCCATCACACCGGCGGCGGTGGAGGTGCTGCTGGGGCTCCTGCAGCGGGGAGGCGGGGAGACCCCCCCAGTACCCAGGTTGCTGGAGCTGGTGCTACACGACGTGGTGGCCGTGGTCCACGTGCTGCACAGCAGCAGTCCCAGCGCCGGCCCCATGCCCTTGCGTGTCCTCCTTGATGGTTACTTCAGGGTGCTCAATTCGGACCTGCCCGTCGCTTCCTTGGCACCAGAGGCGGCCGGTGGCCTCATCGCTCTCCGCGTGCTCATGCTGGGTAGGTGGGCTGGGGACAGGGCTGGGAACAGGAACGTGGGGTGGATGCTGAGCTATCGCCACCTTGCTGTAGATGCCATCCCGGCCATGCTGAGCTGTGAGGACCGGCCGGTCCTCCAAGCCATCTTTCTCAGCAACAACTGCTTTGAGCACATCATCCGGCTCCTCCAAAACAGCAAGGTACTGGGGTGGCCACATTGGTGTGTCCCCTTGGTGACACTGGGGTTGGGCACCCTCATCTCCATCTTCATCCTTCCTGGCTCTAATCAATGCTGGGAGAGGGTGGCTGTGCTCCAGCAGCATCCATGGGGTGGGGACCCTCCATAACCCCCTTCCCTTTTCCCCCCACCCCATACCGGCTGCCACTCCCCAGAGCTGACACCCACCCTGTGTCCCACAGCTCTACCTCGGCAGCTCACGGGAGGCAGGTGAAGCCCGGGATGAGGTCCCCACACGGCATACGGGCAGGGATGGGCTCCAGCAGGTATCGTGTGGGGCCCCCCCATAACCAAGTGGGGCCACCTCATGACCAAACCACCAGACATGGTGGGCTGTCCCCTCAACCCCATGGCTCAGCAGACGCACCACCCCTGTGTCCTTGCAGGTCTTCAACGGCAGCTCTGATGCCATCGCGGTCCACGCCATCAGGGTGCTTACCGCCATCATGAGCAACTCACCCTCAGCCAAGGTGAGCAGAGGACCAGAGGTGGGGAGGACACCCCAAAAGCAGATGAGTTTGGCATTTTCACCTTGCAAGGTGGGCTGGGGTGAAAGCAGCACATGGTGGGGCTCGGCACAGGGTCCCACGTGCCTGGGTGCTTGCAGGAGGTGTTCAAGGAGCGCATCGGCTATGCTCACCTCTACGAGGTGTTGAGGAGCCAAGGCCAGCCCACCCAGCGCCTGCTCCAGGAGCTCCTCAGCATGGTGAGTGTGCCCACTCTCCTCCATGCCAAGCAAAGCCCTCAGCACAGGTGGTTTGCGGTAGATCTTGGCCCCTGTTAGCCCCATTCTTTAACCCCCAGCCCTCTCCACCCTGCTAGTTTCCCATCAGCTTCCTCCTGAGGGGTCCTAGGGCTATCTTTAGTTTGGAGTCATGCTCAAGTTTGGGGAGTTTTGAGCCCTTTCTGATGTGGTATGACTTGCTCTGATACAGCTGGATGCAGCAGGGGGTCTCCAAGGCACTTAATGCATGAGGGTCTCCAAGGCACCTGATGCACGGGGGCCTCCAAGGGTCTTGACGAGGTCTCTGCTGCCAGCCCAGGGTGGCCAGGGGGAGGATCTGTTCCTCTCCACGGGGTCAGGGCTGCACCAACCACCTCTTGTGTTTCGGCAGGCAGTGGAGGGTGACCACAGCTCCTTCCCAGTGCGCCCCATCCGCAACGAGCAACCCCTGCTCATCCTGCTGGCCTGGCTGCCGGCACTGGCGTGCCAAGAGCTGCAGGTCTTCCTCTCGGGCTGGCTGCGGCGGCTCTGCGAAGCCTCCCTGCCCAGTCGTCTCACCTGTGTCAAGGCAGGCATGGTGGGCTGCCTGCTGGGTGCCCTGGCCACCGAGCCGGCACTGCCTGCTGCCTGCTTCGAAAATTTACTGGAGCTGCTGCAGGCACTGGGCAGCCTCTCCATCTGCCCCGGGGAGCTGCGGCAGCTGCTGCGGCTGCTGCGGCATGAGCGAGGTCGGGGACCGCATCCCTACGCAGCGCCTGTCATCCGGGCGCTGTCGGGGATGGCACGGGTTGAGGGACCCCCCCGCGCGCTGCAGTGCTTTGACCTGACACCGGGGATGGCGGGGATCATGGTACCCACCGTCCAGAAGTGGCCTGGCAGCGCCTTCGCTTTCCACGCCTGGTTGTGCCTGAGTGAGGAGGAGCCCGAGCCACCGGTGAGGCCAAAGAGGAGGCAGCTCTACAGGTGATGCTCAATGGAGGGACCAGTGCGGGGCTGAGGTGAGGAGGGGGAGGGGCAGCACCACCATCCCACTCTGCTTCTCCTCCGCCAGCTTCTTCACGGCCAGTGGGACGGGCTTTGAGGCGTTCTTCACCGCCGGCGGCGTGTTGGTGGTGGCTGTCTGCACCAAGAAGGATTACATGACCGTGGCGTTGCCGGAGTTTGCCTTCAATGACTCGGCTTGGGTGAGCATCATCACTGTCCCCATCAGTGGGGGCAACAAAGACGCCAGGGTGCCTGACACCTCCTCCCTGTCCCCCCAGCACTGCGTTGACATTGTCCATGTTGCCGGCCGCCGGCCCTTCGGCCAGAACATCGTCAGCATCTACACTGATGGGCACCTGCGAAAGACAGCGCAACTCCGCTTCCCATCGCTCCATGAGGTGGGGGACCGCCATGGTGCCCAGCTGGACACCTCCCCATGATATGGGCTAGGGACTGAGCATGACTCCTTCTCCCTTCCAGTCCTTCACCTCCTGCTGCATCGGCTCCGCGGGTCACCGGACCACCACTACCACCACCACTGCCACCACCAGCCACCAACCAGCATCCCACGGGCCAGAGCTGGTCTTCCCCACACACCCTGTGCTCGGCCGCTCCCAGTCCGTCCCCGCCGCCCTGGGCCCCCACGCTTGGACCCCCACTCAGCCCCCAACGGAGGGGGTGGTGGCCACCACAGCGGCCGGCAGCCAGGACACCGAGTGGGGCAGCCCCACCTCCCTGGAGGGTCACCTCGGCTCTGTGGCCATCTTCTGTGAGGCTCTGCAGCAAGCCCAGGTCAAGGCACTCTTCTGCACAGGTACATCAGGGTGGGACATGGGGGACATCCACAGGGGTGCTGGTGGCAACTGTGGTCTCCTCCATCATGCCCCATCTCACCCCAGTCCTCTTCCCTAGGACCAAATGTCACATCACCATTTACACTGGAAGGTGACTTGGTGGAGCTCAGCAGCAAGCTCTTACTGTACTACACCCCACAGGTGAGGAGAGCCACCCCCCAGGGATGGGGACAGCACTGGTAGACCCTCTGACGTAAGTGATATCTCCAGGAGCATGAGGATGCTCCCATGGTGCTCTCTTCTAGGCCTGCAGGAACAACATCTGCCTGGACCTCTCCCCCAGCCACGGCTTGGACGGGAGGCTGACGGGGCACAAGGTGGTCAACTGGGACATCAAGGTACTCTGGGCGCAGGGTGGCCTGTCCTGGCCCACCCACTGCATGGTGAGGAGGCAGTTGCATGCCTCCTTGGACACAAGACCAGGGCAGGACCCCCACAAGATGGTGGGTGGTTATGGTGGTTCTTCTGGGCCATACTGGGATTCTGCCGCATGGTATTGGGTCCACCTGCATAACCCATGGGTCCCCTAAGGACTCATCTGCCCCATAGGTCCTCAGCGTCCAGGGTGGGCATCGTGGGTGGCACAGGGCAACAGGTGCTTTTGGGGGAGCTGTTTTAGGTTTGTGCTGTAGGATGGGTCAGGGCACACCCCAGTCTTTGGTAGCCACACCCCAATCTTTGGTAGCCACAGGGCCTGGCTCTCCCTGGCTTGAGCTGAGTCCTTGAGCAGGCAGGATGGACCTTGGGTGCATGGTGACCTCCTCCTCTCCGCTGCCATCACCATGCAGCACCCAGCAAAGCCTCTCGCCTCCCTTCGGCAGGACGTGGTCAACTGCGTGGGTGGGATGGGTGTGCTGCTGCCTCTGCTGGAGCAAGTGGTGTCCAAGAAGGAGGAGCCTGAGGATGAGCAGGAGACCAATGACTTGGTGGGGCCGGAGCTGACATCCTCCAGGAATGCCCAGGGCATGCTCATCCCTCTGGGCAGGTCCTCAGGTGAGAACCTCAGGGGACATGGAGCAGGAGCCATCCTGCTCAGGTGGCTGGAGGCAGCCCCGCTGCCATGGAGGTGCTACCTGGACCAGGCTGGTGTCTGCCACAGGCAGGAGAGGGTCTTGCCTGAGGCACCAGGAGTTACAGGGTAATGGAGAAACTGTTGACATCTTTTGATGTTGTTATGACCCAGTTAGTCATAAGCAAGCAGCTATGGGAAGATGAGGGTGGCTTCAGCCTGCTTACCTCCAGTTTGCCTTTGCGTGGAGTCTCTGATGTCTTATAGTAGGTTCACGCAGGAGTCTTCTCCTGCCTAGGTGAAATGGGCTTTCTCCCGATACCCAGCTGCTTGTTTCCAAGTTCAGAGCAACAGTTTCCACTCATGCAAATCTGGGCGAAATAGGAGAACAGGCTCCGAAGTCTGCAGAGAAAAGTTGACAGTGGCGTCTCCAGGATGCCCTTCACAGGCAGGTGCAGGCAGCGTAGGAAGGTGTTTGGGTGGGCACAGGGCTCACAGCTACCGGTGGGCCTCTGCCCTGTGCCTTGCAGAGAGCAGGCTGGAGAGGAACAGCGTGGCCGCCTTCCTGCTGCTAGTGAAGAACTTCATCCAGAACCACCCGGTGAACCAGGAGAGCCTGGTGCAGTGCCACGGGCCGGCCATCATCGGGGCGCTGCTGCAGAAGGTGTGGGGGGCTACCAAAGGTTTCATCCCGCAGCCCCTGGGGCCATTCCCCAAGGGGGATGCCGGGGCTGCAAACCTCCCCTCTCACCCATGGCAGGTCTCCAGCCCGCTGCTGGACATGAGTACGTTGATGGCCTCGCAGATCCTCATGGAGCAGGTGGCCTCTGAAGGCAGCGGGCTCCTGCTGCACCTCCTCTACCAGCATCTCCTCTTCGACTTCCGCATCTGGAGCAACAGCGACTTCGCCGTCCGCTTAGGTGGGAACTGGGGGGGCTTGGGGGCATTCTCCATCCCAGCTGGCCTCCGTGGCTACTCACACCTTCTCCCTGCAGGTCATATCCAGTATCTGGCCAACGTTGTCAAGGACCACAAGCAGCGCATCCGTAAGAAGTACGGGGTGCAGTACATCCTCGACTCCATCCGGACGTACTACAGGTGAGCTGCCGTGTGTAGGTGGGACCCCCAAACACTGGCATGGTGGTGGGCTTCTCCCCTCTGTGGTAGACACCATTTGCTTGGGGTAATATCACCCTTGCAAGCACCTCAGGGGGTAATCTGGTGTGAGCACATGGTGGTGGGTGCAGGACCTTCCACCCCCGGTGGCCATGCCTCTTCCGCAAGCCTCCACCCAGAGTGGTGCCTGGTCGGCCCCAAAATCCACCCCCGGCATCTCTCCAGCAGCAACCAAGAGCACGGTGGTTTCTACAACAAGCTGATGCCCTTTGCTTGTCTAACCCCATGTGTTTCTGCACACCCGTGGCACTGGGGCGCTTGCACCCTGCAGAGACCCAAATGCATGGGGTGGACATTTCCTGGTGGACAGGGTTGGCCAGAGGGGATGTCCACACCTGCCTGTCCTGGAGCTCCTCAGGCTTCATGGTGGGATTTGGGATCATGCTGGCAATGGGTGACAAGGGGCAGGAGGGTGGCTGTGCCCATCCCCAGAGGGAATGCCCATGTGCGTCTGTCCATCAGCACCTCCAGGGAGAAGACCACAGCCACCGATGATATCAAGACCGTGCAGACATCCCTCTTCAGCTTGGTGAAGGATTTCTTCTGCAGGAGCTTCTCCGGGGAGGAGATGCAGAGCTTGCTGAGCTATGTGGCCGGGGCTCAGGATGAGCAGCAGGTACAGCACCAAGCCAAACACCTCAGTGTGCCATGGGCTGGCCTGGAACTTGGCAGTAGGTGGGGAGAAGCCGCTGAGGTCCTGGTGGGGCACGTGGAGGGCAGTGGACAATCAGCCCCATGTTCTGCAGGTCTGCGGAGCACTGGAGGTGATCCACAGCCTGCTGAAGGGATCACCTGCCCAGGAGCAGCTCTTTGCCTTCCTCTTTGAGCCCGGCCATGTGGAGGTCCTCTTCTCGCTGCTGGTGCAGAAAAAGTTCTCAGATGAAGTGCGGGAGAGGGTCTTCAAGGTAAGGCAGATCCCCAGCACCAACCTCTTGCCATCCCCAGCAGCCAGAGGCTTTGCCTCAGCAAGATGGCCATCTCTCTGTCTCACCAGGTCCTCTACAAGATGCTGAAGTATGAGAAGGTTCCTGAGCGCAGCAAGAACCGCTTGAAGCTGAAGGACATCGGGTACCAGGGGTTCATTGCCTGCCTCAGTGACATCCCCAGCTCCATGTTGCTCTTCCGCTGCCTCTCGGAGCAGGTCCTCGGGGCAGGTACCATGTGCCCTCCCAATATCAGGCTGGCCCTGGCCACCCATCCCAAACACTTGCCATGAGGTCATCACTGGTGGCTTCCTACAAGGCTCAGCTGGTCTTGGGGCTGGGGATCTTTGATTGCTTTTGGGAACAGAAGGAGGTGTCCCATCAGTGTGCTGTCTCTCCTTGTCCATAGACCCTCCCAACTACAAGGACCTGGTGGCTGTGGTTTACCTGTCCCACCGGGCTGAGCTGACCGTCCGGCTTGATATCTGCCGCAAGGTGAGCAGGGCCGTGGGCACAAGGGACTGTGACCAAGTTTCCCCCCTGGGGCTGAGCTCCCAGCCATGCCTGAACATGGGGCCCATGGGGATGGTGGTAACACCCTATGCATGGGGCTGTCACCATGTGGATGTGCCAGCATGGAGGTGGTGCAGCCCCAGCATCCCATGATGGTTTTGGAGGATCTGGGGTCCTCAGGACCAAGCATCCTACCCCTTGGAGGGGCCAACCCCCCAGGAGGCTACCAGAAGCTGAGGCAACATAATTCGATCTCCTCCCTCGCCTTCTCTTGCAGCTCTTCCACTTGATCTATGCACAGCAGGACATGGTGAAGCAGCTGGCGAGGTTGGCTGGCTGGCAGGACACGCTCACCAAGCTCTACGTCAAGGAGTCCTATGAGTCCCGCCAGCACAGCCTGAGCAACGTGGGCAGCGGGGGCTGCCTGGAGCTCCTCCGCCTCTCGGACTCCTCCGGCAAGGAGGGGCCGAGCCCACCGCCAGCTGAGCTGCAGGAGCTGGACGTCTTCCTGCCACTGGGCTACGAGGCCTCAGACCAGGAGCTCTCCGAGGGCTTCTCCGACCACTCCATCTCCCCGAGTGGCCGCACCAAGTCCTTCCACTCCTACAACTTCAAGTCTTTTGACTCCTCTGACCAGGCCAGCCGCTCATCCTCCAATCCTGGTGATGGTCCTCCCTTTGACGGTGTCTACCACCCGCTCTCGCCCTTCTCCACCTCACCCTTCGATCTGGGGCTTGACCTGGCGAGCACCAGCTCCATCGCCACAGCAGAGAGCGGCACGCAGACCCCTGCCAGCGGCCCTGGCACCCCGTCACCCCTGGAGAGCTTCAAGCCCTTCCCAGGGATTCGAGCGCGCAAGAGCTCCAGCCTCTCAAACGTCCTGGATGAGAGCAGCTACCAGGACACGCTGCCCAGTGACAACGTTTCCAACACCAGCAACCCCCAGGTGAGCCCCAAAGCATTGTGCCCACCACCTTGGGCTACCCTGGACGTTGGACCTCTCACCCTTCCTCTCCATTGGCAGCAAACTCCTGAGGAGGAGCTGTGCAACCTCTTGACCAACATCGTCTTCTCGGTGACCTGGCGTGGGGTGGAGGGCTGGGACGACACAGCATGGAGGGAGCGCGGGCAGGTCTTCTCCGTCCTCACCAAGCTGGGGACGGCATGCGAGCTGGTGCGGCCCCCCGATGAGATCAAGCGCAGGTGAGTCTTGCCCAGGTCCGGGTGGGTGCATCCCAAGGGAGGACCACCCCACGGAGCTGCCTGCTTTCCTGCAGCCTGCTGGAGATGATGCTGGAGTCGGCACTGACGGACCTGAAGGAGTCAGGGCCGGCCGCCCTGCCCGGTCTCACCCACAATGCCCTCAAGCTGCTGCGACTGCTTCAGGACTTCTTGTTCTCCGAGGGACACAACAACCAGGCCCTGTGGAGTGAGAAGGTGTGGATGGGCACGAGCAGGGGTTCCTGATCCCAAAGCTGAGCTCTGAACCCTGATGCTAACCCCTGGTGCCAGCCCAAACCCTAAACCCTGCCCTTACCTGCAGCCCTGGAACTTGACCTTGAAAAATAACCTGTGCCTTAGCCCCAAACTATAACCCTAACCCGTAACCGGTACAGCCCTAACCCTAAACCTTCGCCCTAGCCCCATGACACAAACCCCAACCCTGACCCTCACCCTGCACCCCTGCTGTGAAGCCCAATCTTATACCCCAGCCCTAACCCCTAATTCTAGCCCTTAACCCCAATCCTACAACCCTACCATAAACCCAAATCCGATACCGCAACCCTGTACACTAAGATCTAACCCTAACCCTGACCCTAAACCCTAATCCCTAATCCTAAACTTTAACCTTAACGCTACATCCTTACCGTAACTCCAACCCCCTAGCCCTGTCCCCTAAGCCCTAACCCTAAACCATAACCCTAACTCACCACCTGGAAATCTAACCGTGCCTCCTAAATCCTGATCTTAAACCTTAACCCTAAAGCCTTGCTGTAAACCCAGGCCCTTAACCCTACTAGCAGCGCTAACCCTACGCCCTTACTGTAAAGCAGAACCCCAAGCCCTGACCTTAACTCGTAACCTGTCACCTAACCGTGCCCCCAACCCTACAGCTGTGCTGCAAACCTCGCCCTGACCCCAAGCCTAGACCCCGAGCCTAGACCCCAGCCCTGACCCCTGCCCTAGACCCCGAGCCTAGACCCCAGCCCTGACCCCCGATCCTAGACCCCGATCCTAGACCCCAGTCCCAACCCCTAACCCTACAACCTCACTCTAAACCTAACCCTGTACTCTAACCTTTGCATATAGCAAAGATCTAACCCCGAGCCTATCCCTGACTCATAGCCGGGAGTTAACCCTCACCCTCGCTGTAAACCCCAGCCCTGATCCTAAACCCTGACCCCCAAGCGCAGCCTTAGCCTGCGCCCTTCCCATAAACCCGACCGTGGCGCTGTGCTCTGGGCTCTAACCCTGACTCCTACCCCACCGCCTAAATCCAGATCCTAAACCTTAACCCTGTACCCTTGCCGTAAGCCTCAGCCCTACCCCGGTTCTGTACCTTCGCTCTGGCCTCAGCCCGGTCCTGACCCCTGCCCCTGTGGCCTGGCTGCGAACGGGCACCCCCGCCCCGTACCCCGAGCCCTAACCTGAACTCGCAATTTATACATTTAACTGCACCTCCCAAATCCTAAACCTTAACCCTACAGCCTTCCCGTAAACCTCCGCCCTGACCCCCAGCCCCAACCCCTGCCCCTTACCATAAGCCCAACCCCCCCCATACCCAACTGGTTTGCCACCAGGGCCATGAGTGGGGGCTCTACCACCCCCAAACCCGAACCCTACCCCTGCCCCTAACCCAGACCCACGCTGCGCAGCACCGGGGGTGGCTGGGTGATGGGGACAGACCTGGTGGCTTTGTGTCTGCCCAGCTGGAGGGCTGGGGGGTGGGGTGGCCAGGCAGGGTCTCACTGTGCCCCCACCCCAGATCTATGAGGGGGTGAGCAGTCTGCTGGACAAGCTGGGCGTCTGGTACCACCTGTCCAATGGCACCTCCGACCTCAAGGAGATGGCCCAGACGGGTCTGCGCGTTCTCGTGGGCTACATCATGCTGCAGGACCCCCAGGTGGGTTACCCTTTCCTGGGGCTCGGGGTGAGACCCCAGCCTTTGGGGCAGGGCAGGTGACCCCATCTGATGTCCCCTGTCCCCCAGCTGCACTCGCTGGCGTATGTGAAGCTGCACAGCCTGCTGCAGACTGCCTCGGCCCCCAGAAAGGACGAGGCTTGCTACTTGCTGGGCAAGCTGGAGACCCCACTGCGACGCTCGCTGGACGCCAAGTCGGAGACCTTCTCCTGGTTGGTGCCCATCGTCCGTACGCTCATGGACCAGTGCTATGAGACCCTGCAGCTGCAGCTCTTCCTGCCCTCGCTGCCCCCCACCAACGGCAGCCCTACTTTCTACGAGGACTTCCAGCTCTTCTGCTCCACCCCGGAGTGGAGGGGCTTCATCGAGAAGCACGTGGGTGCCCTGAGGCAGGGGGTGGCATTACTTTGGGGGGAACATCTTCCCAGGCTTCGAGATGGGTCTGTGCTGCGGTGGGGTCCCCATGTCACCCCTAGGTTGGGACAGCCTGCAGGGGTGACCTCCAGGGAAGGGATGTTCATAATCTGGATGATGCTTAGTGGGTGCCAAGCCCTGCAAACACCTGGTCTCCCGTCCTGGCTCTCTGCTTAGGTGCAGCCCACCATGGCCCAGTTTGAGATGGACACCTTCGCCAAGAGCCACGACCACATGTCCAATTTCTGGAATGCCTGCTATGATGCCATGATGAGCAGCTCCCAGCGGCGGGAGCAGGAGAAGGCAGCCAGCCGCAAGATGTTCCAGGTACTGCCTGCTCCTCAACCCTGGGACATCACCCTGGGGATGTGCTCCTCATCCTGGGCATATGCGCCTCATCCCAAGGATGTCTCCCAGGGGATGTGCTCCTTGTTCTGGGGATCTCATCCTAGGGACATGCTCCTCTCCCTGGGGATAATCATGGGTATGTGCTCCTCATCCTGGGGACAGCCTCCTCACCCTGGGGAGACGGTCATCGGGATGTGCTGCTTATCCTGGGAACATCAACCCAGGGACATTGTTTCAGGGATGTGCTCTTCACCCTGGGTACATGCTCCTCACCCCAGGGACATCATCCAGAGATCATGGGGATATGCTCCTCACACCAAGGATATCATCCTGGAGACGTGCTCCTCACTCTGGGGATGTCACCCCAGGGACATGCTCCTCTCCCTGGGGACATCAGTCCTGAGGGTGTGCTCTTTATCCTGGGGAGATCCTCCTCACTCTGGGGACATTGTCCTCAGGATGCACTCATCATCCTGGGGATGTCATTCCAGGAATGTTATCATCCCAGGAACATCATTCCAGGGGATGTGCTCCTCACCCTGAGTACATGCTCCTCACACCGCAGGGACATAATCCTGGGGATGTGCTCCTTGCCCCAAGGATGTCACAGAAGGAATGTGCTCCTTGGTCTGGGGTTGTTCCCCTGGGAACATGCTCGGGGACATTGCCCTCAATAATAAGTGCTCCTTATTCTGGGGATGTGCTCCTCATCCCAGGAACATCATCCAGGGGATGTGCTCCTCACCCGGGGATGTGCTTCTCACCCCAAGTACATCCTGGGGATGTTCTTCTTGTCCTGGGGATGTCACTTCATGGACATGCTCCTCACCTCAGGGATGTCCCCAGGCCCCAGCCCTGCTGTCACTTCACTCTCCCTCGACCCTCTGCAGGAGCTGGTGCTGGAGCCAGTGGCGAAGCGCTCCAAGGCGGAAAACACCCGGCATGCCAATGTGCTCAAGCAGGCCAACAACCACCACAGCACCGTGCTGAAGCAGTGGCGGTCCCTGTGCCACCTCCTCACCTCACCCCGCTCTGCTTGGGCTGACCGGTGAGCTCTCGCCTTGGTCCCCAGGGAAGAGGTAGCATGGCTGGGGGTCCCCAGGGTGCCTCACCCCCGCCTGCCCCCCAGGAACCCACCGGAGGTTCGCTGGAAGCTGTCGAGTGCTGAGACCTACTCCCGGATGAGGCTGAAGCTGGTGCCCAACCTGAATTTTGACCAACACTTGGAAGCCAGTGCCCTACGGGACAACTTGGGTGAGGCTGTTGGGAGTGGGGCACCCAGGGGTCCCTCCGTGCCATGGGCAAGGAGGTGCCACCAGTTGGATGCATGTGGTGGTGTTGAGCTGGGAGCTGTTGTGGAGCCTGCTGGGGTTGAGGGGTGGGATGGGGGCCCTCTGCAGGACTTGTCCTCCAACTGAGGGTGGCTGGGGGGGGCCTGCTGACCACCTCCTCATTTCAGGAGCCGACCACCTCCACAACCCTGCTGAATCCCTCCCGCTCGCCATGGCCAAGGAGGCCAAAGTAAGCGAGCTGGAGGATGACCAATTGGCCGAGGAGGACCTCCCTGTCCTGGACAACCAGTGAGCGTCCCCATCCCCTGCCATGGCACTGGCTCACCCAGGCTGGCAGTGTCACCAGGGTCTCCTCACCCCTCTGTGTCACCCAGGGCTGAGCCTAAGGAGCAGAACCAGCGGGAGAAGCTGGTGGTCTCAGAGGACTGCGAGCTCATCACGACAGTGGCTGTCATCCCTGGCCGCCTGGAGGTGACAACCCAGCACGTCTACTTCTACGACGGCAGCAGCGAGAAAGAGGAGACAGAGGGAGGTAATGGCAAGCACTGCTCAGGGGGTTGCTGAAGCCAAGGGAGGTGAGGAGCCCCCCACCCATCCCATCTCCCCCAGAATCCCATCATGCCAGGTGCTGGTTGTTTCGAGGGTGGGCTCCTCCCAGCCCCAGGGCAATGCTGGCCCCCAACCCTGCCAGGGGAGTGGGGGTCCAGGTGGATGGTGACACCCATGGGGCTCTGTGCCCCCCCCATCTCTGCAGGGATCGGCTACGACTTCAAACGCCCCTTGTCCCACCTGCGTGAGGTCCACCTGCGCCGCTACAACCTGCGCCGCTCCGCACTTGAGCTCTTCTTCATCGACCAGGCCAACTATTTCCTCAACTTCAAAAAAAAGGTGGTGGCACCCTTCCCCCAGCCCCAAACCCCTCCTGGGACAATGCACTGCCCAGGCTCCGGCCACTCCATGCCCTCCCCACCCATCCCCCCAGGTGAGGAACAAGGTCTACTCCTCCATCCTTGGCCTGCGTCCCCCCAACCAGATCTACTTCGGCAGCCGGTCACCCCAGGAGCTGCTGAAAGCCTCGGGGCTCACCCAGGTACCAGCCCACCCTTGCCCATCCCCACCCCATATTTTCCCTTCCTGGTTGACAAAGGGGAGGGTGACAGCATGGGATGGAGATGTCCATGGGACCAGGGATGGCCATGGGTTGGAGATGGCCATGGGTTGGAGGTGGCCATGGGATGGGGATGGCCATGGGACCAGGGATGGCCATGGGTTGGAGATTACCATGGCACCAGGGATAGCCATGGGACCAGGGGTGGGCATAGGATGAGAATGGCTGTAGGACCCAAGATGGCCATGGGCTGGAAATGACTCCGAGACCACGGATGGCCATGGGGTGGGGATGGCCATGGGACCAAGGACAGTATGGGACCAGGGATGGCCATGGGATGGGCACAGCCATGGGGTGTGGGTGTCTACCCCATGTCCTGCTTCCCCCACTGCCCATCTCGGCCACCCTCCTTTTGCTCCAGAAATGGGTCCTGCGGGAGATCTCCAACTTCGAGTACCTCATGCAGCTGAACACGATCGCGGGGCGCACCTACAACGACCTCTCCCAGTACCCCGTGGTGAGCTCCATGTCCCCCCAACATCCCCCAAGTAAGCCCATGCCCCCCCAGCCTCACCCATCTCCTGCCCCCACCCAGTTCCCCTGGATCCTGCGGGATTACGTCTCAGAGACCCTCGACCTCACCGACCCAGCCGTGTTTCGAGACCTGTCCAAGCCCATCGGGGTTGCCAACGAGCGACACGCCCGGGATGTGAAGGAGAAGTGAGTACCCCAAAAACAAGGGATGGGGGATGCGGAGAGCACCTGGCTGGCCCCTGGTGGACCCCCTGCCCACCTCATCCCCAGGTACGAGAGCTTTGAGGACCCCACGGGCACTGTGGACAAGTTCCACTATGGCACACACTACTCCAACGCGGCAGGCGTCATGCACTACCTGATCCGCACCGAGCCCTTCACCACCCTCCACATCCAGCTGCAGAGCGGCAGGTGGGCACCTAGCACATGGACCCCGGGGAGGGGACATCAAGGGGGACAAGCAGGTTCCAACCAGGTGTCCTGTGCCACCAGGTTTGACTGTTCAGACCGGCAGTTCCACTCGGTGCCAGCGGCATGGCAAGCCCGCATGGAGAACCCCGTGGACGTCAAGGAGCTCATCCCCGAGTTCTTCTACTTTCCTGAGTTCCTAGAGAACCAGAATGGTAAGGGGCACCCATCATCCCCACCATGGGGACAGCACCCATGGGAGCACAGTGGGGTCCATGTCCCTCACCCCCTGCCTGCTCTGCCTGCAGGCTTTGACCTGGGCTGCCTACAGCTCTCCAACGAGAAGGTGGACGACGTGGTGCTGCCCCGGTGGGCACGCTCCCACGAGGACTTCATCTACCAGCACCGCAAAGCCCTGGTGAGATGGCTCACCCCAACACCTCCTTCTCTCCCATCCCTGGGGGGGGCATTATGGGGGGGGTGTGGGCATTTCCATCCCACCCTGACGCCCCATCCTTGGACAGGAATCTGAGTATGTCTCAGCCCACCTCCATGAGTGGATCGACCTCATTTTTGGGTACAAGCAACGAGGCCCAGCTGCCGTGGAGGCCCTCAATGTCTTCTACTACTGCACCTATGAGGGTGAGCCGTGGGGCAAAGAGGTGGGGGGGCATCTGCCAGGTGGCCCCCCATGACCATCCCTATCCCCAGGGGCTGTGGACCTGGATGCCATTGCTGACGAGACACAGAGGAAAGCTCTGGAGGGCATCATCAGCAACTTCGGACAGACGCCCTGCCAACTGCTCAAGGTAGCTCATACCCCCACCCCAAAAAAATAGCCCCTTTCAGGGGACCACCCCCCTTCTCATGGGTTCTCTCCCCAGGAACCCCATCCCGCCCGGCTGTCAGCAGAGAGCGCTGCCCGGAGGCTGGCCCGCCTCGACACCCGCTCACCCAACATCTTTGAGAACCTGGACCAACTCAAGTCCTTCTTTGTGGAGGTGTGGACAGCCCCGGGGGGGGCGGAGTCCCTGGCCATGATCAGGAGGGTGCTGGTGGCCAGGAGGGTGCCCACCAGTTGCTGTCTCCCTGCAGGGCATCAGCGATGGGGTGGCCCTGGTGCAAGCCGTGGTCCCCAAGAACCAGGCGCACTCCTTCATCACTCAGGGATCACCCGACGTCCTGGTGAGTGTAGGGAAACTGAGGCATGGGTGCAGGTTGCTAGCGCGGGGGGACCGGGACCAAAGCCCAGGAGGGCTCCAGTGGCGGGACCTGTCACCTCCATCTCCGCCTAGGTCACCGTGAGTGCCAACGGCTTGTTGGGGACCCATAACTGGTTACCCTACGACAAGAACATCTCCAACTACTTCAGCTTCACCAAAGACCCTACTGTCTCCAACGCAAAGTGAGTTGGGCACATAGTTCCCAGGGCCAGTCCCTGGAGGTGCCAGCAGCCCACCCATAGTTCTGTCACCATCCCATGTCCCTCCCCACCAGGACGCAGCGCTTCCTGCAGGGCCCTTTTGCCCCCGGCGCGGATCTCTGCTCCCGCACACTGGCCGTGTCCCCCGATGGAAAGTTGCTCTTCAGCGGGGGACACTGGGACAACAGCCTCCGCGTCACCTCGCTGGCCAAAGGGAAGGTCATTGGGCATATCACCCGGCACATAGGTACATCCTCCTCCAATGATGAAGGTCTGATGATGCCCCGATGGGTTTGTAGGGCCATGGAGGAAGGCAGGGGACATTTCCCAGTGTCTCCCATCCTCTGGGGACAGTCCAGGCTCCATCTCAGAGCTGGGGTGGGGTTAGGATTAGCAGCATCTCGACACCCCAGAACACATCTTACTGCCATCGTGTGGGGTCAGGATTCCAAGCACGGTCGTACAGGACCAGCGCCTCATGGTGTCCCTCTGGGTGTCATAGATGTTGTCACCTGCCTGGCACTTGACCTCTGCGGCATCTACCTCATTTCTGGGTCCCGGGACACCACCTGCATGGTGTGGCAGGTCCTACAGCAGGTAGGGTTTCACTCTTACCCCATGCTCCAGCCAGGAGGTGCTCGTGGTGGGCACTGCCACCAGGTCACTGAGGTCCCTGTGTCCCCAACAGCAGGGTGGGTTTTCCAGCAGCTTGGCTCCCAAACCTGTCCAGGTCCTGTACGGCCACGATGCCGAGGTGACATGCGTGGCCATCAGCACTGAGCTGGACATGGCAGTGTCGGGCTCCAAGGTGAGCTGGGGTAGTGGGGGTGGGGGTGGTGGGTGGGTAATGCCACTGTCATCACCCTGTGTCCCCGTCCTCCCATAGGATGGCACCATCATCATCCACACCATCCGCCGGGGTCTCTTCATCCGGTCGCTGCAGCCACCCGGCGAGAGCTCACCGCCCGCTGTCCTCTCCCACCTGGCTGTGGGGCCGGAGGGGCAGGTGGTTGCCCAGACCACCGTGGGTCAACGAGCCTCTTTGAAGGTATGGCCAGGTGTCCCGGTGTCCTCCCCCTCGTCGCTGTCAGCGTGTGTGTTCCCCCCTCTTTGCTCTGTCTTGCAGGACAGGTTTGCGCTGCACCTCTACTCGGTGAACGGGAAGCACCTCTCCTCCGTCCCGCTGGAGGAGGAGGTGACAGCCATGTGCTTGACAGAAGAGTTTGTGGTGCTGGGGACCATGCAGTGCGGGCTGGAGATCCGTGACCTCCAGAGGTGAGGGCTACCACCCACCTTGTCCCACCCCAGCCACACCCTCGGGGTGCCCAGGTGTCTCGAGGGGTCCCATCCCACCACTCGTCTTGTCCCAGCCTCAGGGCGGCCATGCCCCCCATGCCCATGAGGGTGCCCGTCCACAGTGTGTCCGTCACCAAGGAGAAGAGTCACATCTTGGTGGGCTTGGAGGATGGCAAGCTCATCGTGGTGGGGGCTGGGCAGCCTGCTGAGGTGAGCATGGACCCCCACCCCAGGTGGGGGCAGGGCTGGGAGGGGGGCAGGGCTCAGTGTTCACTGGGTGCTGCTGGGCTGGGGACCTCTGCTTGTCCTCCTCACTCTTCAGAGCAGGGGGGGGACAGAAGTGGGGTGGGATGGGGTGGACGTGAAGAAGGGGATGGTGGGTGGATGGCAGTGAGGAAGGGGTTGGGAAAGGGATGGGGGGGAGGATGGGGAAGGGGATGATGATGGGAGGGGAGGAGGGATAGGGATTTGGAAGGGCATGAGTGTGGGTGGAGCAAAGGGTGGGGTTTGGAGGGGGATGTGTCATGGGGAAGGGGCTGGGGTGATGGATGTTTGGGAGAGGATGGGGATGGACATTTGGGAGGTGATGAAGACGAAGATGGGGATGGAGAATGGGAGGAGAAAGGGGATGGAGAGGGGAATGAGAAGGGGGGTGGAGAAGGGGACGGGGATGGAGAAGGTGATGAGGAGGGGGATGGAGAAGAGGATGAAGGTGGAGAGGATGGGGATGGAGAAGGGGATGAGGATGGAGATGGGCATGAGAATGAGGATGAGGAGGTGGACAGGGGCAGCGGGTGGGTGCTCACCCCCCTTCACCCAGGTGCGGCCGGGCCAGTTCCATCGGCGGCTGTGGCGCTCCACGCGGCGCATCTCCCAGGTCTCTGCCGGCGAGACAGAGTACAACCCCGCCGAGGGCAAGTCCTAGGCTGGCGCCCACCACCCACCCGGGGTGCCCCCCCCGTCACAGAGAGGGGGGGACACCCCTGCGCCCTGCAGAGCCGGGGGGGTCAGAGAGCCCCGTGCTGCCTGCTCAGCCCATTGCCCGTGGCCTTATCCAGCCCCCGGTGGGGTGGGGGGCACAGAACTGCTGCCCCCACCAGTTTTAGGGGGACACGTCCCCCCTGCCCGCAGAGGGACGGGGAGGGGGGGGGGGGAGGAGGTGGGGACCCCTCGCTGGGAAGGGGGGTGCCATGTCCCCCCGCTGTGCCCACTGGCCAGGAGCTGGCCAGTGTGTCACCCTCCCATTTGTTGGTTGTTTTTTTTCTATCCATTTTTAGATCTTTTACAGAAAAAAAGAATATTAATAATAATATATCTATGGGACGTAAACGTGTGCAAGGCACCTCTCTGTCCCCTGCCAGCTGGGGGGGGCCCTCTCCAGTGTGTCCCCCCCGGTGGGGGTGTCCCTGCCTGCCCGACATAGCAGGACCTGGCCAGCCTGAGACATGAGGACACACGTGTCACGAGCGTGGGGGGTCTCAGCAGCCGTGTACCCATGTGTCATGAGCGGGGGGGGGTCTCAGCAGCCATGCAGCCATGTGACATGGGAGAGGGGGTGTCTCAGTAGCTGCACACATGTGTCATGAGCATGGGGGGTCTCAGCGACCCTATACCCATGTGTCATGAGTGTGGGGGGTCTCGGCAGCCGTGTACCCATGTCATGAGCGTGAGGGGGTCTCGGTAGTGCACGTGTTAGGACTGGGGGGGGCCTCAAGAGCCAGGAAATCACATGTCACAAGTGGGGGGGGGTGTCTCAGCAACCCTGTGCCTGTGTGACAGGAGCATGGGGGGTCTCAGCAACCCTGTGCCCACATGTCACGAGCGTGGGGGGTCTCAGTAGCTGCATACCCACACGTCACGAGGGTGGGATGTCTCGGGAGCTGTGCACCCATGTCACGAGCGTAGGGTGGTCTCAGCAGCCAGGTGCTGGCATGTCACGAGGCGGGGGGGGTCTCAGCGGCCGTGCACCCCTGTGTCACGAGGCCGGGGCAGCTGGGCTCTCAGCGGCCGTGGGCGCACGTGTCACGAGCACGTGTGGCCTCAGCTCTCGGCCGCCCTGTGCCCACGTATCGTGAACGTGCCAGACCCCAGCAGCCGCCCACCCACGTGTCACGAGCACGGGGGGTCTCTACAGCCCTGTGCACATGTAGCACGAGCGTGCAAGGTCTCAGCCAGCCTTCCTTGTCCCCCCACCCCCTGCGGGCACTGGGCTCTGTAGCCGGCCACTGTCCCCAGGGATCTGGCAGGCTGTCCCCATGCTGTCCCGGGGAGGCTGAGTGTCCCCGGCCGCGGCGCCGTGTCCTCCCCTGCCCCTGCCACCCCCGGGGAGGCCCCAAGGCCGGCGGTGACCTCTGTCCCCGGCCAAGGCTGGCTGCTGGTGCCCATGTCATCACGTGGAGCGGGCACCAGCGGGGCCACCGGAGCCACCCGAGCCGAGCTGGGAGCTGGGAGCAGCCGCAGCGCTGGACGGTGGGATGGATGGACGGACGGACAGGTGGGCAGGGGGAGGGCTGGGGGCTGGGGGGCCCACCGGGACCTCCGCCCCGGACAGCCAGCTGGTGGGTGCCCCGGGTGCTAGTGGGGACTGAGGTCCCACTGCTGGGGGGCCAGGGTGACCCCGTCCCGCCTGGACAGGTGTCCTTGTCCCCATGTCCTGGGCCCAGGTGGCCCAGTCGCAGGCATCCCTGTCCCAGGTGGCCCTGTTCCCAGTCTCCCTATCCCAGGTGTCCCAGTCCCAAGTTTCCCATTCCCACAGGTCCCAGTCCCAAGTGTTCTTGTTTGCAGTGTCCCTGTCCCATCTGTTCCAGTCTCAGGTGACCCTGTTCCCAGTCTCCCTATCCCAGGTGACCCAGCTGTCCCAGTCCCATACTTCCTTATCCCAGGTGCGCCAGTCCCACATGTCCCATTCCTGTGGGGACTCAGGTGTCCCCGTTCCAGGTGTCCCAGTCCCAGATCTCCCAGTCCCAGGTGTCCCTGTCCCACATATCCCAGTCCAACATATTCCAGTCCCAGGTGTCCAAGCCCCACTTGTCCTTGTTCCCAGTGTCCTTGCCCAAGGTGACCCAGGTGTCCCCATCCCAAATGTCCCAGTCCCAGCTGTCCCAGTCCCCATGTCTGGCTGTGACCAAGGGTACCCCAGAGTCGTGCCCAGCAGGGGGGGACACCCCCACCCAAAGCACCCCTTGGTGCTGGGTCCCAGCAGTGCCAGGGGACAGGGATCCCCAGCAGCCACCGCTGTGCCCACAGGGCTGGACTGGGCGCAGGGTGGACGTGGGTGGGAGCAGGCATGGATGCAGGGTGATTCCAGAGTGGGAGCAGGTTTTTTTCGAGGGCTGCATGGGGGTACAGGTTTGGGGGGACAGTGGGTGCAGGTGTGGGTGCAAGTTTGAGTGCAGGATGAGTCTAGGGTGGGTGCAAGGTGGGTGCATGGGGTTTTTTGAGGAAGTGCATGGCAGGTGCAGGTTTGGGGGGGTGGGGGATGCAGATTGGGTGCATGGTGGATGCAGGGCTGGATGTAGGCATGGATGCAAAATGAGTCCAGGGTGGGTGCAGGTTTTTTCTGGGGGGATGCACGGGGGGTACAGGTTTAGGGTGTTTAGTGGCTGCAGGGCAGCCCACCCCCACACTCCCCATCCCACCCCCCCACCCCCACTCCCTGTCTGCTCCCCACAGCAGCAGCATGTGGCTGGGAGCCCCCCTGGAGCAGCTGCCCACCCCAGCGTTGACCCTGGACCAGGCAACAGTGCGACGCAATGCCGAGCGCATGCAGGAGCGCTGCCGGGCCCTTGGCCTCCGCCTGCGCCCCCATGTCAAAACCCACAAGACACTGTGAGTGTGCCCCTCAAAACCCCCCACCGCTATCCCCCATCCTCTCCCTCAGCACTGCTCAACCTGCCCCCCAGCATCCTCCTAGCACCCCTCACCTTCTACAGCAGCAGCCTCCCAGTATCCTCCCAGCATCCTCCCAGCACCCCCTCAGCATCCCCCATCATTCCTCCGGCATCCTCCCAACATCCTTCCGAGCATCCCCCTTCCTTCTCCATGCCTTCCAACTTCACCCCCAGTATCCTTCCAGTACCCCAGTATACCTCCAGCAACTTTCCCAGCACCCCTCATCCTCCCCCCAGCATCCTCCCCGTATCCCTCCCAACATCCCCCCCATCCCCTCCAGCACCACTCAGCACCCCCTATCACCCCCTCACCCCCACCCCCCCCCAGAGAAGGTGCCGAGCTGGCAACAGGTGGCACCCGCCGAGGCATCGTGGTCTCCACCTTGGCCGAAGCCCGGTTTTTCGCGGCGGGGGGCTTCGATGACATCCTCTACGCCTACCCGCTGCCAGGGGGGCGGCTGGAGGAGTGTGCCGCCCTGGCCCAGCGCCTCCAGGCCTTCCAGCTCCTCCTCGACAGCCCCCAGGCCCTGGCCCTCCTGCGCCAGCACCCACTGCCCCCCGGCAAGCGCTGGCTCGTCTGGCTGAAGCTCGACTGCGGGAATGGCAGGGGTAGGTGACCCCCTGCCCCACCAAAAGCAGCCCCCCGTGAAACCCCACTAGCGCCTGGGGTGTGTTGGGGTGGGGGGAGGCATTGATGGGGCATCACGTGTCTTCTCCAAGGGTGTTTTCACCCCAGGATGCTCTGGGAGGTGGGATGTGCCATGGCCCCCCCCAGCCCCACCATCTCAACCAGGACAGGACATTTGAAGCCCCCACCCACCCCCAAAGTCATTCTTTGAGGAGGTTCCATTGGGTAGGGATGCCCCACGTCCCTCAAAGCCCCCAGAACCACCATCTCTAGCAGGATGGGGCACCTAAACCCCTCTCCCCCCCCCCAAAGTCACTTTTCAAAGATGCTCCATAGCAAAGGATGCCCCATGTCAGTCCATGATCTCAACCAGGATGGGGCATTGCAGACCCCCCCAGAAGTCACTGTTCAAGGTTGCTCTGTGGGGAGGGGTGCCCCGTGTCCCCCCAGCAGCTCCATCAGGATGGGGTATTTAACCCCCTGCCCCCCAAAGTCATTATTCAAGGATGTGCCATGGGGTAGAGGTGCCCCAAAGCCCCTGTGGTGGGACACCCACCCCTCCCGAAACCCTATTTTCTCTTCCTTACCCCCCCACTGTGCTCCATGGAGGGTGATGCCCCACATCCCCCCACCCCACAATCCCCCATCCCCACCCCACCCCAGCACAGGCCCCCAGAGCCCCCCCAGCACCCCTGAGCCATGCCTGGACTGTCCCCCTGGCTGGCAGCCGGCGTGCGGCCCACGGACCCCGCTGCCATGGCGCTGGCACGGGCCATCGCCCAGGACGCTCCAGAGGAGGTGACACTGGTGGGGGTCTACGCTCACTGTGGGGACACCTACGGCTGCCGTGATGTCCCAGCCATCCAATCCATCGCCCGGGCCACCACCGCCGCTGTTCTCGACTTCGTCACCGCGTGAGTGTCCCAAACCCAGGCATGGGCAGGGTTAAGGGAATTTTCTTTTTTTTTTTTTTTTTTTTTTAAATGGGTGTGTCAAGCTGACCACCATGGGGTGTAGGTGCCCCCCTCCCCCCAGCCTATAAAACCCCGGTGGCTGGTTGTAAATGCAAATCACCCCCATAAAAGGGGGCCCTACAAAGCCCCCCGGGGTGCTGGAGGAGGATGCTGGTGGTTCCGGTCAACTTTGATGTGGCTTTGGTGGCAGGTTGTGACCTGTGTCATTGTTCCCCTCCCCAACTTTGTCACCCTTTTGTCCCAGAGAGGTTTTACATCCTGGAGGGAATTGCTGCTGGATGATTCCTGCTGGGGGGGGGGGGGGGGGCACTGGGGTCCCTTGGGACCCCCAACACCCCTGCTCAGGGACATGGTCCCTGGGGATCTCCAGCCCCACCCCAGCTGGTTGTGGCCCTGTTTCTCAATGGGGAAACTGAGGCACACAAGGAAACCTGCTGCCCTCCCAGCTCCCACCCCACCCCCAAAGTTGGGGGGGGCAGCTCTGCCACATCTGGGGCTAGTTCCAAACACATCTGGGGGGGTCCCAGGCATATCTGGGAGTGCCCTGGCACACCTGGGGGGCTCCTGTGCACATCTGTGGGTGCACTGACACAGAGGGGGGGTGCCTTGGAACATTTGTGGATGTTTTAACACATCTGGGGAGATTTCCAGCTCATATGGGGGGATCTCAGGCACATCTGGGGATGCCAGGCCACATCTGGGGGTGGTCCCAGGCACATCGGGAGGGGCGCTCTGGCATATCTGGGGGGGTTACCTGCCTTGAGTGTTTGAGGAGGCTCCCTATTGCATCTGGCTGGCATCTGGGCACATCTGGCAGGCTCCACAGTACATTTTTGGGTCTTCCTGGCACATTGCGGGGGGGTGTCTGCCACATCTGGATGGCTTCCATAAACATTTTGGGGGGCTTCCTGGTACATCTGGGACTCCCTGAGGCATCAGCTCTGGTCCTGATCTCCATGGTGCCCAGGGGTGATGGACCCACCTCCTCATGCTCCGGCAGCACCCAGGAGTGATGGATCCACCTCTGCTCCTGCTCCTGTGCAGGAATTGTGCCTGGGGTGAGGGACCCACCTCTGATCTTGTTCCACATGGTGTCTGAGGTTGAGGGACCCACCTCTGGTCCTGCTCCCATGGTACCTGGGGTGCCATGCTCAGAGGGTCCCCATGTGCTGGCAGGCTGCGGCAGGCAGGGGTGTCATGTCCCCAGGCCACCATCGGCTCCACACCGTCCTGCAGCCACCCGGTGCCGGAGATGGCCCAGCTCACCGAGCTCCACCCGGGCAACTACCTCTTCTATGGTGAGTGGATTGGGACCCCCCCATTCCCCAACAATGGTGTGACACACACCCCAGGGTGGGCTGCACCCCAAACCTGAGCTGAGTACCCTTTTCTCCCAGACCTTCAGCAGACCCTGCTGGGTTCCTGTCACCTGGAGGAGGTGGCCATCCGTGTCCTCACCAGGGTCATCGGTCACTACCCGCACCGCAACCAGCTGCTGGTGGACTGTGGGTGGGCGGCCCTCAGCCTCCACGGCCGCGACCAGGTGCCCATGGGCTGCGCCGCCATCGAGGGGCACCCCCAGCTCAGGTGGGCACCAGGGCAGGGGCATGGGGGGACACACACATGGGTGGGGACGTGATGCCATGTCCCTGCAGGCTGGTGGGACTGACGCAGGAGCACGGCCAGGTGGAAGCCATCAATGGACAGTTGGATTTTGAGCGCTTCCCGCTGGGCAGCGTCTTGGCTCTCATCCCCTTCCATGTGAGTACCCGCCCTGCTGTGCCACGCTGTGCCACGCGGTACCATGTCGTGTTGTGCTGTACCGTGCCGCAGCCCCTCGGCTCAGCACCCCTCCCCGCTGCAGGCCTGTGCCACCGCCGCCATGCACCCCGTCTACTACGTCCACGCCGTGGGGAAGGTGGTGGAGCTCTGGCACCCTGTCCGCGGCTGGTAGGGAGGAGAGCGGGGAGCTGTCGGGGTGCTGCGCCCACACCGAGACCCTGCGCCTGTGCCAAGACCCTGCGTCCATGCTAGGGTGCTGCACCCACTCCGAGGCCATGCAACCACGCTGGGGTGCTGTGCCCACGCCAAGGTCCTGTGCCTGCACCGAGGTCTTGCACCTATGCCAAGACCCTCCACCTGTGCTGGGGTGCCGCACCCACTCAGAGACTCTGCACCCACGCCAAGACTGTGCAGCCATGCTGGGGTCCTGCACCCATGCTGAGGCCATGCACCCACGCTAGGGTCCTGCACCCATGTCAGGGTGCTGCACCCACACCGCGGTCCTGCATCATGCCAGGGTGCTGCACCCATATGGAGACCCTGCACCCATGCCAGGGTGTTGGACCCATGCTAAGACCCTGCAACCACACTGGACCTGCATCCAGGTGGGGTGCTGTACCCCACGAACCCCTGCACCCATACCAGGGTGCTGTGCTCACACCGAGGCATCGCTCCCATGCTGGGGTGCTGCACCCGTGCCAGGGTCCAGCACCCACGCCAGGACTGCGCAGCCACGCTGGGTCCCGCACCCATGTGGAGACCCTGCAACCACACCGGGCCAGCACCCACCTGGAGTGCTGCCCCCGCACCCCTGCAGGGTGCTGCACCCATCCCGGCGCCAATAAAGCTGCTTCTCCCACCTCCAGGCATTTTCGCCGCCGGGGCAGGGAGGGGACAGGCAGGGGGGGAACACCGTCCCCCCGGTCGCAGCGTGACCGGGCGAAAGCGACCCCCTCCGGCCCAGTTTGGCCCAGTCCCGTCCCAGTCGGGCCGGTGTGGGCCGGGGGAGCGGCGGCGGGACGCGAACTTGAGACCCCCGGGAGCGCCCCCCTCCACTACCACCGGCACCGCCGAGCCGGGGGGGCGGAGCTACACGATAAGCCCCGCCCCACCGCCCCGCCCGCAGCCAATAGCGGAGCTCCCCGCCCGTCCCGTCCCGCGGCGGGCCGCGCCCAGCCCAGCCGAGCGGAGCCGAGCGGAGCCGAGCGCGGCCGGACCGGACCGAGCGGAGGCGAACGGCGGCGGAGCGGGGCCGAGCGGTGCCGGGTCGGTTCGGGTCAGATCGGAGCGGCTCGGCCCGGGGCGGGGGGGCCCGGCTGCCCCCGCTCCGCCCCGCCGCGGCGCCTTTGTCCCGCCCGGGCTGCTGCGCTCGGGCTGGGGGCGCGGGTGGTGCTGTGCGCCGTGTGTGTCATTCGGGTTTGGTTTGTTTAATTTTATTTTGTTTTGTTTTAGTTTTATTTTATTTTGTTTTGTTTTATTTTGGGTTTTTTTTGTTGTAGTTTGGTTTAGTTTGGTTTGATTTATTTGATTTTATTTTGGCTTATTTTCGTTTATTTCATTTTTATATATTTTTCTTTCATTTTATTTTATTTGTATTTTATTTTACTTTCTTTAATCCTGTTCGTATCCTATCTCACTTTATTTCATACTTTTCCCGTTATTTCCCTTTTTATCTCTCTTCATTTCCCCTTATTTCCCTTCATTTCCCCTTATTTCCCTTCATTTCATTTTATTTCGGTTTATTTCGTTTCAATGTATTTTATTTCATGTTTCTTTTTTGGTTCTACTCGCTTACCCTGTGTTTATTCGCTTTCTTCGTTTTATTTAGTTTATTATTGCTTTTGCTATTTCTTTTCCCCTTATTCCCTTCCCCCCCCCCCCCCGCCCCCCCGCAGCGGGAGCTCAGGGGGCCCCGGGCCAGGGGGCACTTGGGGGTCTCGGGGGGGCAGTTCGGGGTCCCGGGGGGGCAGAGCAGGGTTTGGGGACAGTTGGGGGGTCCCGGGGGGGCAGTTCGGGGTCCCGAGGGTTACACAGCGGGGTTTGGGGGGCGGGGGGGGGGCGAGGGGCACAGTGAGGGTTTGGGGTGACCGTTGGGGGGGGCGGGGGTTTCGCAGCGGGGCTTGGGGGGCAGTTGGGGTGTCCCGGGAGGGGCAGTTGGGGGTCCCGGGGGTAACAGCCGGTTTTGGGGGGCAGTGGGGGCTCCGGGCAGCTGAGGCAGCCCCCGCTGTGCCGCAGGGGCTGGGGGCTGCAGGAGCGGGAGGATGACGGCGGGGGGGTGCTGCACCCCCTGCCCCGCCGGCTTCGGCACCACTGAGCCCTGTGGCCGCGCTGACACCCACTGCCAGCCCTGCACCCACAGTGAGTACCCCCTCCCCCACACCCCCCGCACCCACAGTGAGTACCCCCCCCGCACCCCCCGCACCCACAGTGAGTACCCCCTCCCCCACACCCCCCGCACCCACAGTGAGTACCCCCCCCGCACCCCCCGCACCCACAGTGAGTACCCCCTCCCCCACACCCCCCACACCCACAGTGAGTACCCTCTCCCCCGGCACCCACACAGCACCCACTCTGCACCCACTCTCCCCCCAGCACCCCCTTAGAACCCCTCCCACCCAGTGCCCCCCCAGCACCCACCACCCACACCCAGTATACTGCCCCTCAGAACTGCCCCCACCCAACACCGCCCATCACTCCCCCCAGCACCCCCCTCCCCCACTCAGCCCCCCCCGCGCACCCGGGGGACACGGCTGTTACCCCTCCTGGGCACAGTGGGGGGGGGCTCACTGGGGTGGGGGTGGGGGGTGGGGCAGCTGTGCCTCAGTTTCCCCACGTGTGGCTCTGGGGTGCTGTGCACCATGGAAGGGGGGGCACAGAAAATTGGGGTGCATTGGGGACACCCCCCACCCCACCCCAACATATTTAAGGTCCCCTCCCCCCAAACCACCTGCAAGGGGAAACTGAGGCAAGGGTGGAGAATAGCCAGGGCTCCTCTAACCTTTTTTTTTTGGGGGGGGGGGGCACCCCTTATTCTTACAGGTGAGAACCTGGAGGGCGCAGACATGGAGCCAGTGACAGGGGACCCCCGTGTCACCCCCACCTTGGTGCCACCGCCACCCGAGGCCGGCGGCAAGGACATCATCCCTGTCTACTGCTCCCTCCTGGCTGCCGTGGTGGTGGGACTCCTCGCCTACGTGGCCTTCAAGTGGTAGGTGGGGGGGGTCACGGGGCGGGGGGGCAGCACCCTGCCCCCCCGGGTGACACCCCTGTCCCGGGGCAGCTGGCACACGTGTAGGCAGAAGCAGCAGCTGGCCAAGGCACGGGCAGGGGATGTGGGGACAGTGCCTGAGGGCGAGAAGCTACAGGGTGACAGCGGGGTCTTCCTCGACACCCCCAGCCTGCAGGAGCCCCCCCAGCACGGTGAGCACCCACCCCCGCCACGTGCTTGGGGCGTCCGTGGGGGGGCAGAGGGGGATGTCCCTGATGTCATCAGGATGGGGGGGGGTGGGGTGTCAGGGGTCGTCTGTCCCTGGGGACCTGGTGGGTTGGGGACCTGGTGGGTCAGGGAGCTCTAGGGAGCACCCGGGGGGGGGGTGGTGCCACCATGGCCAGGGAGCACCCAAAAGGGGTTGGGGTCACCTGTGTCCTGGGAAGCGCCCACATGGGGTCAGGGGGCACCCAAACGGGGGTCGGGGGGCACCCAAACGGGGGTTGGGGAGCACCCAAATGGGGGTCGGGGGGCACCCACAGCCCAGAGAGCACCCAAAGGGGGGTCGGGGGGCACCCAAAGGGGGGTCGGGGAGCACCCACAGCCCAAATAACGCCCAAACGAGGGTCGGGGGGCACCGACACCCCGGGGAGCACCCAGCGGGGGTCGGGGAGCACCCACAGCCCGGGGGGCGCCCAGCCCCCCCAGCCGGGTGCCGACCGTGCCCCCCGCAGCGCCCCCGGCCGCCCCCGCGCAGGGCCCGGTGCCGCCGCAGCGGCGGGAGGAGCTGGAGCGGCTGCTGGAGCGGGGCGGGCCCGGGGGCGACTGGCGCGGCCTGGCCGCTCGCCTGGGCTTCGGGCCCGACGCCATCGGCGCCTTCGCCCGCAGCCGGGCGCCCGCCCGCGCCCTGCTCAGCGCCTGGGCCGGGGCCGAGGGCGCCACGCCGGAGGCCTTGTGCCAGGCCCTTGCCGCCATCGGCTGCCACGACGCTGCGCGGCGCTTGGTGGCACCCGGGGACGCCACCTCTGCCCTGTGACCGCCACGGCCCCCCGGGGGGCTCGCTGCCCGCGCCCCACTGCGTCGTGCCTCTGTAAAGCGAGGGTGTGCTGGGGGGCATTAAACGTGTCATCATGTGTCACCAGGGGCGTGTCCTCAGGTGTCTGTGTCACCAGAACCGCGTGTCCCAGGGGTGTCCCCACACGTGTGTCACCAGGGCATGTGTCCCTGGGTGTCCATGTATCCCCACAATCTGTGTCCTCAGGTGTCTGTGTCACCAGAACCACATGTCCCTGGGTGTCCATGTGTCCCCACGCACATGTGTCACCAGAACTACATGTCCCTGGGTGTCCATGTGTCCCCATGATCTGTGTCCTCGGGTGTCTGTGTCACCAGTACTGTGTGTCCCTGGGTGGCCGTGTGTCCCTGGGTGGCCATGTGTCCCCACGATCTGTGTCCTTGGGTGTCCATGTGTCACCAGAACACACGTCCCTGTGATCCGTGTCCTTGGGTGTCCATGTATCACCAAGACGTGTGTCCTTGGGTGTTCGTGTATCTCCACAAGCATGTGTCCCCAGGTTGTGTGCCCACAAGTGTGTGTCACCAGGATGTGTGTCTTTGGGTTTCCATGTGCCACCAGGACACACATCCTCAGGTGTCCCTGTTACCAAGATGAGTGTCCCTGGGTGTCTGTGTGTCCCCAGAAGCACATCTCCCTGGGATGTGTGACCGTGGGTGTCCATGTGTCCCCATAAGTGCGTATCCCTGGGATGTGTCCTCAAGTGTCCATGTGTCATCAGGACATGTGCCCTTGGGTGTTCATGTGTCTCCAAAATGTGTGTCCTTGGGTGTCCCTGAGATGTGTGTCCTCAGGTGTCCATGTGTCCCCACAAGTGTGTGTCCCTGGGATGTGTGACTTTGGGTGTCCATGTTACCAAGATGTGCATGTCTGTGCGTCCCCAGGGTGTCTGTCCCCAGATGTCTGTGTCCCAGAATATGTCCCCTCAGGTGTCTGTGTCACCCCACAAGCACTTTCATGGGGACATGTGTCCACAGGCATCCATGTGCGTCCCCAAGAGCATCACTGGGATGTGTGTCCTCAGGTGTCCATGTGTCCTCCCACAAGCGTGTCCCCAGGCATCCGTGTGTCCCCACGCACGTCCCACACCCATCCCCATAAGGACCTCAGGGGGGTGTGGGTGGCCCTGGGTGGGTGGGGGACTCCCCAAAAGACCCCAAGGCAGGTGGCACGGGGGGACACTGCATGATGGAAAAGAACCAGTTTAACCCCAAAACATGCGTAGGCACCCCAACACCCGCCCCACAGAGGTTCAGGGCTCATGAGGATGCCGAGTGACAGGGGGTCCCCAAGCGAGAGGGGACGGGCCAACGTGCCAGGCCACCGTGTCTCTACCAGTGCCACCACCAGGTCCCCTCGGCCACCCCCCTGGCCCTGCCAAACCTCTTTCGGGGCCGGGTCCAGTGTTGATTTTTTCTCATTTTTCTTTTTATTATTTTTTTTCTTTTTTTTTTTTTACATAAAAAGTTCCGTAAAAATTGGATAAAGTAAAATGATTTAAGCAGTAAAATCAATCTTATCAACATAGCATGAGGCCTGCCAGAAATCCAGGGGCAGCCCCGCTCTGCAATATTTACATGGAAACAGATTAAACCTCGCAGAACCAAAAATAAAACCAAGGAAACAACCGGGGGGGGGTGGGCGGGAAAGAAAAAACAATAACCCCAAAACTATCCTTACAAATTGTTCCCGTGGTATCGACACAACTTGGGCTAAAAGAAAAAAAAAAAAAAAAAGAACAAAACAAAAAAAACCCAAATTATCAATATATTCACATATATGTTAAAATATAATACAGAGCTTGGTGACACACGGGGGGTGCACACCGCCAGCACCGCGGGGGGGCAGCCGGCGAAGCCTCGCGTCGCACAGCCCGGGTTTTCCTCTGCATTGCCCCGGCAGCACAAACCGCCTCACGCCATAAGGAACAAAGTTTATTTTCTTTTTTTTTTTTTCCTTTTTTTTTTTAAAAAAAATAATAAATTCACAGGTTGGTGGTTTAAAACCGCGAATCCTGGTATTCCAAGGTTTGGCTGCACCCGGCATCGCTGGGGTGGTGGTGGGGGTTACTCCAGGTCCGTGTCCTCTTTGGGTTTGTAGATGGCCCCAAATTTCTGCATGTACTTCTTGATGTACTCCTTCGTCTTGTGCTTCACGTTCTCGTTGCACTCCAGATCCTCCGGGTTCTTGCAGTATTTCAGCTCCTTGTTCATGACGCCATGAGTCAGCTGCAGGGGACAGGTGCGGCCAGGAATACCCACCATTATTCCCAGTATTCTCAGTCTTGGGGATTCTCCAAGCTATTTTGCTATTATTCCCCAAATCCTTGCTATTGTTCCCCTAATACCTGCTATTACTCCCCAAATATTCCCCAAGCTATTTTGCTGTTACTCCCAAATACTCCCAAAGCTATTTTCCTGTTATTGCTTAAATATTCCCCAAATACTTCCTGTTATTCCCCAAACATTCCCCAAATATTGGCTATTATTATTCCCCAACTATTTCCTAAGCTGTTTTGCTATAATTCCCCAAAGATTTGCCATTTTCCCCCAACTATTTCCTATTATTCCCCAAACAATTTTGCTATTATTCCCCAACTATTTGCTACCATTCTCCAAATATTTGCTATTATTCCCCAAATATTTGCTATTATAGCCCAACTATTACCCAAGCTATTTTTGTTCCTATTTCCCAAATATTTACTATTATTCCCCAAATAGCCCCAGTATTTGCCGTCACTTCCCAACTACTTCCCAAGCTGTTTTGCTTTTACTCCCCAAATACTCCCTATTATTCCTCAACTACTTCCCAAGCTATTTTGCTATTTTTTCCCAAATATTCCCCAAACAATTTTGCTCTTATTCCCCAATTACTCCCCCACTATTTGCTGCGATTCCCCACGGACCAGCTCTTGTTCCCCCAAGATTGCCCTTTCTCTGCCCCATCTGAGCCGGCAGCCGGGGCGCTGCAGTCCCCCCTTCCCCGGGTCCAGAGGGGATGTCCCCAGCCGTGCCACCGCTGTCACCTTGCGTGCCAGGTGTTTGAAGTCCTCCGTGGTGGTGATGCGCCCCACCTTGCAGTCGGGTTTGCGGTAGGGGTTCAGGCACTGCACTATGAACTGCGACATCTGCGGGAGAGGAGACCCAGATCCAGCCCTGCCCTCGCTCACCAGCCCCACCGCCCCTTCCCAGGGGCACCCCAGCACCCCGAGCAGCGGGTGCCCCATGACAGTGTCACCTGCGTGGGACAATGAGCCCCAGCACCCCACACCAGTGTCCCCCTCGGACATGTCACTGGGGTGGGACAGTGAAAAACCCCGCAGGGCACTGGGGAAACTCACTTCTTTCCTGAACACTTCCTTGCTCTTCTTGGCCAGCTCGCTGGACGTGTCTGCTTCCGCTGTCTTGGGCTTCTTGGAAGACTGGAGAGAGGGGGAAAAAAAGGATGCTGTATGCCCCCTGGGGCGATCCCTTGCTCAGTCCCTGTCCCCACCTTGGGGACAGCAGTCCCACCACCCAGCCCTGTCCTACAGCCAGGTGGGCAGCACACACTTCCCAGCCCAGTGCCAGCACACTTAGCCCAGTCCCGGTGAGCGGAATTCCCAGCCTGATGCTGGCACGCTCCCCAGCCTGGTCCTGGCAAGCTTCCCAGCCCAGGCCTGGTGCACTCCCCACCCCAATCCCACCAGCCTTCTCAGCCTGCTCCCAGTGCGCTTCCGAGCCCAGTGCTGGAATGCTTCCCAGCCCAACACCGGCACGCTCCCCACCCCAAACCAGGCACACTCCCCAGGCTGGTCCCAGCACTTCCCAGCCCAGTGCCAGTGTGCTTCCCAGCCTGATGCCAGCATGCTCCTCACCCCAATCCCGCCACGCTTCCCAACCTCATCCTGGTGAGCTTCCCAGCCCAGCACTGGCACGTTCCCCACCCTGACCCTGGCACACTTCCTAGCCCAGTCCTGGTGTGCTCCCCCAGCGCTTCCCAGCCTGGTCCTGGGACACTCTCCAGCCCAATTCCAGAGGGCTTCCCAGTCTGATCCCAGCACACTCCTCAGCCCAGTTCCAGAGTGCTTCCCAGTCTGATCCGGGCACACTTGCTGGCACACTCCAGCCACACTGCTGGGCTGGGAAGGCACAGCTCCTGGGGAGGCATGGAACCACTCCTCGCTCATTTTCTTTGGAAAAAAAGCTGGAAAAAGGGCATGAGCTGGTCCTGGGGAAGTCAGGCTGGTTTGGAGGGGAGGGCCAGCCCTGCAGTGGGGTCTTTAGCTGGAGGTGAGGCAGGAAGAAAGCTGAGGTTCCCCCCTCCCCATTTATTTCACCCATGTCCAAGCCTTATCACCAGCACAACGATGACTCACAGGGATGGACCCAGCACGGCTGGACCCCCGGGTCAGGGGGGGCACTGTCCCAGCCTTGCTCTGGCGGCTGTTTGAGCCAAGCTCGTTTACTCAGCCCATTAAACCAGGCGCTCGGTGGCAGCTACCGACTGCGGCAGAACCGTCCCTGCTGGAGCCGCCTGCCCGGTGTGCCGGCACACTGGCACGCCATCAGCCCTCATGCTGAAAGCACTGCGAGGGCTGGGACCCCACTGGTGAGCGTTTACAACAGGTTCTCTTTAGCTACAGGTGATCACTGAAGGATAAAGGGAATTCTATAGGAATTTCTGGCTGTTCCCCTAAGTACTAATCCCACAGAGCACAAGCACCAGCTGATCTAATTTGTTGCTGATATTAACAGAGTAGAAACTGCACCCACTGCATCCCTTCACCACCAGCTCAACACCTACCTCCCCCGCACTCCCACCCATCCCTATGGGCTTTGCCTTCAAGGCCTGTGACCTCCTCAGAGTCTAAGAGAGCAAACAGCCGCATCTCTCCTCCAGTGCTTTATCAGGAGAGGTTTGGGTACCGCGAGTTATCACAACTTGGATTTTAAAGATGGGGAGCGCAAAAAGGCTTGTTAAAGGCTTGCAAAGCTGGAGGGAGATCTGCCCTCTCCTTGTGCTCTTTAGAAGTGCCCTGCTATTTCTTTTAATTGAAAAAACTCAGTTTTTTGAAGTATTGAACACTGGAAAAAGCAGGAGCCATCCCATCCCTTTCAAACCCCACAGACACGCCTGGCCGAGGCTGGAGGGCAGAGCTGCAAAATCCCATAAGCAAAGCGAAGTGGGACTTAGATCAGCCCCCCACAGGGAAGTTTTATGGCTGGGAGCTGTCCCGAGCAAGCGCTGGTGCGTCTCTGGGCTGGCCGCACATCAAAGCTCACCGCTCCCTGCCCACAGCTCAGGGACTGACATCAAAAGGCCAGTGATGGGGAGCAGATGGCTCCCTGCTGGCTCCCGGCGCGGCTCCGGCACCATGGTGTCACCAAGCCCTGCCACCTTCCATCACCAAGCCCTTCTCCACCACCACCACCCCAGCATCTCCAGCACACCCCAATTCCTCTTAATTCCCCGAGCCCGCACAAGAAAGGAGTATTTTCTACATGGGTCAGTTTGGTAACAACAGGATTTTAACGTAGCCCTCAGAGGATGTCATAAACTATCAGCGCTAATTAGCTTGCCCCAGTAGAGCCAAGGACAGGTCTGGAGTTTGCAGGGAAGCGCTGTAAATACCAAATAAAGAGGTGTGTAAATAAATGTGTAAAGGAAGTAAATGCAAAAATAAAGCTTACCTGGTCGGGTTAAGCCTGGGGCTAAATGCTCCTGGGATTTTGAGCTCCATCGCTTCCCCCCCGACCGTGGGAGCCACCTGGGCTGTGGGGGTGACTTGGAAGGGGGAAAACGGCACTTTTTGGGGACCGGAGCAAGGACAGGCCAAACACCAGATGCCCACCAAGCTGCTGCCCCAGCATAGGCAGTGCTGCCAGCACCAGGCAACCAGCACCGCCTGGCAGCTCATGTGAAATCCTGCTCCTCTCGGCCACAGCATGCAGAGTGGGGGGAAAACCAGTGCCAAAATTTGTAGGGGAAAAATGAGTAGACACAGAAACTGTATTTCTAAGCTACTACTTGTGCAAAGATGCTGATTTCTCCTCATGTTAAAATTAATCTTTAACATTAAAACTTCCTTATCAAAGGGCTTTAGCCTGCATTGACATGACCACAGCGCTTCCCCCATAGCTCCTCCAAAATGCTCCTGTAATTCAAAGCCATGCTGCCTGCCAGGAAACCTGTAACACAGGAAAAGACCCCCAAAATGGTGGTATTCACATTTATCAGCCTTGCTGCTTTATGCAAAAACCCTCCAGAGAAGAGGTGAGGATGGAGAAGCCAGCAGATGCTGTTAGGGGAAAATCAGCCTGGGATGGGGTGATGGTGGGAGGGGAGCAAGAAGCCAAATGCGCTGGGAAATTCGGAGGAGCCTGTGCAGGGGGGACAACAAAATCCTCCAGCAGCATGGGATAAGGCTGCTGGAATCTGCTCCACTGATACTGGCTTTTCCATGCTCTCCGCAGGGTACCAATAAGCAGAGACACAAACACATCCGTGCAATAAATCCGGGCTTTTTCCATCTTAAAAGAACACCAAAACTTTGGCATCCAGCCCCATGCCAGTGCCAGCCTCCCTGAGCACTCTGCCAGGCCACTCTCTCATGAAACCCCTCTTCCAAGGGGAAAAGCAGGTTTAAAAATGTGCTTTAAAGGGAAATAGCAAGCGTGGCTTCGAATGCCTTTCCATCAAAATCACTATACTGGTGTGCGAGCCCCAGGCAACCTCACCCACTGCTGACACCAGCCACAGCAACAGCAGCCATGCCGGGGCTTTGAGGGTATCAGGAAGGGAGCAAATGATGCTCCGAAGCATGTTGAACACACTCCGGAGGAAATAAAATACCCCAGTCGCTGCCGATGCAAGTGTTTCGCCAGGACGAGCGGTGCCTCGTGGCTGGGGAACACCAGGAATAGCACAGCAGCTGTCGGATGGCCAGAGCCGTGATGCCAGCGGGTTTAATCCCTCTTGGAAAAGGTGCAGGGTGGGGAGGAGGAGGGTAAAAAAATCCAAGGAATGTGGTTACAATTTCAGGGTGGAAACATCACTATGGAGGCGGTGGTGAGCGAGCTATGACCATGGGGGAATTCAATGTTATTTCCATGACCGGGAAAAACCCAACCTTCAGGCCATCCTGGCCAAGAAGAAAAAGATTTAAAGCTCTAAAGTGAGTAAGAACCACATCACCGTAAGGTCAGCCAAAGCTGCATGGCCGCTATTAATTTAGGAACGAGGTATTGATGGCTTCAGAGAAGTTTTGCACTTGAAAATAGGGCTTTTGGGGTTTGAGTGAGCACTGAAAACCGGCAGAAACAGCCAGCTCATGTCTGCTCTGAGGTGAAGCCTGTCAAGCATCACCCCAGTCCTCGGCATCTCTTTTATCCCAGAGGTTTTGAATCTGGCATGTAAATGCCTGCCCGCATTTACAGAAGCATCTTTCCTAGCTGTTCCCTCTGCAGTCGCAGGCACCACCGAGACCCTCAGTCCATGGGGAAAAAGACTCCCGGGCTGCAAAGCACCAGCACAACTATATCAGAAGAGCCCAACCTTCTTCTCAGCATCTCATTCTCATTACAAGGACGTTTATCTCCAGACTGGTCCACACCACTAAGCCTTACCTCATACAGCTAGAGCAGCAAACCCTCCATGGGGATGCAGTTTATGGCTATTCCAGATGAACAAACCTTGCCTTAAAGCCTAAAATGAAGGTCTGTTTGATAAATAGGTTCTCGCGTCTCGCTCTGCATGCCGGTATCCTTCAACAGCAATCTGCAACCCGAATCCAGAAGCAACATGCAAGCGCAGATGAACTGGGATCAACCCAAGGCAAACACAGGGCAAGCCCTTCCCATCCAAGCCCAACGCGCTGTAGAAAACGGGCAAATTAGAAATATTTTTCTTTCAGCCTGAGTCATCTGGAATGTTCACAAAGCTGCACGAGGTCAGTTTTTATGTTTTTGCTGAGCACAATAAAGGGAGTTCTCAGCCAGAGCAGCACAAGGTCGCTGCATGGTACTGAACCTGTAGCTCACCTAAGGGATCCAGTGAGCCCAGGACACTTGTGTGTTTATGAATCCTCCCAGTGCCATGATTATTTGCTCCTTTGCCCACTGAGGATCCAACCAGAACCACAGGGGATGCCAGCAGGGTACCCATGATGCTGACCCAGGCACAAAATATCATTTAAAAAGCTTTTCTGGATTCCTCTGCAGAAGTAAAGACTCCCTGGCTGAGCAGTTTGTGCCAGGTCTTAGTGAATTTTCTAATTAACTTTTTTCACAGGGAGAGAAACATTTGTAAATAATACAGTTTAACTGAACTCGCCAGGAATCCCGGCTGAAGTACTCAAGGGGTGTGACAGGGATTGGGTTAACACTTGGGATCCTGTGAAACACATGCGAAATGTGATCGCAGCACATTGGGATGTTCCTGGGCACTGCAGGACAGACAACACCTTCAGTACCTACAGCAAAATTAGTACCGGGTATGTGGGCATCACCCAAGCATCGAGAGAATTGCTCCTGAAGAGTTATAACCCAACAAACCTTTCTCCCTGCAGCTCTCCTCTCTTCTTTTTAGAGAATCAGGAAGGTATACAGGGTGATTTATCTACAGGGGCTCAGCAGCTGCTGCTTGGACTCTGCCCTCCCTGCTTTGCAAGAGCTGGCAGAGCTGGAAACACACACCGATGGCAGACATATCCCCAGGGGGGCTCAGCCAAGTCCCCTCCCACAGAACGCTGAGGTGGCTGTGGCCACAGAGGGACCTAACTGAAAATCAAGTCCCATTTGGAGAGCAGCTCCATCCTCACAGGCATCAACCTTTGACAGCAGGAGCGGTGGAGATTCTGCAGCATTCACCAGGAAAGCAGAAAGGCAGCTGGTGGTGGAAGCAACACAGAGCTCCCAGCTCTTCTACTGCCACACTTAGTTTTTCCTATTTCAGTGATATCCCCCTTCCTGCCCCCTTTTTTTGGCCAGTTATAAGGTCATCTCCACACATGAGGCTGCAGTAATGCTTGGCATCCAGGGCAGAACACCAGCCGCCCCCAGAAAGCCTGTGTTCATCCAAGCCGCGGTCAGCACAGCTCGAGAGGTAAACAAAGGTACACTGGGGTCTTTACCAAGCCAGCACCCAGAAGGACGAGGAGGTGAGAGCATCACAAAAATCTCTGCTTGAGTATTTGTCACCAGGGCTAAACCTGGCAGCAACAAGGGGAAGCTGCTCTTCAGCAGCTACCAGGCAGCGCAGCATATTTCATCAGGTGTTCCAGAGTGGCAAGAAAAGAACAACTTAACTCTGTTAATCCCCTACCACTATTAAAAAGCACAAAAACAGTGGTCCTATGGTCAGTACAGCCACTACAGCATATCTTGGGTCACTGTCATTCCCCCAAGTCCATACCGACCTCAGCAACAGCCCTGGCGTTCACTGCTCCTGCCCTGAAGGACAAGATTATCCGTGTGGTCTGCCAGAGATGTTAAGCGGTTTCCCTCGCTGACCCCACACTTACCTTCATGGGGTTTTCATCATATGTTGGGGTCCCGAGGTCCATTTCAGCTTCATGTTCAAGGCTGGCATCGTCCCCTGGGCTGTCCCAGGTAGGAGGGTCCCACTGGGTTTGCCTGGAGGAAGACAGAGAGACAGAGGACCATCACCCTCTTAAAAATAACTAGTACCTGCTTATCGATTGTCCCATCAGCAGGAACACCTGGTCTGCACTGACCACCAAAACCCTTAACACAGGTGTAATGCATGGCCCTATCTTGCTGTTCATGAGTTTGAGTAGGCTTCTAAGTCGGAGAAGGCTACAGCCAAGCAAGAACTCAAAAAAGGGAATTCACACTTCCCATCACTGCTGACACTCAACGTGGGATTAAGGGAAGTTTATCCCAGGCATGAAATAAAGAAGGTCAGTGATTCTGGCGTGGAAAGATGGGAGCAATCACAGCGGAGTGGCTGGGGAAGGTGCTGTTTCATGCAGAGCGAGGGTCAGCCCTAGACACCTCAAAGCCAAGTGCTCAGCCACAGGTATCTCATCGAGGAAAGGACGCAGATCAAAGATCCTGAGAAAGGCCACAGGAAGGAGCAAGAGCTTGAAGGGATGCCACGAGGCTCATCTCATCCATACACTAGAAGAGGCTAAACACAGGGCTAGAGCTCTGCTTGGCTCACTGCACATGGGAAGAAGCCACCAGAGCCTGCATGGGCTTGTCAGGCCAATGCTCAGAGAAGAGGCCCGCTGTGCTCAAACCAGGGAAGGATGGGAAGAACTGGTCTGCATTTCCTCAAGGCTGGAAGAGGGGAGTGGGAAGCCATCAGCATCCAAGGGCAAATACAGGACAGTGCCAGGGAGGAAACACCATTGACCAGGGGAGGAACACAACTAGGAGAAATCAGGGCCAAGAGGACAGACCGCTGCCTTTGCAGGACTAGGGCAAGTATGGGACTCTCCATCAGGTGAGAGGACTCAGTCACAAACAGGCTAAACAAGAGGGATGCAAAGGACAGCTCCCCAGACCTCATTAGATTTGGAGGTGACCTAACATGGCAACTATTTGCCATCTCTTGACTCTTGTGTGAAGCCAGGATGTGTGCTCTTCAGCTCAATACAAAGAAATCCTGAAAGCCTGCATCAAAAGAAGCCGCTGGTTTGAATTTCTGGAGGTTTCTGACCTGTATCAGAAACCCTGTCCCACTTCAGGGCTTTTTACTTTTCAGGACATGCTAGGGGGAAGCATGAAAGTCTTATTTCAACAAGCCCCCACGTGCTTCACCATGCTACTTGATTCTCCAGATACTGCTGAATATCCCTGAGCTTGGACCACTATTAATTTGATTGCCAAGTAGAACAAAATATTTAAATAAGAAGACCTAACAAGTAAGATTTCCTTTCCTGTATTGGCCCCATTCTGTTGGAAGATACACAGTTAAAAGAAGAACTGAAAGAAATCTTCCAGCATGTGTTCCTTGAAAAAGTTCAAGATTAATTATATTCAATTAGCGGCTTCTCATGTAGTTGCAGAAGATGCACAGAAGAGGCATTCCTTGCCAAGGGGGAAGGCTCAGCTGCGTCTCTTCGTCTCATTGCAAGACTTCCAAACCACAGCACAAATCACGAATTCCTGCTCGGCTGTTTTCTTTTCCTTCCTGGGGTTTGAAGCTCTCCTGCTCTGCTGTTGGTGCAACTCTGGATGTGTAAGGCAGCGAAAGAAGTCCAAACAGGGGACTGAAAAGGTCAACTGATGCAAAGAAATGTGTGCAAGTAACAGTAACTGATATCAAGACAGTCAGGACATGTAACAAAATACTCAGGTGTAACCTTTTAGAGAGGTGGATCCCCACAGAGACCTCACATGGAGTTTGAAAGTTAAAAAAAATAATAATTGTTTTCGTAAGTCTAAAATCCATGATATAAATTTTATATGAATTCATAGGTAATGATCAAAAAACTTGGTACCTTCCAAAACTGATCACAAAGGTGTGAGGAAAACACTGGGAAACTATTTCTTGCTTTAGAACAGACCAGAGGTCTGAAGGCAGAAAAAACGAGGGTGAGAAGACAAACCCTTTGATGCCACATGCCGCGGATCCCAGCGGATCCCTGAGGCATCAAAGACCTCCTGTTCATACAGCACACCCGCTGCAACGCTCGCACACGCGTTAAACCTCCACAGAGCGGGGTTATCTGCCTGGCACTGCCGTCAGAGCCCCATGGATGTTTCAGAGCATGAAGGGCAGACGCGGTCTCTCTCTACCTGTTAATTCTGCTGCTATTTCAGCACCGCGTGGGGCACCTCATATTCAGGCAGAGCGATGAACGTGTCAAAGGATTTAAATCCGACTTGACTAAGATGCTGGGGAGAAATACGTTGCTTTGATGAGATTTTTATTTTTTTGCAATCAGATCGTCAGAAGTGGAGCTCCTCACCACCGTGTTATCACAGCGGGTTACAACTCAATGCACGGCTGGAGTCACTGTTCACAAGGAAATCGAGTGCTATCACTGCACTTCTGCTTGCAGAAAACAGGGCTCCATCCCTGGGCCACATTTTCGGGGGTGAAGGAGAGGTTTTGAGCAATCTCAGCCTCCCACCCACCCAGCTTATGAGCAGCACCCTGCTGGGTACAGGCTTTGCAGTGCCTAATGAGACTCTGAGGGCTGAACATGCATTTCTCTTCCACCCAATTCCTTCACTTGAGCCATCAAACTCCAGCCCTGACGCAGCCATCACGCCCACTTTGTTACCACGCTCACCTCGTTATCATGCTTACCTTGTTACCACGTGGTAGTAGTAGATCTTCCCCTCTGGATCTCGGGCTGTTTTCCAGTTAGGTGGGAGGACAATTGTTTTGGGTTTTGGAGGGGATGGTGGAGGCAAGTCCAGGAGGTTATTGGTCACCACAAGCTCTGGCTGAAAATAGCACAGAACAGGTGTAGAAAAAGACGTGAGCGGTCGTGAGAGTGCTCAGGGCAACCCTGACACCTCTTCCCCCCATGACAATGACTTTGGTGAAGGTAAAACTTAAAAATTACATTAGTGTTGGCCCAAGAAGTAGAGGACAGGATCTTCCCCTAGTTCTTCATCAGATACCCCAAGCACCCACTCAACCACACCCTGAGCCTGCAATACAGCCGCTTTACCACCCCTGCTCTTAAATCCTCTGTAGTGGATGCCAAAGCCACCATTTCTGATGGAGAGGCTTCAGCAGCAAAAGCAGTCATGGAGTTCCTACACACCCACCCATATGCAGCCTTCTCAGATGTGCCGGCAGAAAGCCCTGAACACAAGATCTGGGCTCAAATCCCACCAAAACACATCCGATGCACACATCCAGCCTGAAAAGCAGCATCCTGAAGGATACCAGCATGCTGCTGCATGTGAAAGTCCTCTGGCTGGTACCACCAATGCTTTCACACCATCCAGAAGCCACGGGGAATCACGCAAACCCAAAGCAGATGCAGATGAACACTCCCCATCCCGTCTGACCCACCAAGCCTTACCTGCTGGATGGGCTGAGGCTGCCCAGCTGTGACAATTGTAGTTACTGCTGTCGGTGGCTGCACAATGACTCCCTGCGGATGAGCTGTGTAAATCTGTTGGCCTTGGATGTACTGGAGACCTGGCTGGGCATAACTCTGAAATGGAGCACAGAGAATCACAAGTCAGCTTGCTTTAGCAAAAAGCCCTTCACTGGAGGACACAGTACAGTTTCCCTTACTGGGAATCAAATCATGGAGGCCAAAAGAGGATTACAGTCATCGAGGACTAGTAGAAGATAACATCCAAACCAAACAGCAATAACCACTGACTGAGGCGGGGTTCAAGCAAACAATCTTGGCCGATTTGCTGTCCCCGGAGTCGTACAATTGCCTATGTCTCGGTTTTTGGAAGAACTAGGCATCGGCAAGATGCTGAATACCAATATCCTTGTTAATGAAGACAAAGCACAAGGAGAAACCACTTTAGCATAGTCATTTGGAGCTCCAGACTGAGCCTGATGGAAGGGGACATGTAATTCAGAGAAAACCGATAAAGAAAGCTGATCTGTTGGGGTTTTTGTTTGGTTTAAGCTGGTAGCTCCAGACTCTGCTTCTAAAAGCCAATGGAAGGCAAACTCACAGCCCTGCATTTTACTGCTTACTTGGTCAATGACAGTGGAAGCTCTTATGCAGAAATACCCATTCACTGGAATCAACAATCAAAAAACCAACTTAACTTCTATAAACAGGTTACAAATAATCTCTGTAAGCTGTAAACTCCTGCTTGGCTCCAACAACTACAGCATTTGTACATGGAAAATACCCTACTTAAATGTGCTTTTCTCATACCCTTGCATGGGAAGTCATCAGAGAAGTGCTACTGCAGCTTAGTATCAGAGCAAAGCAGGATGCTCTAACATTAAGAGCACTAGCAAAGAGTGAGCAAATAAAGTGGTTTTCCCAGCTGCAGGCTGGTACCCTTCATTTTGTGGGTGTTTTCACGCCATGCCTTGTCTGAAATAGAAATTACCTGTACAATCGGTGGGGTCGTTTGTGAGTAGGGAGATGTCACACCATAAACGGTCTGACAGGTCTGTCCTTGGTAATATATGGCTGGTTGAGACTGGGCTGGCGAGTACTGCTGTTGTACTGCTACAGTCTGCTGGCTGGAATCCCAAACCCCGTAGCTCTGACTCTGCACTGGTCCCGGTGCAGCCACGGGCAGGACGGCCACATTGGGTTCTTGATGGACCACGGTGTCGCTTTGTGCTACATACTGTGGAGTCGTAACCTCCATCGTCGTTGCTACATGTTGGACTACTGGTACCGGCTGAGGAGTAGTTAGGGTTGGTTCTACTGTGTGCCCAACCAAGGTCTGTGGGTGTTCATATGCTGCTGTCGAGCACATCGAATCCATGGTGGGCGTGGGCAGCAGAACTTTTCCAGCGTTGGGGTTGCTGGGATCTACATAGGCTTGCATGGGGTAGCCAGGTGGGTAGCCGATAAAGCTGTGGTGGGGCGTGCCGTAGCCCATGGAGTCGTAGGGCAGGGGGGATGTCATCCCCAGGTTTTGCAGTTGCTGTTGCTGTTTCTGGGCTTCCCGCTGGGCAACCTCCTGTTCAAACAGCTTCCTGCGCTCCTCTGTGGACAGCTTGTTGCGATCCTTAAGCCGGGCTTTCTTCTTCGAAGATGCTGGTGTGTCATACCTGGGAGAGGATGAAAAGAGAAGGTTTCGTGAGACCTCAGAAACCTGAAGGTCCAGGGCTCCAGCAGCGAAACAGCCACCACTGATGGCAGCAGACACTGGGGGCCCAAATGCCCAACAGCAGCAACAATTCCTAAAAACATTTGTTTTCAGGCACTCGACCAACCATGGCAACTCATAGGGAGGAGAAACATCCACTGGTCCCACTTGTCCATGAGGGCAGAGGATGAGCTAAGTGGTCCCACTGGATTTACCAACTTCAGTTCGGTGCTGAAGCTAATGGTGATGCAAAGATGCAGCGGTTGTCGGGAAGATCTGCTGGGTAGCACCAAGACACCCGGAGAGGGGAGGCAATATCTCAAGGGCCAACAGAGAACCCGAGGAGAGGGTGGAATAAGCAGGGTGCCCCCTGAGCAGGCTGAGGACCCATGCTGGAGACCCTCTGCCATGGTTTCCCGAAGCGGGACCAGAACAGATGGGTTTTGGAAGAGGCTCTCCAAGAAGGTGCACCTCACACCACAACATCTTCACTCCCAAAGATCAGAGCAGCTCAGCAATGGGGAAAGTACCCCAAATTTCTTGTCTAAGGTTTCCCCTGGCATTGGAGCTGCAGACACAGGCGCATTTGCAGACATGACAAAGAACAAGGGAATTACAAACAGCACGTTTCTGTTTAGAGTTATGCTATTTACTAGACCGCAGATCCAGCTTAAAAAATAATAAAGTGTGGATGGATTTTTTAATTATTTTTTTACAAATAAGAATTTCCATCCCGACACACAGAGCAGCTGGAGGGATTTTTCCAAGGAGTTAAAGAAGGGGGAAAACCAAAAAAAAAAAGCCTAAAGACTTTGATCAGACCTCAACCAAGGAAAATTTCAGATCAAAGGTGGATATTTTGAGAAGTTATGAGTGTGGTAAAATGGGGATTACAAGCAAAAATGCTTTGCAGCCCTAATATAATGGATTCTACAAAGCATCCAGTATATTCTCTATATACTCACTTTATGTTCATGCATTCCATTTACATATCAAAAGCACATTGCTACCAACAGATACACTTAAGATGTTTCCTCACATTCCCAGAGTAGCTGCAAGGGTCTGTTAATGTGAACCTTATTGACATGAAGAGTTCAATTTCAATAATTCAAGTCTTTCCTGGCCCTGCCTGGAGAGTTTACACGAGAGGCAGCTGGCATGAAGGGACAGGCAGAAGAAAACTGAGGGTTTAGTGCAGAGCAAGCCAGCGATGCTCTCTTACTTTGCTCCTCTCTCCACCTATTTTCTTAGTTTGTTAGTTACATGAAGGATTTAATAAGACAAAAGGGGGACATTCAGAGCAAGAAGAGTATCCCCAGAGAAGGATGCGGGCACCCTAGTCCTGCTCCTGGTGAGCACCACTCACCAACAAGGATGTGGCTGCAGGAAGGAAGAGCCAGAGCAGGCAATTCCTCACCCACAAAAGAGCTTCTTCTGTTTAAAATACACAAAAAATACACTGTTTAGTCCATCCATCTTCATACCTCCTGACACACTGCCGTTACTTAGCTCCACTTCTACCCTCAGACCTCGGTGATGTTTCCATCCTCCAAATGGCTAATTACAGTAGTATAGATTTACATCTTATTTTTTATCCAGATGTTTTAAACTTTCCCAGCCCAGCTCAATACGAGGACAAAAGTTTCCTCATCTGGCTGACTCACCACCAATTGTTCCCTAATTACTAAGTGGCTTTAGATCCTATTTAAGAGGGACAACAGAAAACTGATGACTTTAAAGGAAATTCCTTGGCATTCTTACTGCCTTTAACATGATCTGAAGCCTCCCAGAAACGCAAGACATGTAATATTTTCCTTCTTTTAATTAAGAAGCAACTTTCAAGGGAGGAAAATGGCTATCTGGCAACAAGCAGCTGCTGATTCACGTGCTGCCTGCCACCACCATCTCTATTGCTCCTCTGGCTGCAGGAGGGTTTGGCTGTGCCCGGCTGCATGCCTGTGGGACACTGGCGAACAACCCTGGGAGTCAGCACAGGCTCAGGCGCTCAGACAGTGATAGTCTGAATCTATAGGAAAAGGAAAAGGCAAAGGCAGCTTCGTGTGGCTGCCAGGATCATTGCACTGATCTGATTCTCACTTAAAATCTGGGAGAACAGCTAATAATTAAAAACATTTTCTCTTACTGCTTGTTCCTTGAACTGGCCAACTCACCAAGAACAAAGACGTCTATGTCTCATTTACCTAGCCCCTATTTTTATTCTCACCATCCATCCTACTGGACCTGGTCAGCAGATGTACTTTACATGGAAGGGCACAACTCACGCTAGTGCAACACAAACTGGTTGCTTTTATTTTCTACTTTATCTTCAGCATCTGCACACACTGTACTTTAAAGTAGCATATACTTTCACTGGAGCTTATAGACTCGGTGCCTTGTTTCCCTAGCCAACCTGTGTTTAAAAATCCTTTTTTTTAATATAAGATGTAAGTAAATTTGAAGCCCTCATGCTCCCTTGTATCCATCGCTTGCAAACATATGCAGTGTAAGTGGGCATCCATCAGGCAACAGAGCGCCCACAAAAAAGAAACACTAAGTAAAATCACTGCAAGGTCTTTAAAACCTAAGAGACACCTCCTCAGCCAAGGCAGCAGGATGCCACCGTTCCCAGGGGAAGGCAGGAGACATGGCACCAACTTGGTGGGGTCACACCTACCACGACCGCTTTCCTTGAGCTCAACGGTTTTGGGGGATATTCAGTTGGTCAAGGAAGTTGGTCTGTGTTAGAAGTCCTGCCTGGCATGGGTACTGCCAGCTGGTACGGGCACGGTCTTGCTCCAAGTTTAAGTACACTGGGGAGAGGTGAGCAGAAGGGAATGGGTTTTGAAGAACTCAGACAAACTCTGCACTAGGAGGGCTACAACCCTAATTCCTGTGTGAGAGGTGGGTATCGCTTCCCTCGTCACCTGTCTAATACCCAAAACATGACTGAAGGTGAAGACTTAGGTTATCTGAGAGGAGAGGCCACCTAACACCCAGGAGCCACGCAACTCCGGCCAGGGAATGCATCTCACCATGCAGGATAAAATCTCCTTCCCTGTCCCTGGGTGTTTTCAAAGATCACCAGGACCATTTTCCCCAGTTTTCACCCAGGATTACCACAGTTCCAACACTCCCAGCCCAGCGGTCAGACCCGCAGCCCTGCCACCAGTGCCGCCAGATAACTTGCCTGTCCTCTGGCCTCTTTGTTCCTCGCTCATATGCCGAGGATGGAGGGGACAACGAGTCTCTCCGTCTCTTCTTCTCTTTACTTTGGCTCTGCCTCTCGGAATCCCGCTCTCTGCTCAGGATCGGGTTCTTTGGAGTAGGAGTCTGATCCCTGTGGCCAGCTGACTCTCTGCCACGGTCAGCTGTTAGGAAAAATGGGTAAAAGGGAGAGAATTTTTATAATTCAGAGTATTTCCAGCTCCCCCCTCTTGCAGTTTCAGTAGCTTCTGTTAGTTAACGGAGTCTTCAAACGAGGTATAGGCTGCCCTGCATCAGCCTCAGGGCTACATTTCCCATCACCCACTGCTTAGATTATCTTCCCTATTTACAGGAGCCGTTTTCACGGAGTAGGAATGCTGAGTTATGAAGGCAGAACATCCCTTGACATCCCAGACCAGGAAAATTAAGTGGTTTCATAGGAGATGAGTGATATATAGGAAAACATGAATACATACCACTGTTCTCCTTCTCTGCTTGACTCTTCTTCGGGATCCGGTACACCTCCTGCAAAGCAAGCCACAGGCAGGGTCAGAGTTTCAGCTACTGACAAGAACAACCATCTACAGGGCTGCAAGAATCATAGCACGGCACTAATAATTTAACAATTCAATTTTAAAACAAAACAAAAAAGTCCATGTCTCTTGAAGCAAAGCTGTGGTTTTAGGCAAATTATTGTGGTGCTTTCTATATATTGCCTCTGACCAGCATTTCGTGTTCGTATTCTGAGCTCCCTTGTTTCAGCCTAAGAAAATACATTTTCCTTTGGTGAGATAAATGAAAGCATAAGAAACTCTTGTTGTGGTCTGTTCACAAGACAAAACCACTTCAAAAGAGCTAGTAAAGGTTAAAAAAAAGTGATTTTGGCCAAGATTTTACTTTTTTTAAATACCTATTTTGCTTTTCCATGGAGCCTGAACGCAACACCGCCAACATGTGCAGTTTGAAGCACCTGCAACTACACTCTCATGTATGCTGTGACTTCTTCCAGTGCTCAGAGGCACTAGGAGTCTAAAAATGTGCCCTGTTAAAATTATTTCTATTTATTTACATGCTTGCTATGGACCAAGGGGCAGAAGCAGGAAAACCAGGTCAGGAGAGTCCAGAGCAGAGGTGTGGGATGCAGAAGCATTCCTAGTGCTCCCCTTTCCCTACAAACCCTTATTTTTCTGAAGCCCGGGCATGCTGCCTGTGCCCATCTAGCTCGACCCAAGCCATGCCAAGCTGGGGAACCCCCCTGACCACGGAGCAGCAGATCCACAGGGACCAGGGCAGGGAGGAGGACCTGGTGAGATCACAGCCACCACCTGTGTGCTCTTAACGTCAGGTGGGCACCGGGGGCTCAAAGCAAAGCAGGTTCTGATGCACACCCAAGGCACCTCCAAGACCCCAAAGCCCAGCCCTTGCTGTACCACCAACCCCCTGCCTGGTTTCGGTCCCCCTTCACACTCCATCCCACCCACAGCACTGAGAGAATTCCCCATTAAACACACTCAGACTGTTACTCATCGCTTGTAACATTTTTGACCTCCTAATACCTGAATGCTAGCACGATTCCTGGTACTAAGTCACATATTTTAAACCAACCCATGTTTCTGCCGTCTGTGTTTCAAGGCAGGTCATGGTTCTGAAGCCTAAGCAGCACCCAGCTAAAGGAGATTTTTGCTGTGGGGCTTACAGTATGCAGCTGCTTTTTGATCTAGGTTTTGTGTGCCTTGCAAGGGTCTTTAGGGCATCCTCTGACTACCTCCTTTAATTACCCTGTGTGATCCTGAAGTGTATCACATGAAACCTCTCTCTGTCTTTACTTTCCATCATTATTACCTGCACTAATGACCTCTCAGCTGCACACACACAGCCCCCTGCCTGCACCACTGTCCCCCAAGATTTCTGCCCATGCTGCTCCGTCACCTGCACTGGTCTCCTGGGAAAGACCAGGCCCTTGGCCCAGGATGATGGCAGGCTGCAGCTGCAGCACTGTCAAGAGATTGCTAAAGAGAAGGGGCTGCTTTGCAATGGGAAATTACAAGAGATGTTACAGCACTTTTAATTATTTGTTGCTTTTCTGACCTGCCAGAAGCCCTGCAGTCAGGTGTCTCGCTCCGTGCCTTATTTGCAACTCCAGGCAGAGATGGCACCACAGGGAGAAAGGGGAGAAGAGGAGCCTCAAAGAAAGCAAGGGCAGAAGTGTGCGTTTTGCTAAGGCAACAGGTAATCCCTTGCAACTTCAAGTTATTTGAGCCAGAAACCATTTCTCATATATACACAGATGGCACACTACATGTTGCTGAATCCCAAAATCCACGTGAGCCGGAATAACTCATCAATACCGTTCCATTGACATAAAACGGGAGAGCACTTGGACTCAGACTTGCAAATGCTGGGACTGGGACTGCTGCAGTTCAGCGCAGCATCCGTGTTAAATGCTGCTGGATTATGCAGCAACAATTATTATGATGCCACATTAAACTGTGTATTGCTACAGATTATGTTTTATTAGCCCCACAGCGCTCATGATTGTACTTCTAACTGCAATAATCTGACACTCAAAGTATAAATGACATGTTATCATACTAGTGATCCTACAGCATGTAGAATATATGGAGAGGTTTTACAGCATTACTGACTGTCCAAGTGCTGGTAGCTTGGAAGAAAAACCCTGGGTTTTTTTTAATTCCAGTTTCTATCAAGCCCTTGCTCTGTTCCCTTCATGAAGTAATATAGTAGTTCACAAGAATACCCACTTATTTGAAGCAGCATGTGATGAACCAGCTATTATGTGGCTGAACATGACCAGTATGGTCCTGCAATAGGAAATAAGACCAAATAAACCAAATATGAAAAATCAAAGAGAGAATGTGGGGTGGCCCTGATGGAGGCTGCAGCTGCACCCCAGAAAAAAGACAATTAATTCAGAAAAAATATACTCAGCGCTATACAAAGTTGTTCTGGTGCAGTGTGCTGAGATCTTGGCTTTCCCAGGGCAGGATTTGTGCTTTCCTAGGACCAGATGTGGAGCAAAGCAAAAACCTCAGCAAAGCCACCTCCCCAAGTCCATGACCATCAGAGCCTCCCAACAGCGTTAAATCTTCATATTTGATGCGATGCCACATTCACCTATCGTACTTTGATGCCTCGGGGGAAAACCAGCAGGGACCTTCCCTAGAGCGCTAAAATATCCTGTAATTTAAGGCATGGATGAGGCAGAGGGGAGAAAAAGATTCATTAAACTGTTACAGGGGGAGTGAAGGCTGCTTCTGGTTGGGTATTTAAAGCTTCCCTACTCTCAGACATACGGAGCTTTACCTCGACTTAACTCTCAACCTTACATAGTGTTCATTTTCTAAATAACCCCCCGCTTGATTTTTTAAAGCTGGTTGGAAAGTAGTTGACTGGCATCTCTCCTGGGCTGCCCAGTTGCACCAGACTGCATCGCTCAGTAGCAATGTGTCTACCTCCAGCACTGGATTTAACAAGACAGTCCAGGTTTGCGAGTCCCACTTTTATTGTGTTAGGAAAAAAAACCCCCATGTGCCCTGTGGGCTAAGAAAATATATTTTCCCTTGGTGAAATAAACGGAAGTATAAGAAACCCTGTTGTGGTCTGTTCACAACACAAAACCACTTCAAAAGTGCTGCTGAGGGTTAAAAAAAAAAAAGTTACTCTGGTCAAGACTTTTATTTTTTTAAATACCTATTTTGCTTTTCTGTGGAACCTGAACACAATGCTGCAAACTCATGCAGTTTGAAGCATCCATGAACACATATGCCATGACAAGAGGCATTAAGAGTCTGTAGATATGCTCTTTTAAAATTGTTCTTATTTATTTACACATTTGCTGTGGATCAAAAGACCCCAAATCTAGTGTGTTTTTAACTAAATGCCAAGAAACAAGGCAGCAGCTCACTGTTTGGAGTGGGGAGGGATGCTGAAGCAGCCAGCTGGGACAATAAAGCCTATATAATGCTATTTACACGCCATCCAGCGGTAGATCGTTTTGCCTCTTACTGCCTCGTGTGGGAAGGACCACAAGCACAGGTTCTACAGACACAAAAGCACTCACCAGCAACAGGTTTTCTCTATTTATTTTCTCTCTCCCACATCACTCCCCACAAAAAGTTCATTCTCAGACACACCGCAGAGCGGCACGTTCAAAAATCTGCCCCACGTTTGGCCCGAACAATGTTCCCACCAGCAGAGAAGGTGTGATGAGGAGCCACTAAGCTGTGAGATGATGGATGAACCAGCCAGGACAGCTGGCAAGTGGAGGAAGAGCTAAGCTAGACCAGCCTCCCCTGCTCCTAAAAAGACTTTCCATTAAATAGCAGGATGTGCAATGGGAAACTACCGTACAAAGGGATCAACAGGAACAGGAGAAGGACCTGAGTAGGTGGACTTGGCAAACACAGCACTGCTCACTCCTGCCACATGTTGGTTTAGGTTCACTGTGACATTGAAAGCTCAGCTGCTGAAGCTAAGAAATACAGCGATTTCAACTCAACAGAGATAACTGCGTCTAAGTTTTGAGGTCAAAGACAGTTGAACATGCAAGGGGCAAGAAAGCATCTGCCCTCCCTAGGAAGGAGAAAGCACCTTCCTCTGAAAGACACGGCTGTGACCACAGCAACAGGAGGCACTGGAGGGGGAAAATGGGTGAAGCTGTGGCAGGATCCATCCCATCAAATTAGACTGCCCTAACAAAGGTCCAGGTGGCTCAAAATACAAGATAATTATGAACTGGGGAGTGAGCTACGTCTTGCTGGAGAACAGCTACAGATCTACTCAATAGGCTGCAGTGCCTCCAGCATCAGTCTGGGGAAGATGGAGGCAGCAGAGTCTTTGAACCAGCAACCAACAGAGGAATATGTCAAAATTGCTCCATGAAAACCAGATGGTGGTCAAACCAGACACAAGCCAAGGGGAACTCCGAAGGATAGCCTGTTTTATTTTTGGAAACGGAAGCTGCTGGCTTCAAGCGTGCACAATGCTGAATCAATGCAACCACCACTAACAGAGTCCAAATGGCTCTCTACCTTCCAGAACAATTTTTAATGAGTTGCACAGAAAATTAAATGTAGAAAGAAAAGTGATACAAGTCTGTTACAAAGAAAAGAAAAGTAAAAAAAAATTCCAACCAGGATTTAGGCTGTCCAGCTGCAGACACAAAACCATCCTCGGGTCGGGAGAGGCAAAAGAGCTGCAGAACAGTCTCGAGACTCAAAGGATGTAGGGGTAGGAAAGGAACATTGTACCTAATGAAACCCTCACCAGAAATCTGTTCCTTAGCTGACAATTATTTCTGATTTAATGCAACTAAGCTGGAGAAGACCAACAGACACCAACAACGGGCAAAGGGAAACAACAGTGCAACCAGGTAGAGGCTCATCTTGTGTTAGTGCCAAGGCAAGTACAGCTGGCAGCAGGGTGTTCTACGCCAACCTGTGCCAGCCTGGCCTCACACCCATGCTTCAAAACCTCTGCTTCCCAACCAGGGACCAAGCACATTTCTCCTGAGGCTGAAGGGATGAACCTCACACCTGGATGCAGAGCCTGCCGGAGCTTGCCACATTTGCCAGGACTTATGCACCCAAAGCCAAGATGACCTACAGACTGTGCTGTCTCACCTAACTGCCCTGGAGTCCTCTGAACTTACGTTGTTGATTTGCTGAAGAAACACCACATAACCAGATCAGTCCCCTCCCAGGCTGGATACCCAATGCTCTGCCCGCTAGGGCTGGATTTCCTCATCCTTGCTTTCCTCCCTCCTGTGATGCTCCTTTCCTCTCTTCCCTCTGCAGCTCCCCATTCCCTCTGCATGAGCATAAAGCTCCAGCATCACGCCAAGGGAGGGAGGAGAGCAAGAGAAGGACTAATGCCATGACATCCCTGCTTGAAGGCCAAAAAACCCCACCACAAAAAACAGGCTGGCCACTCACCAGTGCCTATTGTTTTCATGAACTATTTCTTGCTCTGAGTTATAACAAATTATAAGCCTCCTAACTAAAGCATGTGATGTGCGTGCCAGAGCAAGAGGCAGTCACACCAGGACGGCTTGTCTGGGAACAGGACAGGCAAGAGCAGCTTCACAGGGCTCTCCTATCAAGATGTATCAGATGTGATTTGGAAAGAATGTCTCAGGGGAAGACAAAAGCTCAGTTTGCCTGAGTGACCCAAGCTCTGCTATACCTATTCAGGCTGGTAATTAAGCTCACAGAACAGGCATTTTCGTTGCAAAAGAAAAAGTCTACCTTGGCCAAAGTTGGGGTAACACCTCAGCCTTGAACTCCAAGTCACTGCTAAATACTTGTGAGGACAGAAGTGTCCAATCAAAACCTGTTAAACCCAAAACACTTGAACTCTTTCAAATTATTTTTCTTAAAACATCTTCTCCAACTCATAAGGGCAAGATCTGGGGATCCTCACAGCTACAGCTCCTACCTGCCCCCCCCACCGAAGGTAAGGGCATCCTCTGCCCACCCAGGGGTGGAGGAAGATGCCAAAAGCTCCATCCCACCTGCAGCAGAGCAGTGCCCAAACCATGCTAGCATGGTGGGGTGCTCTGCAGCAGCCAGCACTGCCACGCTGGTTGTGTTCATGCAGCATTAGTCAGCCGGCAGAGCACACAGGTTTGCCACGGGACAGATTTTAGACCTGTTGACGGGTCATGACAAGACGCCTACAGCTTTGCTAGTGGAGCTGCTGGACCTCAAGGCCCTGCTTTGGCGTAAACAGCAAGGAAATCCCAACACCCAGACCACCCTGAAATACTAACACTATTAAAGCACATGCTATGCTTGAAGGTAAACGTGCTCTCCTGTCCCTCTGCCTTAACTACTGAAATGTAAGCCATCAAAAGGATGCTGAGAAAAGCTTGCCATGCTTGGCAGTGCTGACCCTACCACTTGTTCCTGTGATGCCAAGAGGGTAGAGCACTGGGTCCGCTGGCTGTCACGCTGTTTGTTGCCTCCATCCTGGGTATGGCTGTATGGATCAGTCCACGGAGCCTTACCTGAGTGCAATCCTCGGGCTGGAGTGGGCTAAGGCGCCTGGAAGAACCACACTGAACCACCACGTGCGCCCTTGCTGGTTGTTCACCAACCAGTCTGTGCCACTCAGAGTGAGTTTTCAGCATGGGATAAGATATGCACCGCTTCCTCAGAGAGCGGGAATGGCATGCACAAGCCCAGGCTGAAAACTTACCCTGCTGGGGAGTGTGAGTGTGTGTTGCAGTGGGTATGACTCCTTGTGGGTTAAGGAGTTGGAGTGTATGAGCCCTGTAAGCCAAGGACTTACAAGTCCTGTGTATAGAGGTATAGAAAAAGATAGCTCACTTAATCCTTTCATGCCAGGAGTTGGGATTTTCCCGGAGCGACGTCCATTGCCGGCAATGGACGCACCAAAATAACGTCGGCATCAATGAGTTAACCACCTCTGTCCTCTTTTCACCTATTATATTGCTCATGCATCATCCAGCTTCCCAACCATCTTCCCGTTTCTTCACCGTATGCACGCTATGTCCTCTCCCTTCTTCAGCACGGAGTTGAAAATGGAGTTGAGAAAAGGAGACCCATGGTCAGCTCCTTGCTGCCCTGAGAAGCTAGATGGAAATGGTTGAAATTACAAGGGGGTCATCAGCAAGACTGGAGAGGACATAGCTTAAGTTACGAGGTTTCAGACCCTCCCGCCCCCCCATCCAATGGCAGTTACTGCAGGATGTTCCACCACTCAAAACAAAACCAGCTTTTAAAAAGCTTGGATGTGCTGGAAAAGGCGACTGGCTCTTGCCACTGGGATGACTGGGTTTTCCAAGGTGACTATCTATCCCCCTTCTATCTAAAGCATCACCTGGCCACCTTAGTCTTGTCTTTTAGACATCAGCCACCTCCGGGCTGGGCTATGGTGGCACCCTGCATCTTAACAGGTGACAGTTGGACAGAAGCAGTTAACTCTTAGTGCTATGATAAAGGCTGGGACGGAATGAATCCTCAGGTCACACTTTGCCCACAAATGCTTTACAGGAGTTTTCACAGACCCGCAGCATGGTTCTGCTTTTTTGGGTTGGATTTGCTGGGATTATTACAAGGCTAGAGTTTGTGAGATAAAACCCCATCCCTATGACCAGGCACGCATACTGCAACAGGCTGTTAGCACCCTTGCAATGACCTGAGATTAATTAACAAGTACACAGAGAGGGTGTGAATCCACATCTTAAATAGCAACTAAGATGGGTCATGACTCCACAGCCTGACCAGGGGCTACAGCAAAGGTCTCTAGATACCCAAGGCTGAGCTCCTCCCAGCTCAAAAGAAAACACCAGTCTTGGTGAGAAAATGACACTGTCAGATCAAATTTGGTCTCAAACCAACATTTTGGAGGAGTCACTAATTTTGTGAGACTTCACACCTTTCATTAAGCCTTTTTCAACATTTTTTCTGTGCTGTTTCAACTTTAAACACTGCAGCATGTGATCCTGGAAGCGAACATGCCTGGTTGCAAACAGAAAACTGAGCCTGGGTAGTCCAAAGCAAGTCTATCTCCAAAGCGGTGTAGGACTCAGACTTGATTTAGCTTTCAGTTAAAACAATCCCAGGTATTAGCAATGGATGGAAAAGGACTCTCAATTTAATCATAAATTCAATTTGACAGTATCACTTCAATAAATAAAACCGTGAGGCTCACAAAAATTTTTAACTCTGCAAATTAAAATCTAGTTAATAATCAGATCCACCTGGTAAGGGGTGGGGGGGGGGAGGGGGGAATAAAGAAACACAACCTCACTTCTCTGTAGAAACTTCTTTTAGTCATTTGTACAGTAAAATCTCACCTCTTCTCCCACTAAGCTTTATGGCACAAATGATTATGCTCAAATTCTGCAAATGTTCAAGAGTATCTGATTCTTCTGAAAAATTCAGAGATTAAGGTAAGATTTCTCTTAAATCTTATGTAAAACTCTAAATACTTTTTATAAATGCTAATTTTTGTAGCTACAGTTGCTGAACGGTACAAGCAAAGGTTCACAGACTCAAAGTTGCGATCTCCCCCACCTGCACGTGGCGCTGTGGTATGCCTAACACCCATTATTTTTATTACCCTCTCCTAAATCATTACTCGATATCAGATTCAATGGGTAGATAACATCTTTAGTTAGATTAATGCATCATAAAAGATAAAATTGCTTAAAGACTACTTCCAATAATTAAAAATGGGCAGACACTTGATTAAGGGAAGGGCAGAAGACCCTCCACAACCTTTCCCACCAAGACCACACCATGCAAGAAGCATGGCACCACCTTCAATTCCTTTGCTGGATCCTCAGCAAATGCTGCTTTTACACCTATTAAAGTGTAAAAGCAACTTAAAAGGCTCCCACCCATCTCACTCTTGAATATGTTATAAGAAATATAACTCTACAGAAGCAGCAGATGGACAAGAAGTTTCCAAAGAGCTAAAGAAACCCCAAAGAATGCCTGAAGCGTCCAGTGGTGAGTTACTGGAATGTCAGCCTATGTCCCACCAAAAAAAGCTGTTGGCTGAAGACCAAGCGGCCAAGGTGGCCACTTAATGGTGCGCAGGGACAGGGGCCTGATTCCAGAGAAGAGAAGGCAGCCTGCAGCCAGCAAGCCCTTCTCTTAAAGATGTTATCTGCTCGAGGAAGACCTTGATGGGAATGAAACTGTAAGCAGCTGCATACTCTAGCAGTCTTTAAAGGCTCAAATAACACCCACAAATCTGAGTATTTACCTGATCTAAACACCAACTGCAAAAATCAGAGGTTAACCCAGCACAGCTATCAAGAGAACGCAATATGGCCAACAGACCGGTTTCTGGAGGCTCTGTATGTTGCAGATGAAAAGCAGATGTTAACAGGCCAGGAAACACTGACAATTTTGTGATAATAGAATTTAGGAGTAGACAGTCCATTAATTTGTTTCAACATTGACCAGTACTGGGCCACTTCAACCAAAAATGCATGTGGCGCTGCTGCTAGCTTCTTTTAATGATCAGCTGAGAACAGAACCTCAATCCCTTAGAGCTGTCCTCCCCCTGAACAGCCTAAACAGTAAATGGAAGACTAAGGTGTCTTTGTGGTGCCCAAACTGAACTGTCTGCTGTTTTCAGAGTGCAATGCACCGACGCCTGGAAATCTACTGTAAGTCATGTACAGGGTGGTTTGTGGTGGAAGGATATATATAGAAAGCACCTGGAAAAGTCCTTTTGCATAGAAAAGGCAATCTTGTCAAGCATTTACTGACAGAACAGTAACTTAGCCCTGTTTGTACTGAACTGCAAACAACTCTGCATCTTCCTTAGCAAGAGCAGAGGTGGTGTAGCTGCAGGCAGGTGCCTCTTACCTTGAGCTCTTTCCAGTTGTCGAGCAGCCTTGTAGCCAAGTCGCTCACATCCACAATTTTGTCTGTTTGTTCTTGGCTTCTCTCACTCTCAACGTCAGAGACACCTTCCTCTTCATCTTGAGATGGTGTTTCCATTGTAATGGGCTCTTCCAGCTTCGCACCGTTGCCTTCTTTGACCTCTGCTTCAGGCTCTGCCTCCAGCTCCACAGTTTGGGGTTTGCTGCTCTCCATCGGCACATCAACAGCAGCTTTGATCTCCTGCTGCTGCTGCTCCTCTGGCACCTCCACTGGGGTACCCTCCAGCTGGTCCAGGTCCTCTTTGCCCTCCTTCCCTTCCAGCTCACTGGTTGTATCTGAGATGGCACTGTCCATGCTGTTTTCACTTATAATTTTCAGCCTTCGAAATACCAGCTTCTTCGGCGTGTCCATGTCACCTTCTGTGCTCTGCTTGGTGGAAAGATCTGGTGTGTTGAGCGGTGTGTGAGCCCGTGAGGTGTTCTCGCTGGAGTAGCCATCCCCTTCGCTGAGCTGTGGGACAGCAGTCTTGGTCTGAGCCCAGCGCTGGATAACAGGAAGCACTTTGCTCTCCTCCAGCATGTTCTTCGTAGGTATAGGCAGGAGCTCTAGTGTCTTCATAATCTAAATGCAAAGACAAAACCCACATTGATAGAGCCATCAGAATTTAAAGGTGTCTCCAACCTGGAACAATTTCCTTTTCTCAGTAAGAGGTAACTCTGAAACATCAATATGATGGTGACAGGTCATGGGTCAGGAACAGCTGCATCCCTTCTCAAAGCTGAGCTGCAGAGATGAACTTCTGCTGAGAGCAAATAAACTATGAGTGGGTGGAAAACAGCGAGCACAAGTATTAAGCAATTAAACTAATTTAGCAATTGGTTGCAATTAAACTGATTTCAAAGAGCTCAGACTCTTCCAGTTGGCCATACCCTTTCCTAGGACAAGCAGTACAACAATACAGCTGTCAGATGTACCACATGAAAGAAAACCTGATCAGAAACATTAAGATGTATCTGCAGTCAAAACAGAAGAGATTTGCCCCAGACAAAGTGCTGTGTGCTGCAGCAGAAGCTGGAGTTGTTACTGGCGTCAGCAGGAAGGAGACAGCCTGCTGCTTGTGGAGTGAAACCTTAAGCACAAAGAGATATGGACAACTGCGGAGCTCCAAACCACAAGACAAGGCAAGCATGCTCTGACCAATGGTACTTCCAGCTGATTTAATCTGGCCCAGAAAATAAGGCTGCTGCTAGCACCTGCACTCCCAGTACCACAACACTTCTACAGTACCCAGTAAGGCAGTCCCTGGAAGACCTATCCTCCTTTAGACACTGGGAAACACCCGGAGGTACCAGGTGATGAAGCCAACACTGTCAGAGACCCCAGCACATATGCTACAGTGCTTTCCCCTGGAGACCAGTCAAAAAGCATAGCCTCAGGTGGGTTCTGTCCAAGGTCTGAGATGAGAAGAGAATCAAATTATTGAAAAGATCTCCAAAATCCTTTCACAAAACCTGTCAGTGGGAATGGGGATCGCGGGCACAGACAGAAGCACCAGACATTATATGAGCACAACCTTTTCAGGATCCAGCTAGTGACTTCAGCAATGTGTCTCCTGAGACCTGGCCCCAAACCCCTGTTTTTGAAGCAAGAGATAGCCACCCCTTCTTACAGGGCTTTGTAACTTGTTCATTTTCAAAACCAGCCCTCCAGGAGTGAAGGACAGAAAATGGTTTATGGTATTATGATAATTTCTGCCACTGGCATCTGATGGCCAAAAGACCTTTTTTTTTTTTTTTTTAATAACAGGGTTTTTTAAAAAAAAAGCTAAGTGTGGTCTGGCCCCTACTACAAGCCTCACTGGCAACTCAGTAAAGAATTACCTGGATTTTAAAAGAATATTTCCAATCCACAAAAGCCCACTAAAGTTGACAGTAGCTTGTGACCAGGCACATCGAGAGTGGAAATGAAGCCACCACCACCACAGCAATTCAGCTTCCCTCCTGAACCTTGCAGGGGAGTCGCTCTGGGTTTGAGATCAATGAGGCTGAGTGCTTGAATCTATTGTAGGGGAAAAACGGAGTCTAACCTTAACTGGACCATCAAATTCTCCAAAGCTAGAGGTCAAAGATGAGTCAGAAGCAAGCTACCCAGCAGCTCTGCAATGCTATGGCACCTGTACATCAGGGAGCAAGGAGGGTAGGCACTATATATACAAAAATCCAGAGCTGAGACTCCCTTGGAGCAACAGTTTAAATATCTATAAAGTGGGATGGATCCTACCTAGCCCAAAGAAGAAAAGACTACAGTCCCAAAGGGGAATAGCTCAGCTCCCTCCAAAGAGCAGTTACTGCAGCAGATTAACTCAGCCCCCCGTAGTTTTGGTCTCAAAAGCTCCTTCTGCAGCCTCACGAGCAGGGCCTCCCCATACAGCAGCACAGGGGTGACGCACCGCAGTGAGAGAAACCTTGACTCGGCACCTGTCAAGCAGTTCTGCTTTGCCTAGAAGTACTGAAAAGCCACAGCACATCAGCAGAAAACTGGAGGCACCCACTGAATCCATGCCTTGCACACAACATGCATGGCCCATCAGCAACACGCTCTGCACAGCGTAAGGCAGATGAAGTATGGGTAGGTCTGCTCAAACCCTGCAAGTCAGCGAGATCTGACTTAACATCAGAGACCCCTTACCCACTACCACCAAAGTATTCCAGGTATTTACAGCCAGGACTTTGTCTAAATGATGGGTGAGGACTAGGCCATGGAACCAGTGGCCTTCCTATAGGACATCTGCTGCCCCCCTCCCCACCAGCAGCACAGGCACTTCGAGAGAGGCACAGACGCCATCTTATTAAGCCTGGTATCAAGCTGAACTCCAAAAACCTTCAGGTATCCTCATCCCACTCTAAGAGCTGAAGGCTCACAAAAGCACGTGAAGACAGCTCTTCATCCTCTTGATACCAACAGCACCCATTTCTCAGAGGGAACACCTGAACCCACAGAGTTAAAAAAGAAAAAGGCATGAGCCAGACATGATTTGTCTAGGAGATAAAAAACATGCTGACCTAAAGAAGCAGGGTTGGGAAGGGTTGTCACCGTTTCTAAAAAACACAGAAGTCAGCAAGAGGAGAGGCTGAGCTCTAGAGATCACACAGCTTCTGCTTTTTGCTCAGGATGCAGGACTGTGTGCACCTCTCCAGACTGCATAGCAACTTTCTTGTAGAAGCCTCTTTAATAAAGAAGCTTCCAGATGTCTTTTTTTATGCAATGGCAAAGTACATACAGAAAACAGAAATATTCAAGTTTCACTTCAAACCATCAATACCTCAAATTCCCTGTGCTGTTCAGCACGGAACAAACAGCAACGGTCTTTAAGTCTGGCTCATGTCTCTATCTCAGAAATCTAAGTAAAACCACAAAAATAAATTATTTCCATATATTAAAGATCTCCCTTAAAGCAGAAGTTTTAAGGCTTAGTTCTGAGGATACCCGAGTGTGTTTTCATGAACACTTGGCATATAATAGGTACATTAGAAGAAAAAGAAAACCGTTATGTTTCTGAGCAGTTAGCAAAGCTATTAGAAAAACTTCAAACCCGAGGGAATTACTGACCTCCAGCTGCAACTTCAGGTTGTTAGCAGTGCTTCCTCTCCCATCGCCCAGCTCTGTCATCCAAATCCAGAGGAGAGATAGGCCGTGACACTCCAGGAAGGACTTCAGGCAGGACTGCGAGTGCGTGTTCTGGACAAGCCAAAGTGCAAGACAGCCCGTGGGGACAGTCAGAGACTTAAAGGCAAAAATCCCTTGAATTTCCACAGGCTGATATGGCTAACTGCTCAACTGGGCCTACACTACCTGCCAAACCCACGGCAGAAGCCAGAACCAGGCACCTGCTGCGAGCAGCGCAGGGCCCGGCTGCCGGAGTGGCAGGAGTGGCAGCAGTAACCGACGCCGGGCCGTTAGCGCCGGGCCGTTAGCGCCCGTTAGCGGCCGTTACCGGGGGTGGGGCCCGGCCCGGGGAGCAATGCCCAATGGCAGCGGCCTGCACAGACCAGTGCCTGCAGCTCATCTGCACCCAGCCACAGGTAAAACCGCTGAATAATCTTGGAAATAAGACAGCTGTGGTTCTAAACTGATAAATTACTCTGTGTCTAAACCCTTACGTACAAGGAATTTGCTTCTAGAAACGGGAGACCTTTCTCCCACCTTCCCCCGCCCCCCCCAACAAGAGTTCCAAGACACTGCTTTAACGGGACCTGGATCTCTGCCCTTCAGCCCCGTCCTCCTCACCTGTATGAGCTTGAGACAGGTGAGCTTCTGCTCCAGTGTTTCGATCCGAACCATCAGCCGGGATAAGCTGAGAACTTGGTTCTTATCGGAGAGACCCTCTCCGTTCTCCAGCAGTGCTTCCAGCTCCCCGTCCACCTACCACGGCCAAAGAAAAACAACTCTCAGGTCGTGCCAGGCTCGTGCCACCCTACCTGATGGCAGAGGCAATCCGTTCCCTGGGTTTGCGAGCCCAGAGAAGCCTCTCCCAAGCCATTTGCCCATATGGAAAAGAAGCCTGGCTTTAATTGGACTCAGCGTGGTTGGGCTTCTTTTATCTGGCCTATTACAGGGGTTTTTTTAGACCTCAAACCCTGTAACAGGAGCACACTGTTCCCACCAGTTGTGTTTATACTGGGGACAGAGGACAACCAGTTGCACTCCCAGCTGGCACACATGCAGGAATCCCTCAACTCCAGCACCCACCTCCCCTGACGGTTGCAGATGTATACATCTAATGCTGCACGGAGGAAATTCCAGGTGCATGCACCAAAATACTCCCAGTCGCAAGTTTATTTTTTCACGTAGGAAAACAGATGTGCACCAAGAGATTATCTTTAATTGCAGACAGATTTACTTCTTTAAATACCTAATGGGTATTTATAATATTTAGAACCAGAGGCGCATTCACGGACACCAAAACATCAACTTTCAGAATTCAGCCTACTGCGCAGTGCCACCAATTAGCATTTTAAAGCACCTTATAACTGACTTATAATTTCTTGGCTTCCCGACTCTCTGATACAGCAAATAAAAATGAAGCTGGCATTTTTAGAAGGTAGCTTCTCCCAAAAGAGCAGGTAACAAACCTCATCTGTAGGAACAGAGGTTTGTACCTTCTTTATATCTTTACATTTTAGAGGAAGCAAAAAGAGCCCGTGCAGTTTCTTACAGCAGTCTGCACCCAAGAAGAACTCCTTCGGACTGCTTTGCTCTGACTTCTTTCCACAGTTTCCTACATCTACCATGTGAACCCATGCCTGCTATTCCATGTGGGGACTAGGTTCACAGAACCACTTGAGGATCACAGGCATAATAAGCTATAAAAAGACTAAAAAATAAAAAGACAAAAAGAACCACCTGGATTTGAGTTACATATTTCATTCATGTGCATCTGCAAACACAACTGTAACTGAAACCAGCAAAAATACGACACATGTTCACACAAGTTCCTCCTGGAAGCAGCCTTGCCTCTAGGCCAAAGCAATTACGAGATTCAAGTTTCACATCCCAGCCTGGAGACAGCAAACATCTGCACCCTTTCAGCTGTCAAATTTCAGATTTAATGTCCTAAATGGTGAAGCTGGTATTGCCAGTCTTTCACCAATGTTTATAAATTTAGTGTGTTTTTTAGCAGCGTGCAGTATTGATGATCAGATATTGTAGCTGTGAAAGTCCCTCTCTGGTGGGACTTTGTGCTAAGTAATCCTTAGAAAGGAAATACAGATTTAACTAAAGCTCCAAAAAACCACAAGTATTCAGGGCCGCTGTGAAATACAGTGATACAAAAACATCCATGGAGAAGACTGAACCCTGAGGTCATCGTGATTCATTGATCACAGAAGATTACAGAGGTGACCTGAAGAGAGGATCAAGCCCAGGGTCAGCCCTTAGTTGCTGCTACTCTCAGAAATATATAAAAATGTGCACACAAAGGAGAATCAGACTCACCGAGTCCTTCTTACGCGAGCGCTCCTTTTTCATTTTCCCTCCAGCAGCTCGGATGCTGACCCTGTTCTCTCCTCCCAGGTAACCCCGGCAGTTGGCTGAGCCGCAGAAGCATTTCTGAGCCTCTTTGCTGGTGGTGGGCATAAGCAACACAGCAGGTTAGTAACAGCGCTACCATGACGCCATTGTCTCACCTGGAAACCAAAGCCTGCTTCACTTCCAGGCCCTTTGTAGGTCCACAACCAAGAACCAGAAAGGAAAAGGTGAGGCCGTTGTGTCTGCTAACTTCTTACCACACATTGCAATGAATATATCCATTTTCCTAATGAATATATAATCAGGATTATAATCCATTAGGAAAAAGGCTTGCATTTTATAGCTTAAAACAGGGTAAAGAACAGGCTGAGGATCTGTGGAAGTACTAAGATTCAGGTGGAAGATTTTTTTTGCACGGATATACAGCTACAGAGAGGAGAGAGATAAATTATATTATCCTCAGGCAATATTTCTACAATTTTCTACCTGACATACTGTAGATTTTAAACTATATATGCCACAATTGCTTGGGAGAATGGTTTGGGCTTTTTTCGTATGTGCATAATCCAGTGGTGGAACATGGCTCCGCAGTATGAGTGGCACGAACCAGGGAAGATCAACTACAGGATCTTCTGTGAAGCAGAACCTGAGCTCAGGAAGCACAACCAAGACATCAGGGCTGGAAACCTCCAGTGAGATGAGTCTAGACTCACTGAACTCAAATACGCAACAATACAGCAAAATGATTGCCCATCAGGGAGACCCTAACAGGGCCACAATACAAAACCCTCAGGATTCTCACCAAGCCATATACCAACAAAAATAAAATTATGGGTGTGTAGACTGCTTATTACGTGACCTTCCCCAGCTTTAGAGATCCACACAGGCCTAGAAATACCACAGGCCTTGCTGCAAGAGCAACCAGAAAGGCTGAGGCTAAGTTTGTTTGCCTGCCTTGCTGCAAGTTTGCACCAGGAGCAGAAAACTGCATGTCAGCATCTGGCACTTTAGCACAAATACTTTAAAAATGCAACTAAAAATTAATTTCTGATTCTCCTGCTTACAGAAAGAGCCACAGAAGACAGGATCCAGAAGGAAAAGGAGGAGACATTCCTTAAACAACTGTATTCAGTTAGAAGGGAATTATAAAATGGACCTACAATTAATCTTATAATTAGTCTGCTTCAAGTCTGTCAGATGCTATTTTGTGCTCATCACAATAAAGAGTGAAATATTGCACCATACACCTGGACAAGCAGTAATACAAAAATACTAGGCTCAGGTTTAGAGAAGGGAGCCAAAGCAGATACTGGAGCTTGCACACCTGCACTTCTGGAGTCAGACAGGAAGAGGGAATGTGCTATCTGTTCGTTTTACAGCTCCGCAAGTATTCACAAAGTCATAAAACAGGAGTGGGTGGGGGAGAAGGGGCATTATTTAAGAGTATTGCAAAGTCTGGAGCTTGGGTAATTAATGATTAGACAGGGGGAAAGAAACAGTCAGAATAATTATCTGGGAAATTTCCACTGGGGAGAGGTGGTATGAAGTGGAACAAAAAGGCAATAAAGTGACACTGGAAAAGACATATTAAATCAATGGGAAATTCCTCTCCCAATCTCTTGAGTTAGAAATGGAAGAAACTTTATTCAGGTAGCTTTTTATATAGTTGAATTCCAGCTCATTTAGAACCACTCTGTTAGACGAGGCTTTGCAATGGTTTGCTTTGGAGCAGGATTTTTTCATTGCACCAACACTCACAAAACCCAACTTCCAGCAGCTTATGAGAGCTGAAACATACCCGTATCTCTGGAACTGGTAATCAAACGTCAGCTCTGAGCCCGATGGGACTAATTTGGTAGTGAAAAATCCAACTCTGAGCTGCCCATTCACAGTCCACTAAGGCAAGGAAAAAACAAGATGACAAGAGTTATTAGAAAAGCCAGGCCTGGCTCTGGTTTTGTTTTAGATTAACAAGGCTAATCCTTCAAACAGCATCACTGATAAATTTAAAATTTACTAACTGGATCAGCAGCACTTGCCCATTTCAAAGGTAGCTGTTTCCATTTCATTAAGTTACAACAATAACACAAAAAAACCAACTACCAAAACAAAGAGACGTAAAGATAAAGGAGAAATGCTTTTCACCCTGAGCTTGCTAAGTTGGAAGTGAAAAGCCAGCAGCTTTGATCCAGCAGTTTACCTTTTGTGTTTCGCAGTTTGGTTCACAGCTGTGGTTCATAAAACGAGAGCAGTTTCCTTTCTGGGTAGCATCGATTATCTGAAAAGAAAAGAAACAAGAAATACAGCGAAACAGTCTCCCTTCCTCTGCACCAGGCAGAGATATGAAGTGGTACAGCTACCAACGCCACATGTTTGAACACAACCTATGTAGAAGTCAAACACCCTTTGCTGCTCCAGCTATCAACTTTATTTGGTTTGGAGAGCAGGCGACATTAAGAGCCTCCAAAAAAGAAGAGCACTAAACAACTCGTACGTGTTTCTTAGTTTTCACTGCAGGTTAATACAGGGTTCTTCAGTTGGGCATTGATCCTGGATTTCTAGTATCTGTTTCCAGCCCTCTGTTAGGTGGCACAATGACCATGAGGGCTGGGGAAGCCAAACATCTCTGCCACATGCCTCATACTTGAATAGAAAGGTCGTGTCCTGGATCACTGCATCCTCCCTCTTGTAACTGGAAATACTCCTCTGTGCCCCCTTGTGATCGCATAACAATCCTATGGCAGCTACAAAAATTGCTTACTTTGGGGGCGGGGGGGGAAGAGGGAAAAAAGCATTCAGAGTATTTTTAGCTCATTTACTGTAAAGCTACCCAGACTGAAAAAGTCTTGACAGAAGTGACAAGCAGAAAATAAAATTAAATTTCTATTTATACACTTTGTTCTCACCAAGAGGGGGCCCATCACCCAAGGTAAGCAAGGCTGCACACTGTGTGTCGCAGCTCTACAATCCCATAGAGTTGAAGCAAAGATAAATAATTAAGAACATCTGGTATATAAATATTTCAGTGACAGCAATCCTGCACATAGGGACTCTACCAGCTAAAAGTGTCCCAATTTAACACAGCTCTGTGAGCAAGGGAAGAAAGGAAACACGGTTTCTTGGCATGTCTCCTAGATTAGTTTACTTGGGCATCCAAGAAGGCTGAGTTTGGCTCGAAGCACCTCCCCAAGCTGGGTCACAGACACGTTTTTTCTCCCACAGAAGTTTGCTCACATGGAAGATATGGGCCATTCTCCATCCTTTCTCTTGGGAGGACAGTTTCTCCTCTCCAAGGACACTGGGATACAGTTAAGCTACCAGACTTCTGTTAGACCAGGTTGAAACTGAGCAATGGGTTAAAACAAAAAAAAAGTAAAGCACAACAACACAAAGCCAGTCAAAGTTTCCTTTCCTTACGAAAACATCTTTAATAGATTCAGGACATTGCTTAGTGGGTTCACAGGGAGTCGGTGCGGTACGTAACCAAGGGCTAAGCCCAGTCAGGCTCCCCAAAGCCAAGCACAGCAATCACACTGCTCACCTCATCATTCTTCAGGGCCATGAAATAATAGTGAATGTTCTTGTTCCGGGCATATTCCTTCACACGAGCCTTGAACTCTTTGTGATCCAGCACTTCTCCACAGTACTCCAAGACAAAAGTGTTGCTGCAAAGCCCAAGAGGAAAACAGCATCACTCTGCTTAGCTGCAAGCAAGCAACACTAAGGAACAGAAAATGACTGCTGCTGAGAAGGGCTCTCTGAGTACAGTTTGCAGTCTGGTCATCCTGGTGGTGTAGCTATGACTATTATATGCCTTAATCTCAGGCAATTGTGATTAATTTCTTTTTTTATGCTATCATATGGGTAGGTATAGTACAGCAAAAAGCCCAGACACAAGAATAAAGCTCCCCTTTGAGCAAGGTTTATTCCATAAAACAAGACCTTCTGGGCAATGTAAAGAGGAAAATAAGGAGTATTAAGAGAAGGTGCTGGCAGATGGTTTTCCTCAACTGAAATGGAAAGCCTGTCTGCCCCTTGCTGGTCTGGTGGGTGAAGTGAGGGGTCAGTAAACTATGCTTTTTAACTGTAGGAAAGGTGAATTTAAAAGCAGAGATGGAAGCGAACAACTAGTTACCCGTACGCTCAGACACAAACCTCACAGACTGCATTCTGCAGTGCAGCTGGGCTTTAAACTCTCCAGTCTACTAAGATGCCTTGTGATACCGCTTTCTTGATACCTGTCCTACATTTTCTGTTGCTTAGTATCACCCTGAACCCTTCAACCCTTCCCTTGTGCTTAACCAGGAGAGCACCAGGAAGGCAAAAGCTCCTGCCCAGCTCGACCTGGACTAAGCATTCAGAGTCCTGGGCAGGTATCACTCATGCCATTTCCTTGCCATCATTAATCCCAACCCCTCCCACAGTATTGTGGTGGCCTTCCAGCCCACACGTATAAATTATGTCCATCTTCCCCCATCTCCACGTCCACCCAGAAAAGGTTCTGGTAGACTAATCTGCTCCTTCAGCTAATAACTCAGCCGTACCTTTCTCCTACATGCCTCCCCAGCCTGTGTTTAGCAGATACCCACATGAAGGTGTCAGCAACGGTCTTCTGATGACCTGCTGCTGAGTTGGGTTAGCTCCCCTCAAGTTCCCAACTGCAAAACTCCAAGCCTGAGAACAGGGGTGCAGTGGCAGGATATCTCTGAACAAACCCACATCAGGTGGGACAGATCTCCTTCTGGGTGTACCACCTCTCCAGCCTTCACTGGATTTGTGACCATCCACAGACTGTCTTCTGATGGGATGGGTACCAAGGTGAGGTTGTCTTCTCCCAAGACAAGCTTTAGCAGTGCAGTAAAGTTCTGCCAGTCTGCAAATCTCTCTCCAAACAACTGTTTCTCGGAACTGCACATGCAGAAATAAAAGCAATGTTCCAGCCAGCCTGACTTAAGTCACTGTATCACATGTTGAGGAACCATATCCAAATCCCTTGACACACACACAGGCCAACTGCAGTAGATACTTTTGCTGCTCTTGTTGATTTATTTACCCTCTTAACCAAGATGGTCTTCACACAGTTATCTCCTTCCCATCTTTCTCAACGTTCCTGACCCTAGCCCACCTAGCAGACACAATGCTGGCTATGGTGAGCTATTCGCTATCAGCCACATCTTTACCACAACCTCCAGACCTTCTCTTCAAAAGAAATTCCTAAAACTTCAAATAAAAGTGGACGTGATACTTCCATACAGGACAGCACCACTGCTTCAGTCCCTATCACTACCATTCCCCGGTGCATGTGTTATTCCAAAAACAACAGGACTCTGCTTTTGTAAAGGTTATTAGGTCCAGCAGCACCAGGGACTCGCCAGGTTATCTGGCAAATCTGGAATATCAGGAGCCAGAAAATGCTACAACGCTCACTCTCTTCTTTGATACAGCTGCTGTGCAACAGAACAGTGATGGAGAGTGCTCGTCACTCATTTTAACAATTGCTTAACGCTGTTATCTTTTACATAAGCACAGTGTGAAGTTGCTCTCAATTAAACATACTGGGTTGAAGCCACAGAATTGTTTTCACTGCATTTTAGATAACTTGGCATAACCCTCTAAAGCAATCAAAACTCTTCCCTGTACCTTCCTGTGAATTAGTCTCATATAGTCGATATAGCAGTAAAAAACCCTGCCATAAGAGCTACAGCTTTCTTAAGTGTCACAAACATGGCTGGATTCCTCAGAACTCCACCTTCAACAGAAGCAATAAAAAAATATTAAAAATCAAGTTTCCACGGAAACTCACTAAAATATCGAGTTACAGAAAATCTTTGCACAGTTAAGTTCTAGGTAGGTTGTCTTGAAGTTTGGTCTCTGGTGTACTTGAGGCCAAACTGACTCACCATGCCCATCCCACAGCCTTTTGAGACGGAAATCAGAGCCTGGTGAAACTGCTTCCCCACAGCAGGACACTCCAGCCATTTCTTCTACAAAGTCTGCTGTTCATCTGCAGAGCAGCACAACCAACTCCTGCGCACCCTGCATGGAGCTGACAGACACCCACACCCACATAACCTGCATACAAATGGTGAGGACTCAACCTGGGGGAGAGAAATCCACCCCAAGTCTTACTAGCCATAGCAGCATAGCAGCTCGCCGCAGCCCTCTCACTTGGAGACACCTCCCGCCTTCCTCCCTTCTCCCAGCAAACCCCATTTTTGTCTCCTGTTTCTTGTTCTTCCTGCTGCACCTTGTGCATCAGGCCCCAGCAGCTCTTTGAATGTCCTCACTCCTCTCTCTTCTCTTGTGGCCTCACTTAAAGCTCTTTTTTACTACTGGGAGTATAAGAAAGCACCGGCTCGGCAAGGCAGAAGGCAACTCACCCTGCCTAGTGAGAGGGCATTCCCATCTCAGACCTACTCCTTGCACACACACCTGTAGAGCAAAATGTACCCAGCACTATTCTTCCCAGTCACACTCACTTTTTGAGTGCAACTGTTTCCAAACCAGACCATAATTCCAAAATTATCAGCATCCATCCTGCTGCCAACCTAGGAGGGGACTGAAGCACCATGCAGCCCTTGCATTCAAGTCCCATCAGCTTCTTTGTGCCCAACACCAGGTAAAGGCACTGATACAGGCACAACAGGCAAATATAATCTGGCTTGGGCGAAACAGACGAGTAAAATGCAGACTTGTATATGTAAGCATGGCTGGTGTTAAACCAGCACTTACTAGCTAATGGCTCCACTTCTAACAGACTAACATGGAAGGATCCCCACGGGATCTTCATGTAGTCCTAAGCAGAGGAGAGTTCAAGAAGAGGGTCAGTCTTGCAGAGGTGGGAAGAGAAGAAGAGACACAACCAGAGTGTGTGCTCCTCTGACACCACTTAACAGGGACAAGAAAGAAGGGAAGACAGATTAAACACAAGATGAAGCCATGGCAAGTCTGTTGGAAACCCTAACAACAAGGGAGCAAAACCAGAGTGGGAGATCTAACACACAGTTAGTGGATACACAGGTGCCAGTAACCAAGAGGGACACCTGACAGAGGACAAGGACAGTATCTAAAGCTGGTAGAACCTCGGCAAATCTACTGCCAGGGAAACTAAGCAAACGCAAGCATCATATTTTCCCTTCACAAGGGAGTAAAATAGCATGAGGATGTCATTCGAAGAGCAAAGGCTTACGATGGCAGATCTTTGGCAGCTCTCAGCCCCCAGCCTTTCTTCTCGGTGAGGATCACTTCAACATCTGCATGCTGTTTCTTCTGGAAGCGCCTGTTGGAGCAGTAGTCACCGTTTGGGCACCTGGAAGAACTAAAGGAAGGAAATGGAACAAATCAATTCCCAGCAGGACAACAGCAATAACAAAAACGGCTCAGATGGGAAATAGATACCAAGTAACCATAATAAATTCAGTGTAAAACCTTCAAATGTGTTTTGCTATAAAAAACACAACCATCTGACTGTCAACATGCAAATGCAGACAGTTTATTTATGGAAGGAAGATAAAAACATGTGGAATGTAATGCTGCTGCACGTCTATGTCAGATCATCAAAATGCGATGAACTGGCCTGTTCTCCCCACATTTGAGGGGTTCTTCCCCCAAGATACCCCCTTCCCCTATGTCTACTGCCTAGGCTATGAAATAAAAACCAAAGGGCAAGGCTTCTGCCAGATGATTCCTCTCCTCCCACCCCATGTGGTGACAATCCTTGTGCCAGGGCGTGAATCCCACTAAGCACCCTGTCCCCTCCCTTCCACTCACACACACTGGGAGGAAATAATGATCTGAAGTAAAGCTGTATTTGCATTTCTGACACCCTCCAACAATGCTTATGATGGACTAGAGTTAAGGCTGAGAAGCAGAAGACTCCAGGCATTTGTAGCACCTTTTAATGGGAGGTCAAACACCCATTTCTAGTGGGGTTTAAGGTCTAGCCTTCTGCAGATCACCGAAGGTCAGATTTCAGTGCTGGTGTGTAGGCTCTGAAGATCACTCCACACCAGCCAATGAAAATGAGAGCACACAGACAGCTCATTGCCACCGCACAGGAAAGTCTAGATTATTTTAGGGACTCCCAAGTTACCTCACAGAGAACACTGCCCAATTCTGGCAATACATGAAACACTACTTACCACTCTATCATGAGCAGGCGATTGAGACAGTCTTCTCCACAAGCAACCTCCCCCTGAGCTCGCTCTTCTTTGGAGAGAGGAGGGCATTCGCACAACATTCGCTTAATATCCCGGTGAGATTTATTCTTCTTCCTATTGAGGATAAGTCATTGAAATACAGATTAGACAGCATCTGGGTAGAGAAGTTACTCCTCAATCTTTATCAGCTGTTATTGGAGGAAATTTCTTCTCTAGAAACTGGACATATGGATGATTACCTTTGCACAACCACAAGAAGGTACAGGGGTCACCAAGGATACTTGCTGTGTTTTGAGCAGGAGGTGATGACTTTCTGATCACAGAAGACAATTTCTCAGAAAGACATCCCAGGATATTTAACTTTTCCCTTCTCCTTGATGTCTACAATCCAATTTTACTTTCAATGTAGATGCGTGCATGTACTCACACCTACACCCAGAGAAAGGCTTAAAAACCCTTCATTTCATCATACAAGAAAACAATTTCCAAAAAAATCAGTCCTAATTTTTCTAGACAAAGGATTTCTCACCACACAGCACAAGCTCTCAGGTTTAAACTAGAAGAATAAACTTTGATTAGCCTCTCATGAAATACTATATTCTGTAATCACATATAATGGAGACAGTCTCCAGAGATCCCTTTCAACTTCAGCTACTTTGTAATAGTCCACTTGGTTTTGCTGATCCAAAGGCCAGGAGAAAACCTGTATTAATATATAAACCATTAGTTGAATGCACGTACCCTTTGAAAATAGCATTATTTTAATAAAGCAAATTGGAGGGTTTAGCTACTTAAGCTTCTGCTTTGCTGTAAATAAGATAATGAAAAGAAAACAAAACCATAGTTACAGAAAAGGTAGGGCATTTTTTAGTTGCTATGAGATGATTAGGGAAATGCTATGGAGCGTGGATCCCAGCAAGACAAAAAAAAAAGGCGTAAGAAAAAAACCCTTGGATTGAAATAAATAGCAGGGTTTATCTGCATATAAGTGGTTGATTCAGACTCTGAATCAAGAATATCTTTTAAAACATATTTACATACATGAAAAAAATCCCAAACATTTTAGTGAAGAAAAGACGTGGCAAAGCCTTGAGTGTTAAGACCCCAACACACCAAACCCAACACAGTTGCCCCAAGCTGGTGCTGTACCGGGTGCTCTGGGTGCCAGCGGCACTGGCACTTGGTACCCAGTGGTCTGGCAGGAGCACTGTTACTCAACCACCCTGGAGGAACCACGAGATGAAAAAGGATCACAAAGTTAAAGGAAATGGCAAGATTTAAAATAGGCATAAGTCATCAGAAGGCCGTACCGCAGTCTGCGCCAGGAGTAAGAATTGGTTACAGGCTTGCAAGGTGCTCTCACCTACGTGTTAAAGCCAGAGCAAGCATTTTTTTGGCAAGGACGAAGGTAGTTGAGCCCTGAAGCAATACACTTACTAATCATCCCTAAAGCTCAGAAAGAGATGTTTTTATTTTCCAGAGATCATATCCTGTTCAATGTTACCATGCAAAAGGGACAAGGATAATCTGCAGCCAACAGCTACCCTCTGATATTTCAAATTACAGTCTGTTATTTCTAAAATAACTCATCTGAGATGACAAAGAATTACATGCAAGTAACCAAAGCCTTTGGAAACACACATTGTTTGTCCAAAACCTTTCCCACACCCAGACGGATTCCCTGTGTCTTCAGAGAAGGGGCAAGCTGGCATTTGGGGATGCTAAACAGACAAGATCTGGCAAGCCCAGAGGTGATGCTGCTATACAGCTCTGGGCTCTAAAGTAGCTGCACCAAGTTCAGAGGAACGGTGGACAACAGAAAACAAAGTAAAAAGCTTGGAAAAAAATTAACTATCCTACAAACTACCACGGGTACAAGAATAACATGTTTCCTTGGTGCTGATGTAGTAATCCCACGCGTACAAGTCTTGCCTGATACCTGAATCAACACTGGACAAAGGGGATGCTGCAGAATGACTGAAAAGAGGGTATAAATAAATTGTCCTCCCCCCCATCCTCCCATCTTTCACCTCTTCTCATCACCAGGGCCTGTCTGGGCCCAACGGGGGGGTTCTGTTTAGGAGCAGAGACCCAGGGGGTATTAAAACACTTGCCCAGTGTCGTCTCCTCTAGGAGCAGTTTTGCCAGATATAGGGAAGGAGACATCCCTCCTCCTCCCTCCAAATTATGCCAATTTGGCCAGGAAAAAAATTATCACAGAATCAAATGTATGTTAAAAGCTAAAATTGCTATAGGCAAGAAAAAAAAAAATATCGGTTACCTTTCTGTCAAGTACACATTCTCCTCAATAAGGTCAAAGTAACAGGGCATCTTTCCTTGCTTGGCAAACTCCTTCCAGCGCTGGGGGTCTCTGAAGTCGTCCATGATACACAACCGACCGACCATGGAGGAGTCCTGCGGCACAGACTCCACTTGCTCCCCCTCCAGTTTCACCTTCTTCTTTTCCCTCGAGTCCACGTCGCTCTCGGAGTCGCTCTCCAACTCTGGGCGTCTTTTTTTTGGAGGACCTCGGTCTTTTGCATCATTTTTTTCCAAAATCTTCACCTCCTCCTTCTTCTCCCCACCAGGCACCGACTCCTTGGTTGAATTGCTGCTGATCTCGTGCGCCTGCACTGAGCCTTTTTCCTTCTGCCCGGGCATCTGGCATTTACTTGAGGGGCTGGGAAAACGAGGTTTGCAGTCATCGTCCCAACGGTCATCTTCAAATTCCTCATGATCCTCCGTTAGAGAATCTGGTACTTGCCCTTGAATTCGTTCGTAATTAACTGCAGAAGGCCTGCTAGCAGACCTCGCATCCCAATAACCGTTGCCTTGCCAGTAACTCTGAGAGCCGCTGTAGGCTCCCGTGCCGGGCTGGTAAACGTAGCCAGAGTAGACCCCAAAGCTGCTGTCTGGCTGCTGGTAGGTGCTACTGGGCTTCTCTGGCTGGGAAAAGTCCCAGCCCAAACCACCCAGATCCTCTGCTGCATGAAACCCATCCAGCCTGGAGAACTCTCCAAGGCCAGACTGGTTAAGGCCACCCTTTCCCTGCCTACTGTCTGGCTTGGAAGAGCTCATCTGGTGTCGGGATTTATCAGCGCTTTCAAAACTCTCTGGCAAACAGAATGGCTGCTCATCTTGTCGGCCCATCGGTCTACCAACAGCCATCAGCTCCTTCAACATTATTCTCTCCTCCGCGCTGGGTTTGCCCTGGGAGTCTGCCGTTAGGTCTGCTTGACTAGTGCTGTCAACGCCATCGCTCTGAGCCTGGCATGGATCTGGTCGCAGCTCCTCCATCTCCTTCCTGCTAAGCTCAGTAGAAGTTGCCGTACTCTTCTCCATCCCTCTAGGAGAACATCGACTCTCCACTTGTGGACCACTTTTACTCGCCATGTTCTCTGATCTCTCTTCGTAGTACGGTCTACTGGGCTCGGGTCGCTCCTCATCCCAGTGGTCAGAGAAGCGCCTGTTGCCCTGGCTGCTCCATGAGGAGCCGGGGCTGCTCTCCTCCATGGCAATGGTCGAGTTCTTTGGTACTACCACAATGGACTGCAGCCGTTTCCGGGGCGTGCCATCATCATCATCAGAGTCTTCCGTGTCGCTGTCTTCGCTGCCCCCCTCGCTGTCACTCTCCCCCATGTCAGAGTAATCGTCATGGCCAAGGGGAACAAATTCAGCAGCGTTGCCACTGCTGTCACACATTGGGGCTTGAGTCACCGTCTCCATTTCTTCTGCAGTGACGATGACATCACAAGAGGGAAACAAGGCATCTGGAAAAGCTGAAGCCACCAAGGGCTCGTTTCCCTCGTCCTTCTCGGCCAATAGGCCAGGACACCGAACTCTCAAATCATCCAGCCCAGCTCCCTCGGTGGACACGGCACCTTCTTCCGCAACCTCCCTGCTGCGGTGCTCAAGCGGCACTTCTGAATAGTACGAATGTTCATCTTTGAATGACAGCTTGCCTTTTGCCAAACCAAGATCAACGTGCTGAGTATCCAACTCGAGCACCTCTTCAGCTTCCGAATGCTGGAGCAGCTCACAATGTCCATCCGGTGGTGGCACGTCCCATTTGGAAGAGACGCTTTCCTCCAGCACGGGATGGTCCGACCTGAGCCTTGAGGAACAGTCATCTTGGGAGGAATCCCTGCTCGAGCTCTCCACTGCCAGGCTAATTTTATGGGAAAAATGACTGTGCTCATCGTCACAGGCAGACTTTGAGTGGTGATCCTCTGTGCTCTCATAATCGCACGTAACAGTCTGCGGCTCTACCTGCATGTCCAGAAAAGTCTCAGACGTAACTTTTACATCTGCCGGTTCCACTCCGATTTCAACTTCTGAATGATACAAAGCAGGGGTGGCATCATCTGAAATGTAGCAAAAAACTGGTTCTTTGGTTTTGTTGCATGGAGCTGCCTGATCATCCAGCTTCTGAAGTGTTTTAGTATGATCTACATTCATGACAGGTAAAGGGGTGGCTTCCTCTTGCTGCTGCGGGGCCGGAGCCTCCACTTCCCTAGACAGACTGTTGCACTCGCTGGACTGGACCTGAGAATCATCCGGCTCCTGCTCTTGAGACACATACACGGTCTCAAACCCATTGGATGGCAACAGATACGATGGACTTGTCTTCACGACAGGCAACGCTTCTGACCGACACAGGCTATCATCAGAAGACGCAGCAACATCCTCTGTTTTGGAGGCACTGGAAGCTGCCAAAGCACCAGCCCTACCCTCCGGGGACCCATTTACACTCAACTCCATGGGGAAACACGTTCTTAACTGATCTTGCTTTATCTTTAATAAAGTTTCTTGTTCCTTAACACTGTCGTGGCATTCATTTCCTGTAAGTTCCTCGGACATCGAGTTAGGAAAACCCACTTTCGATTCATCTGCCTTTTTAAAAGTGGGCGAATCATTTAACTGATTTAATGGAGAAAGTCTCTTTTCCCTTTCAAATTTTTTCGCAATGGACACCCTAATCTCATTGCTTTTTAGACAAGAGGTCTCTAAATCTAGAGAATTAGACTGCTGTTTTATTTCTTCGATCGATTCTGTACAACAGAAAGAACTCTTATTAAATTTATCAGGCTTTGGTGTGGGGGTCTTTGAAGGGGTGGACTTATAACGGGAGGAATTCACATTACTCTCGGGCTTAGAATGGGATGTCCCCTTTCGATAACCTAGCTCATCAAGGGGAGAGCACCTTTTGGTTACTTCATTTTCTGAAGTCCTTTTTGAATCTCTATCTGCTTTCAAAGATGACCTTCCTCTCCTCTCCACATCGGCATGAGACGACTCTACTTTGCTGTCCCTGTCCGACTTAGAGTAAGAAGTCCTCGAGTCTCTGTAGGAGGAGGAGGAGTGGGACGACGTACGCCTCGAGTCACTGGATCTGGAATGTGTCCTCCGGTACTCGTCTTCTGAGTCCGAGCTCTCTCGCGCCCTGCTGTCTGCATACGAACGGGAATATCTCGACCTCTCCCTGTACGGGGAGCTCCGATGGTATCTGCGGTCAGATTCGTAGTAATGCGAGCGCTCCGACCTCGAGTAGGAAGAGCTGGTTCGGGAGCCCCGATCAGATCGGGAACGGGAATGAGACCGGCTTCGCCTTCTCTCTCTATCAGATCGAGAGCGGGAGGACACATACCGCGAATCTCTTTCTGATTTTGAATAGCTCGAGTACTTCTCATCCCTGTCAGACCTGGAGCGTGAGGAGGACTTCCCCAGGTCATCACCTCTGAGGGATGTGGAGCTTCGTCTAGGATCTCTCTCCTTTTCCGTACTGGATATCTTCAGCTCGTGTGACCGCTGGCTGGAGGAGGTCCTCACCGAATCTTCATCAGACTCAGAACCCAGCAGCGTGCCGTCGGACTGGGAGAACTTTCTCTTTGATCCCTGCCTCCGGGAGCAGAGGGGAGCACCCTTTGAGCTGTCGGAAACCTCATCCTCCTTCCCAATATGGGAATCTTCCTTCTGCGGAGTTATTTCCGTCTGCTCGAGTGTGTTTTGAGTTACACGTTCTTCCGAACCGCGCGATACCGCATCCTGCTTAACGACCGGCTCCAAAGCCTCCTTAGGTGCCACATGGCATGGCTCCTTCAAAGCGGGGACTTCAGCTTCCACAGGCGGCGAGAGCAACAGCGTCGACATCAGTGTTACCGGCAGCTGTGGCAAGGCTGCTGCTGCAGGAACTGGTGTCGCCAGCAGCATCGATGCTGTCGGCAGAGGAGGAGGTGGGGGAGGTGGTGGCGTTGAGGGGAAGTCCACAGCCAGTGCCACCAGTTCTGTTACTGGTGCCACTGCTGGCAGCGGTGGCGGTAGCGTTGCTGCTGTAGCTGGTGGCGGTTTCGCTGTGACATTGAGTAAATGTTTTTTAAAATGGATCTTCCCTAATTCTACCTTCGGTTTTGGAGGTGAAGACTCCTCAGCTGAACCAGCAGCATCCCCCAGGTCCATTTTACTTTTGGGGTTAAAGTCAGTCTGAAGGGGTACTGCTGGGGAGTTCTGAGTTTCATTTTGTTTCTCGTTTCCAAGACCAGTCAGAAATCTATTCGGTAAGGTTTTCTTGGTTAAACTAAAGCTGAAAGACACCTTTTGTCTTCCTTGCTCCTCAAGATTAACCTTTGCTTTGGTGCCTTTGGGCAAAAAGCGACTCGAAGCAACGCCTTTGAACACTGGGCCTTTGATAAAGCCAGCTTTCTGCACGGTTTCAGGCTTGCCCTGCGAAAGAAGAAGATGCAGTTAGAGGAATTGGTTTGGGGGAATTTTGAACTCTGTTCTACAGGCACACAGAACAATTTTCTTTTACCTGGTGAATTTTTCATGATAATAAAATAGAAATTGATACCCTGGGCTGGAGTCTGGGATAGCACAGTCACTCTGCCTTCTGTGCCTGGCTCTCTTGAACAAAATCAATTATCCAGTCATTTTCAGTTTGGAGCAAAACCTCCTTCAGGGTTTGAGCTGAGGCTTTTTAACTGACTTATTAATGACCAAACTGAAACTTCTTTTTTCATTTAATTCTTGGTTTATTACAAAAAGAGATAGAGTGCAACATTTAAAGTTAATTAAAGATATAGTACCGCTTTATTTGTGCTGTTTCTGTGGTCCCAGGCTGCAAAATATCCTGCCTTTTTAATCTTTAAGTGCTCTTTTTTTCACATCCCAGGAGACCGCACCTGGATGCATTTGGTTTCAGCATAACTCAAGACTATCAAGAATTAGTGTGGCAATTTTAAGCCCCGTCCTTTCCCACGCCCCACTGACAGCCTATCTCAGTCATTAGTAATTCCTAGTAACTTTCCAGGCTCAGGTACAGATCAGTATTAATATAACAACCTCCAAGAATTCCCATCAGGGTCCAGTGGTGCGTGATGACTCTGTCACCTCCAGGCCAACTGGCTGTAATACGCTCCGTGTGCATCTCACCCAGAAGCTATGTGCTGTCTCCTGCCCAGGACCTCACTCGCCACCTTGCAGTGCAGACTGTGCTACAGCAAGTCCGTTCATTTCCAACGCTAATGAGCTAAAAATCATATTCTCTAGGACGTTAGGAGCTCAGGATCTCCAAGAAAGCTGCTGTGACAGTGCTTGCAACTGAACCCTGACTTCAGAAGTGGGGCAAGTCTACAGTAACAAAGCTCCTTCAACACAGGAGCCTCTTACCTTATAGGATCTACCTGTCCAAGCCCAAGATTAGGAATTTTCAGAGCATAAAGCACTGTACATTTACCCATCTTAGCATTTCTCCAACTATTTTAAAGCTTAGGGATCATCTGCGCAAAAGCTGTGTCACAGGAGTGCAATCCCTAAAGATAAATATTGTGGCACCGTGGTAAAAGGGTGTTCTTGCCAATAATCTTTATCCCCGTAAATCCAAATTGCATTAGGGTAATTACTTTTTGTGTGAGAAGCACGTCTCCAATGGAAGCAGTTGTAGCAGTATAAAAACTGTAGAGCTGGGTTTTACTCCCATAATTATTGCATGAACGCATCTTTGGCAGCAGCAGTGGTTTCCTGCAACCCACTGTGAATTATTACGTACTTTGTTACCCTTTAACTTTTATAAAACAATGCATAGTTGCTCAGGCTAAAGGCACCATAGTAAATTATTAAATAAGACATTGGTGGAATGGAAACCCCACCCCATTCTATTTGCACCCTTGAACATCATATATGCAAAAATATCCTCATTTTTGATGAAACACATAGGGGCTTATTTTAATTGTGAAAACCATGTCATGGTTTCTACATGACTAGTCTCTGCTACCCAGCCCAGTCCCATGCACACATTTGATCTTCACCAGATGATTAGCTGCATGCTGGAAAAACTGGTACAAAAAATAAAAGCACGCTTCTTAAATGGGTGTTATTTATACGGGTGCCATTTCATGAATGCTTTTAAATGAGTGCCATGGCTAAAAGGCCACCCAAACAGTGACCCTGGGAGAAAGTGCATGTTCACACACTTGCCCAGCTCTGAAACACACTCCTGTCTCCACGACTGTCACACAACCATCTCCAGAAAGCCATGCTGAAAATACTGTCCCTGTTTTCAAAAGAATCCGCACACCAGAAGTTATCCATACACTAAAACACAAGTGTACATAAACTAATTTATGGAAGAATAAAGGACAATATCAAGCATCCAGCCCATATGGTAGGAGTTTCTGAGTGTCTGAATGCTGAGACCACCCTCCCATAGGACGCTAGGCTTGGCCTTCCAAAGAGCAAGGGAACATAATTTTGAGCATTTGCTGGGTCAATTATTATCCCTACATGACCAGAAATTCACACCTTTTTACCCCAACCTGTCTATGTGCCTTGGGAGAACAGAAGAGTAAGAAAGCAGGTCCCAATCTTCAACCATACCCTGATGTCTCACAGAAGGAGTCTCCACAAACATGATTCCAAATTCTTATCAGACACTGGACTCATCTATTATACCAATTATATATATATAAAAAACCAAAACATGTATTTTAAAATATAGTAAATACAGCGCAATCATCGTTTAAGAGTTTTTTTTTCTTGATAGAACTTCTGTGAAATTATTTTATGTGCAAAATTCACAGTTACGGAAATATGCCAATGTTTCTATCAAAACCTTTCTAACTTCAAGCGCAACAAATCTGAAATCCGAGCTCACATGTGAATAATGGTGTTTGGATACATCCACCTTTACACAAAACACAAGACCTGAAGGCAAAAAAGGAGCTGCTAAGCTTCTATTCCTCCCCTCTTCATAGTCTATTCAGCAAAGATGATGCATTTCAGGACAAATGTTTCACCCTCATGTGCTCACGCTTCCAGGGATTTTTTTTTTTTAAATAACACCAAGTTTAACAAAACATGACTTACAGAATTTTAACCATACTCTACAGGTAGCTTTTGAAATTTAATAGGTAGCAATTACCAGCAAAAGCTTTCTAGTAGAAGAGGAGTTCTCCTTCCTTTAATGTTTTACAGAAAGGGAACATTCTCCAAAACGTTGCTGTGGGTATTTTGCAGAAAGAAGGTGGCGATACAAGTTCACTCTGCATATTCAGCAGAGGTACACGATTACTGAAGCAGCAGTGTTCCTGCAGCTCTCAGTTGACTGGGAACAAAGGCAGGACACACAGCGTGCTCACCAGCAGAAAGAGAGCAGGTATGATCCTACAGCATCAAAAATTATTAGCAGCAGTCAGCCCTATGCCAGGATATTACAAACTCTTCCAGTTCCTCCAATTTTTCTCCTTTCCCCTTAAATTCATTGAGTCACACAGAGCAAAACTGATTTATTTTACAGATTAAGTCCTTAAATAATCATCCTCTCATGGTGCAGAAAGCAGCATCTACCTACACCAAGTGACTCAAGGGCACCCTCACACTCTGCTATCGCATCACTGTGTGTAGATGGCAGACGTGAATCTGAAGGTGTTTCCCTTCTGGATTTAATCACTGAACTAGAGGCACCGCAGAAAAACATCACTTTGCTTTGTCCGGGCCCTCAGTCGTTCTCGACTTGAGAAATCTATAGGTCAAATATGTTGGGCTAACGCATGTCTCAGGAGCTACAGCAAGAAAGGAATCAGTTTTACTCACCTCATTTTCTTCTTCTCTATTGCCGAGAAAACATGCAAAAGAAAACATAAAGGCGGCATAAACATCAGGCAGAAACAACACACGTAATGTCCTAAGTCTGGCACCGCAAGGGGGTGGGCCCGGGGACACAGAATGAGGGTCACCACCACCCCACAAATAATCCTGCTGTAAGAGATGACCCTACCAATGGCACCCAACAGTCGAGCAGACACGCCAACCCCCTGAAGGGGAGGACGGCATGATTTTGAAGCTCAAGAATTTCAATACTGAAAATTCTGCGTGGACTTTTAACAGAGCAAACCTTTTCTGAGCAAACTGCTGGCTCGGTGTTGTCTTCCAAGGTCTGCAAACCAGCAAGACCCTTATTCCAACAGGCACTGCAGAGGTAACGCAGATAAAAAAAGGCCTCAAAAATGAGACACAGGAAGCTGAACTTGGGTTTCTATCAATTTTGGTATTTTCCTTAGCAGCCCAGAAACAGTGAAAAGTACCTGCTGCTCTCATCAACAGAAATTAATGATATTTACGAATGCCTTACTGCTGTATGATTTGCTATCGACCTGCAGCTCTGGCTATTTGCCACAATGCTTAGACTTAATTCATCAGTACTTTGGCAGCTAGCTGCCCAACAATGAATTAATTTGAGCGCTACTTTGATCCCAGCCAAACCTGCCAATGCTGAGGAAACGGGAAAGCCCAACTTTGTTTTGCTTCCCTAAGTTCTTCACTTTCATACCCTAAGTAAAGTAGTTTCTCCTACAAGGAAGATGAAAGAACACGACTACCCCCTCCTTGCTTTGCTCAACACATGGGACAGATTCAGTGAGTTTCTCAGGCCCCAAAAGAAAACTACAGCAGCAGATGTAAAAGTTTCAGTGGTTACAGTTCATCTGTCTTTATCTGTTACTTCCTCTACCAGAAGTCCCAAAACGCTCTCCACTCACCTAACCTTTATGTTTGCAGGCAGACAGCCTTTTCTCCATCTACCTTATAGATACAGGGGGAGTTTTCAGCTGGACTTTTGCTATATTTTATCAGGTTTTGAGCCATAATTCGGTGCTGTCGTGGTAACACGGGGAAAGTTTTCTTGCAGAAAAGGCTCACAGATTTCACTTCAAGCATCAGCTAATGAGAAGTATCAGTTTCTGGAAAAGAAAGCCAAAACTCTCGGTTTCTGTGTAACCCAGGCAGGGACCAACACAGAGACGGCATGCCAGTAACCACCTATCTCCCCATTTAAACCATCATCAACAGAGAATCAGGAGCAACCTGCTAGAAAGACCTATCACCAGCAGTAACATAGTCCTGCCTCTACGAAGGCTCACAACCAATTGATAAAGCTTATTAATAGGCTATAAATTATTCTTACAGCAGCAAGAATAGGGTTTGTTTCCATTGAGGAAACATGAGCCATGAGTTTAAGCAAGCTGTGGAGATTACAAGGGAGCATATGTGATTTAATGGGGTTACCCAAGCCATGAATTCAAAATACTGCTGATGCAGAGGAGGTCAGAAGCCCTCTGAGAACAGCACTGACACAAATTAGGGCCTAAAAGGAGGTTTCATTTTTAGGATCACAGCGAGTGGAGTTTTAGATTTCTAGGAAACTGTCCCTCTTGACAGTCACATATTTTGAGTGTTAAACCTAAGCATTTACAAGGTGTGAGAACAGCACTGAGCTCTAGTGTAGCCAACACCCAACAAGACCCGACACAAACACTGGATTCCTTAAGGAGTCCTTAAGGGTCTTTTCCAACCTAAATGATTCTATGAAGATTTTCAAGACATCCATAACCAGACGTGTTGTGATGCAGCACAGAACAACCACCAACAGGTCCTAAACTAAAAAGAAGTAACTGTCTCTTCATACATAAGAACACAGGTTTAAGTAGCCAGATATTGGGACACAGGTAACAAAGTTTAGTTTGTACAATCAATAACCTGTTGTAAGAGTAAAGGAAGTAACTAATTCCTCTTAACAATCCGTTTTTGCTCCTGTTGTTAAAACACGGCATAAAACCGGTATTAAACTAAAATGCTGGCAAGTACACAAAGCAGAGGTCTCCAAAAACTGAAAGCTAAGACTAAAACTTTCTTTTCCAAGAGGACAGGCCTACAAAACAGCAGGAATCACGGCACGATCCAGGCCAGCCCTAAGCTCGCATCCTGCCCAAAGCTTGCTGCCACAGCAGCAGATGTCCCAGACAAGATGCCAGGTTGGTAAAGCAGCCTCAGCATTTGCCACCTCAAAACAGCTGCACCACAAATGCACAGCACCAGCTTCTGCATGGGGGGTCAAAGCATGCAAGAAAATTGCAATACACTGATAGGGGGCGGGGAAAAAGATAGTGGAAGCCCTTCAAAACCCAGAGAAAATCTTGTAGGAGAAGGTGAGGAAATGGATGATCTTGCTGCTCTAAAGCCCCTCAGTAGTGAGACTTGTCTGTCATTAGAGGGGGAAATTGCTAAAATTTGAGCAGCTTAAAGGGCATCAAGTAAGAAACGAAAATATTACAAGATAGAACACAGTTAAGAAGGAACAAAATATAAGATGGTGCATAAATTAAAGTGTCTGTTTAAAATAAAACACGTAAGAATGAAGCAGATAAGACAGTAATGTATCTTGTATAGTCCTAGATGCCTATATGAACAATTTTATTTCTGCTGAACAGAGAAGTAATTCTTCTCAGAGAAGGAACAGCAGTATTCCTTCTCTGCAGCGGAATTTCAGCCACTTATGCCCAAGTGCTTTTCCCTCCTGAATTACCCCTCCAGCAGCAGCAGACACTCATCCCACCTTGCTACAGGTGCCCTCACCCAGGTTAATAAAAGAGGTAGTTGGCTTGGGTTATGGATCCCATTTCCATTTACAGCATCTTCCTTTGCCCCAGATAAAAAAAAAATATATAAATAGATTTCCAAAATTAGCAAACGTGTTGCTGTTTGCTCAAAAACTTTTTGCCAAATTCCGCCCACACTGGGTATGAAGTTACACAAAATCCCCACGTTACAAGCCTGAGGAAGGAGTTGGCACGCAGGAGACCCGGCACAACAAGAGCGTACGCGAGCTGGGGATCCATCCAAACCCACAACTCTAGGTTCTCCAGCAGGTTTCCAGCCCCAGAGGTTTAGAGTAATCCCACTTGTTTCCCCTCCCGCTGCACCTTGCTATCTGCAGGTACATAAAAGGAAGACTGTTATTAAAATTAGCACTGAATTCATGCACTTAGTGGCTCATTTCTGTAAGCATCAAGAGAAAAGTTTTGTTAAAACCCAGAATAAAAACTCAGAGTAAAACTGAAGACCTCTACAAACAAGTGGTTAATAAATTAAAAATAAACAAAAGAACTGGGAACTGTACCATCTTTTATTTGTCTACAGCAGCCCTATGTATTAGTATTTTAAAAAAAGATAAATCGGTCTGCCCCAAAAATAAAATTTAAAGAACAATTTTGCTCGTCTGCCCGTTAGATCTGATCAACTAATGACAAATATCAGTCAGGTGAGTTCAAGCTGTGCTTGCACATGCCTCACAAATGCATGACGGCACCCAGGAGCACCCACGAGCAATTATGGCAGCAAGTAAATCCCAAATCCCAACATAGTATGGAGTTTGTATTTGCAGGAAAGACTTTTTTTAAGGCTACAGACCCATGTTTCTCCCAAAATTCTTTATATTTAAAATTTATCAGTGTTCCTACTCATGGAAACATCCCAGGTTTGTCATGGGCATGTCAATAAAAAATAAGGTTGTATTTTAATACTGAGGTTCAGCAGTTCCAGCATTTCTTAGCTGCTTCAACAGCTTGACATGAATGAGACCTCTCTCATTTTTAAAATGTAATCCACTCCATAATCTGAACTATATGCAGGCTTTGTTTATGCTAAAAATGCAAACAACAAAAACATGCCTTCAGGCTTCTAAAGTCTAAATGACAAATGCTGGTCTATATTAAAACAAAACTTGAAAAGTCTCCCATATGTCCCCTTTTTCTTCTTCTTTTTTTTCATTTTCTTCTTCTTAAAGAGAGAAAAATCTGGAAGCCTAAAGCTCTTCTTATCTAAACACCTGCAAGACTAACAATGCTGCAAGCCTAAAAAGCCCCACTAAAAAGGCTCCCCTCGGCTCACCTTGGTTTAAGCTGATGATGAACTTTTGTGCAGGCATTAGCATAGGTCCATCTGAAAGTCTACCTGCCTCAGTAATTACCTTTTTTTCTGAACAAAGGAAACAAAATGCAAAACCTCAGCACTCAACCAGAGGAAATCCCAACCTCCAGCCTGTTTTGCTTAGGCCAGGTTAGCCAGAAACACCCTGCCAGCATGGGGATGCAGATGGATTTCCATAGCTGCCCATGAATCCCCCAGCACCTAACGCAGCCACCACCTTCATCTAGAACACTGGTGCTGAGCAAACCAGCGGACATTCCACAAATTAACACCTTGGGTGGAAATGTGCAATTCTGGCACGGGCCTAAAGCCAAAAATGCAGCATCTAGGCAGATTTCACCACTGCCCAGCCAGCAATGGAGAGCGGCTTCTGCTGCCGCAGTGCACCACGACGCTGTAGGCAATGTCCTGCTCTCATTCAGTTCCTGCCATCCTCAAAACCAAACAATTTGATAAAATACTTACAGGTCTGAAGTGCTATTGCACACTTGGGTTTATTAGACTCTAATGTGGCCAGCTAGAGATAAAAAACAAGGACAAATGTGCAGCAGTTCCTATGATTAACTGAAACACGGTGCTAAATTAGCTGTGAAATCTTGTGTACAGAGCATTGTGGTTTTAATACCCAAGTGTCCCAGCTCCCAAAAATACTGCACCACAACCAGATAATGTACAACCAGAAAAAAAAACACCAGGGAAGTTAATAGACAATCCTGCTCCTTCTCCCAAAAAGCCACAGACAGGGGAAAGGCTAAAGCACACCCGGGGGCAGGGGTGTGTGGGGAATCACTAACAATATCAAACATCTTATTTAAACAGAAGCTTGAAACCAAGCCAAGCTCTCCAGCAAATGAGGTCAAGGTAGCTGTAAGCATACACCTGGCCCTGCAGCACATCCCCCAAATCCAGCCCTCCCAGCCCCTGCTTTCCGAAACCAGCATTTGCTGGTTTATACGGTGTTTTCTCTGGGCTTGGAGTTCCAAGTATGGAGCTGGAGATGAGACACCACTTCTCCTGTGCTGAAACATGAAAGAACAGAGAGGACTGAACACTCCAGGAAAAAAAAGTAGCAGAATATACTGAAAAGAACTATTTCTTCTTTCATTTACAAAAATTATGAGGGTTGAGTGACATCCTGCATAGTCACAAGTATGCCAGAAAGGGATTTTTCTTTTAACATAGATTTTGGGTTAGTGGTGTATGGAGTCACCTGTAATCATCAGTGAACACCCCCTCCTAATACAGCCCTCTGAAATTAACTTTATAAATCAAGAAAAACCCTGGACATGAGCCATTTCAACAGCAGGCATGAAGAAGATTAAGAAACTAAACTGTTGTAGCTTCCACTTCAGGCCAGCCCAGGGTCCCACTTCTCATCTAGCTGGAGGAGAGCCATGGAGAACAGATTCAGGAGGCATTACAACACAATATGGAAAACTTATAGCACTATAAATTTTTACTACAAGCATTTACACTCCATTCTCCGCAGCTGGGGAAAATATAGGCTAAAAAAAAAAAAAATAAAAATAGCACAAGCTAAACCACCTGTTCTTTGCCAGCTGGCAGCACTGGCAAAGGGACTTCTGCCCAAGTCCTGGGTCTGGCAGAGCCCATGCAGACCCTTCCTGAGGCAGTTTGACCCAACAGTGACCAAACCCTAAAGAGAAGGGGAAGATATGAAGGGGGAAAAGGGGGATTTCTGAAAACAATTTGCTTTTGCGGCTGCTCGTCTTGCAGAGGAAGGTGCATCAGAAAAAAGAGACCTTGGCAGGAGCATACAAAAAGCCACAGGCTGAGGTTTGGAGGGGATTTTCTGGGAGCCAAAGCTTCTGATTATTTAGTTATCTCTGTGTTAATACTACCAGCATTTTAGAGAAGCTAGGATCTTCTGCTTCAGGAAGAAGACTTGATTAAGAAGAAAAACACTGTCCAGTGGTCTCCGATCTTCTGCTCCAACAAAGGTTGTGCAGCACCCTGCTGCTTCCCCAAAACTGCCCGGGAATTCCCAAATTCACCACGCACATGGCTCCCGCTCTCCCCTTTCTGCTCAGTGCCAGGGCACATCTGAAGAAGAAACCAAGTTTGACATCGCGACAGCGATCACCATAAGCAATGCTGTTCCCATGGCAGCCGGGCAAGGGATTTACCAACAGAGCACCAACACTACAAGGGAAAGGACAGGCCCGGGGGAGGGCGGAAGAGTGACAGTGACAAAAAGAGGGCAGAAATTCACAGCTTAGCTCAAAACCACAGCTTCTGGCTCAGTCCTTGGAAAGCTTCCTCCTCCTCCTCCTCTCACAGCAGGGAAGGAGAGATTTCAGCAGCAGCTTTCAAAGCCAGAGTCCTCCCATCAACAAAATTTAAATGGGATCACTTTTGAGGTAATCCCTGCCACAAAATCACCCCCCTTCCACCAGATCAGCAACAAAAGGAAACGATTCAGGCATGCAAGGTACTCTGAAACCGCATTTTCCCCGTCTGATGCAATTAACTCCTAAAATGTGTGCATACCTCCAAGCCGTGGGTCCACCCTGGGCTGCAGTTGCCCCTGGGCAAATGCAGTTTATCACCTCTGGCTTATCACCTGCAGCACACAAGCAGGAGCAGCAGCAGGATGGTTGGACACGGCTCCCTCCCCGTGGTACCAGCAGGATGGATGGACAGGAGTCGCACAAAGAAACCCAAAAAGCACATTAAAACCAACAGTCCATGCATCTTTACAAACCAGAGCGCTCCCAGCATAAGAGCACACTACTGCTTGCAGCATAAGAGGCAAGGTCATTATTTCACTAATCATTTTACTTCATTGAACAATTTCCAACAATCCAAAAGGCTGAAATTAAAACCTTCCTGCAGCCAGGGTTAGGCCAGGCTTAAAAGCTCAGGGTCGATCCCTAGCTCTGCAACAGCCTGTGTGTGACCCTCAACAAATTACTAAGGTGGTTATCCCCATTCCCAATTTTTTTTATCTGCCCCCACTATCCCACCTTTATTTTCCAGGTTCTTCAGGCCACAGACCTTTTCATACATTTACATACAGTGTTTGCAACAGCAAGGCTGTGACGCTGATTTAAGCAGGGCACCACCATGGTACAACCACAAGACAAAGCATTTCTCCCACCAGCACAAAACTGCTTTTAGGACTATGCCTGCATAACATCACGGCTACCCCACTGCGTGTCCTGGTGGTACCGGCCCTACAAGCCAAAACTGCTTGCCACCAGAAGGAACTTCTAATATTCTGCTGCAGATTTATAGTAAATATCCCCCAAGTTCATTAATAAAAGGAGAGCAAGCAAGTGCCAGCCTTCTGCAAAACTCCCTCTCCCTTACGGTGGTTGCTGTCCTAACCCAGGGGGACGGTCACGTTTGTGGCCTGCGACGGCACAGCACCCACCTGCGAGCACTGCCAGGTTATAGGCTGGAAACGCTTCTGCACTCGGAAGTAAAAGCAATTAGTGGAATTCATAGAAAAAAACCCGCAGTTTGTTTTTCAGTTTTGCTTAAAACCCATCCCATGCAATCATGGAAATGCACAGAATGCACAGAAAAAGTTCACCTGCCCTAATTAAGTTTAAAGATGTTCGATACCAGGAAAATAATCTCAGTATTTAAATCCTGCTGAAAAGCAAAAGGCTACACCCAGCTTCCGAGAAATACCAGCACACTCTACAGCATCACTCTGCAGCAACAGGAGAACTAGAGGAAGGCAAGGAACCTGACAGCACACTGAATTTAAAAAAATAAATAAATACCTAAGCAGACTCAAAATCATTACGACCGGTGACCAGCACAGGGCTCCACTCCTGGAGAGAACTCCGCAGCTCAGGCCGCCACATATCCACGCAGAGGCTGTGGCTTCACCTCACCTGAGCAATGGCTCTGGGTAAATAGTTCTTTGTGCTAAAAGGGAAAAAAAGCCACACCAATCCACAGAGAGAGGCAATGCCCCTCCCTCAGAGGGCAGGCACAAGGCGGGGAAGAACGTGACCAGACCCTTGGGCAGCCCACCGGCTCCAAGGCAGCTCCCAGGCTCCACCACACCTTCTGCCAGCAGCTTCTGGCCCACTGGGCTAGGTAAAACCAGAGGGGGCTCTACCCCTCCATCACCCCCGGCCTGCCAGCAGGAACAGACCTTCAGCCGCTATCACCATTCCACTTCACCTGTGGGGGTTGCCTTGCACAGGCGAGGAAAACTGCTAACATGGCATCACCAAGCCTCCATGGCAAAAACCCTCCCTGGCACTGCAGGCCATCTTTGCCTCCTAAAACGCCTTGCAAATAAAGATTTCTCTCTGTTTCCCACTGCAGGCTGGGTTTGCAGAAGCCTACCTGCTTCAGGAGAAGGCTAGCCACACCGGTGGCCATGCTGACAGATGGGGAGGTCTCCCATGACCCAAAGCACCTGGTGTCACCGGGTGAGGTGGGAACATCTACACTGCCTACGCCAGGACAGTGGGATGTGTGCCACCCGCAATGCCCAACACGCAGACATGGTACCTTAGTGGTCCCCAGCATCCCTTCTCCCCAAAACAGAAAGCAGGCAGCAGCAGTGCTGTCCCTTACATCCCAAGCAGGAGAGGTTCTCGAAAGATGTATCCTACAACCTTCACACGGAGGTAAACCCATGACATTTTAGTGTACTTTTTCACCTGGACTCACCATAGCAAGGTTACCTTCTAATTCACAGCCATGCATGCAACACCCAACACTTCCGTAACTCACCATACTTATGTCTGCATCCACAAAACATCCCGTCCTTACCCCAAACTCATCCCATGATTAACAAGAAGATGCTTTTGAATAATCAGGTGTCCCTAAATTCAGACTTCAAAGCGTACAAACTGCAACCCACACCATGCACTACAAAAAGCTTTGCTGTCTCAGTGCTGTAAATATAATGCTGCAACGCCCCAGCCAAGCTTAATGTTGCTGCTTTAGTATAAAATTCTTAACGTGTTTATTTCTTACGTAATTATAGATGAAGTTTAATCGTCTATTACAAAACCTGCCTGGCAGGTTAAGTCAACAGTAGGAGACATCTTGGGATCCGCTCTCAATTCAATAAAAGGAAATAAACCGAAGTCCCCTGCAACATCAGCTCCTGGAGAGTCGAGTGCTTTAAAATCAAACTATTTCAGTGAGATTAAACCCAGCCTAACACAGCAAGAAGAAATGAGAGCTAATGAGTGAAAACCTGCACCCCTGCTATCACTCTGCAACATCACAGCTGGTTGCTGTGGCAATGCTAAACACAAGGTGATACCAGGCGGGGAAATTACTGTAGGAGCAGATAAATTCAACCTCCTTCTTCCTCCTTTGTACCAGAAATTTGCAATAGAAGTGCAAGCTGGGAATGGGCTGCGCAAGCAAACTCCAGGCACTAGGCTCCGGAGTTTTTTTCTGTTGGACATTGGTGCTAGAGAAGGCTGTAAATGTTAAAATTAATTGTTTTCTGCTTAGAATGACACGCTTTTTATTTCTAGCTGCAAAACCTCCGCTGATGCATTTCAAATAGGAAGGCAATAATGCAATTACAGTGTGATGCTGTGGAAACAGCAAAAATCTTTGAGTGATGGTGGGTAAGGCCAGCAGGAATCCACGACCGGTCCTGAAAATGCTGCTTCACATCAAGTACTGCCCAGGCTCCAGCTCTGTCCCCAGCCCCAGCCCCAATGCTCCTTCCTCCCACATCAATATTCCAGGTCAAACATTGACTCCTGGCCCACGTTTCTCTTGAATTTCAGGTCCTGCTTCACATCAGCCCCTGGGCTTGTAGGGAGACGCCCTGGGGGATAGCAGCCTCTGGGATGGATCTCCAAAGGCTGGAGCTCGCTGGAGAGGGGCAGCTGCATGGATGGAGCCTTTTTATGGATGTTTACAGAAGAAAAATAATGGGAAAAGCCAGGAAAAAAGTCAAGGAAAAAAAAATATCTATTTCAGCAAGTGTCCTACCAAACATACAAAACCCAGAGCCACACTTTGACTTTCTCAAGACTTTTTCTCAATGACTCCTACCTTTTGTGGTAAGGAAAAATAAAAATGAAGCATAGCCCAGGATGCTGTAAAATGGAAAAACCAGCGCTGCTCCTGCCGGCCCCACCTGCGGCGTTAGGTGGCTGCGCAGACGTGGGTGTCAAACCACACATGACAATCTGAGCCTTTGGACCACAGCATTTCACCTCCTTATCGTTTCCTCCAGCACCAAGGGAGATGCACCAAAACAGCTTGTGTGGCTCCACTGCTACACCACGGCTCAGCTTGTTAACAAATCTAAATAATCATCTAAATAATAAAATGCAGCCAGTCTATTAATTGGGATAAAAGTCAAATACATACATCAAACATTAATTTTTCTTTGTTTCTGTGTCTATTAAAAATAGGTACTTATAAATCTTCTCTCCCTGTCTAAATATACACACAAACAAATTATATTTAGAATTACGTCAACAGATCTCTAGGACCTCAAAGGAAGGCTGTCACCTATCCGCTTCAGGCCCACTTTGAGCCACTGCAAGGAAAATATTAAACTGGAGAGGGAGAATTAGAAAAAATCAAGACAAGAGAACCATCTGAAAGCCTTCTCCTTTCAAAAACCAGGGATTTCTCTGTCCCTTTTCCGAGCAATCACCAAACCATAGTATGTAGGAGAGCTGAGTTTACATATTAGCTACTCTTACATATTAAGTGTGAGGCATATAATTATTTGTGCATGTGTCTGGGTGACTAAAGGTACATGGAACGACTTGGAACTCAAAATATACTGCCTGGGTAGCCTACAGCTGCTAAATTTCCTCATTTTTGAGAAACCCAACTGCTCAAGCACATCTTCCCAGGGAGGCATCCTGAGGCCATGACTTTCCCTGTCCCGTTCGCACACGTCATTCCATTTTTAATTACTCCACTGTAGAGGTGCACCACCAAGCCATAGACCTAAAATGCTAAAAACCAAAGGAAAAAAGTATTCCCAGCACACTTACACATGGCCGGCTCCTGAAAAAATGCACCATTTTCCTATTTACAGGCATCTCAGTTGGCAGGAACCACAGGGACTTCAACTGCTCAAAGCCAAAACGTGGACCTATTTTTCCCACCCCTCCTTTTTTAAATTTCCCCTGAAGTTAAACACTGCAGTTCTACTTTGCCTCTGCTGCATGCCACGTTTCTGGACCACAGGCAGATGGAAAAGTAGGAACAACAGAATGGTGGGTGGGAGCTGCACAAGAATCCAGGGAAGAAGGACAAGCCAAGAGGTTCTCCTCCCTCAAAACCCAACAATGATAAGAAGACCCAAAGGTGGGTACCAAAAACCAGGACGAAAATGACTTCTCCAAGAGCAAAGCAACAAACCTCAGGCTTTGTTTTTAAGGGAACTGGGCAACAGTACCAAAACCATGCTGTGGATGGAGCAGGAAAAAGGCAAGAGTAGAATGGGCAGTGCTGCATGGCATCCACATCTCCTTCCTGGAGATACCCAACCTGGAGATAAACGACCTCATTTAAATTGGCTCCGCTGCAAGCAACCAGCCTCAGAAAGCTCAGGTCCAGCTGGGAATTTTCCTAAGATGACAAAAGAAATAATAAAACCCAAGTGAGAAATTTGTCTGGTAACTTACTAACTGGCCAGGCAAACAGGTGAAGGTCTCCTCCTACGACTGAGACAAATTCAGATGTATAAAGCAAATTTTCTTTAAATAAACTGACTTTTCAGAGACAGTAAGGCTTAAGCACGGAGCTGAAAAACCCTCAGGTACACACAGTCAGCGAAAGCCATGTTTCTCCCTTACTACTCTTGATTTTGCACCCCACAGGACCCTCATTAGTCTCCTTGATAAAGAGGAGAAGCATTCAAAGGGAAACACAGGTGTAAAACTGAGCATTTCCTTTTCATTAGCATCTCCCAATGGATAAAAACAACCTACTTGACTGGAATTTGGGTATTTAACCACAGCACCTTTGCCAGGCAGGAGCTTCTGCCTTGTGCCAAGAGCACTGATGTTACCAATTGTCTTCCCTAGAGAAAAGCAGCAAATAGAATCCAGATGCCTATGGGAAACAAAAACCAAGTCCCACAGTGACATGAACGCTGAACGCTGCAACACCCATTAAAAAAAACAGGAGTAACAGCCACAACCAAAAACCTGAAGTTTTAGGCTGTTTGAATGCATATCAAATCACGCTAACCAAATCAGCAGGGTGTTCAAATGCACTGGCCCTAAACCCCAACCTCACCAAACCACCACCAAGCCCCACCAGCATCACCAGCCTGCAGAGATGCAGGACAGCAGGAAAATCACCTTCCCCAAAATGGAGCTAAATTCAAGCTGGGGAGCGCAGCAGCACGGGATAAATCCATTTCAACCATGAGATGTGCAAGGGAACCTGCTGCAGCACCTTCAGTCTTCATCATAATGCACAAACGTGAGCTAAATAAATCCTTGGGACTTTCAAACCAATCCATCTCGCCCCAAGCAACAACCCCACTGATGTATGATTCGTTTAAGAGGGTACTCCACCCTTGGTATGCAGTGGCCAGGGCTGATCTCAGCGTCTTCTTGAAGGAAGTGCTTGCTTGTCTCAGGTTGGGCTGTACTGGCTCCACCACTACAGCTCTAGTAACAGCGGGAAGAGATGAAGTTTCTTCTGCTCACAGCCTAAGATATAAACATCCATCAAGTAGGTCTTGGTCAGCGTCAGGCAGCTCCATGGAGAAGCTGCAGACCTCATGTAGAGCTTGGTGGTGGCTCCGAGCTCACAGACTCAGGCCAGCCCAAATCTGAGCACCCAAAGAGGCGAGGCAGGCTGGTTTTGCTGGACACTGAAGTTCTCAAGAACCTGAGCTCTGGCTGCTGAGTGGGACGCAAACAGCAACCGACCAGGCAAAAGCTGGCCTGAGTTTCTTTGCCAATAGGAAGACTCCAGTAAGCACCATCCGCCTGTAGTTCAGCTCCCTGACTCAATATCCCACCTCCCACAGCCAGCATGGAGCACTAGCGATGCCCCATCGTAAGCCATGTTCAAGGTTGGGTTGGACAGGGCTTTGAGAACCTCATCTAGTGGAAGACATCCCTGCCCATGGGTTGGACTGGATGATCTTTAAAGATCTTCCAACCCAAACCACTGTGTGAATAATTCCCATGCAAAATAAGACCGAGCCTGCCGATTTACCGGGCTCTGCTTGCATCACTGAGCTCTGATCAACGCTCTCCAGGCCCCCAGGTCTCGCAGCAGCACAACTCCACAACTCTATGAGCAACAAAAGCAACTCCTCCAAAAAACACACTGTGCACAACCGTTTTCAGCCACCTCCCAGCAGGTACAGGACTGGGGGAAGTCCCCATCTCCAGCAGCAGCCAATATCCCACAGCCACCATAGTTTGTTTTTAATTCCACTCTCCACCGCAGCGGCCAACCATGCTTTGGAAATACCCAACTGGATCCTTGGAGACACCATATGGCACATTTATAATATCGTGACATTGGAGAGCAAGGAATGAGACAATGAATACTGAGGTACCCCCACTTCTGAAGAAATCCATTGCTGAACTACTGCACATAATCTTTTTCTCAAGCTAAAAGCAGACACACTGCGTCCTAAATAAGACATGCCATTAACGCAGTGGCCAACACGACTCAGACACACAGCGGAACACCAGGCTTCGAGGCAGGCAGGGGGAAACAAGGCTCCTAAAAAATCCAAACATCTCCCAACAGCTTTCAGAGTCCCAACCCAGAACATACACCCTGAGAAAGCCCCAAAGTCAGATCATTAAATTAGTATTTCCTTTTTAAAAATCATTATGAGAAACCGCTCTGGCTTCTTTCAAGAGTCCAGATTCACGACACTTGAGACTGTTTTAGACAACAAGTGGCAGTGTGATATAACCTGTACACTTTTAACTGTCGAGCTCGGTGTGACACTTGTTTAACACCACGCACCACAATGCCTGGGGACAGGATTCCTCATGCTCCAAACAAAAAAGGCAAAATACCTAAATCAGGCTAACACTTTCTGGATGAAGTTGTTTCAACCCAGAGGGTTGCTCAGGATGTGACCGTCGCTCCCTGCCGAGGTTCAGCTCAGGTATATCAGGTGCAGGGCTTGCTCCAGGCTCTCCTGCATGGGCAGAGAGGCAGGAGCCCCACCTAGCAAAACACACAACCTGGACTCAAAATGAAATCCTCCGTCTCTCACTAATTTTAGCAGGCTCGGCCGCAGGCATCATTTCAGCTAAAACAGATCCTCAGCTGTTCCAGGTGGGCACAGACAGAACTCACAGCGCTCGCTCAGAAAGGTTTGCTCTGTTGTCCTTGCTCAAAACACGCCATTTTTAGCTTTGCCTCCAATCCAAGCACTGCACAGAGGTGTGCTACATGCCAGGTGTCTGCCTCCTTCCACCCCAGAGCCAACTGCGCATCGGGGATGCCACACATGCAAAGTTTACGAAGCACCCGAATCCTTCACGAAGGAAGTCTAAAAATGTAAAAATAGCATTCAGAACCAACAAGAAAGAGGAGGGGGAAGAAACCCCACCGCTACCAGCGGGAACCCAACGGCTTGCTCCCAAGGAGAGATAAAGCCAGCGGCCCTGGCGTGGTGTGGGGGGGTTGGTGAGGATCCCCAGCACAGAGGAACACCAGAGCTCTCCAGCCATTAGGCTGCTCTCCCCCCTTCAGCCTGGCTCCTTCCTCCTGTCAGAAAATGGGGTCAGGGCAGGGGCCGCCCGGGGGGTGCTGCAGGGGGGATTCCAGGGGCAAAATGAAGACGGAACTCGGGAACTCCTCACACCTGGGGGCGGACAACAAAAATAAAATAAGGAGAGAAACAAAAATAGTAAAAAAGGTGCGGAAAAATGGCCCCCCGGGGAGGCCGGGACACGTCCGCACGCACCGCCCGGCCTCCCTCCGCGGGGCAGGCGGCACCGCGCAGCCCCGCCGGGCCGGCCCGGGCCCGGGCCCACCACACCCGGGCAGGGTACCGCCGGCCCCCACCGCCCCCGGGCCCGGCCGCCAGTAGCGCCCGCCGCCCCGCTCCGCTCCCCCCCCGCCCCCCCCCCCGCTCCCCCCCGCCCCCCCCCCCGCCAGCGCTGCCCGGCCTCCGCCAGCCGGCGCCCGGCCGCGGCGCTCACGCGAGGCCGGGGATGCGCGGCCTACCCCGCCCGCCCGCCCGCCCGCCGCGTCCCGGGCCGGCAGGCAGGGAAGGGGCAGCGGCGGCGGGGCCGCGGCCCGGCCCCGGCCCGTCTACGCTACCCCCTCCCCGGCCCCGGCGGCTCCCCGCGGGGCCGCCGACGCGGCGCGGCTCGGCCGGGCCCCGCAGGCCCTAGGCCGCGGCGGGGGGAGCGCTCGGGGCGGCCCCTGCGCGGCCCGCGCTTACTCCGGGGTGGGGTGCTCCGGGTCGTAGAAGTCCCCCATGGTCGGGCGGGCGCTGTCGGGGGCCGGCGCGGCCCCTCGGGCGGGCCGGGCCGCGGGGGAGGCCCCTCTCCGCCCTCCGAGCCCGGCGGGGGCTCGGCTCCGCCGCCGCCGCCTCACATCCTCCGGCGGGCCCCGCGCTGCAGCGGCCGCCGGCGGGGCCCCGCCATCCGCGCCGTGCCCTGCCCTGCCCTGCCCGCCGCCCGCCGCCCGCCGCCGAGTCCGCCCCGGCCGCACGGCTCCTCCCCGCCGCGCCGCCGCGCCGCCGCTCCCAGCCCGCCGCCGCTCCGCTCCGCTCCGCTCCCCCCGACCGGCGCCGGCCGCGGGAGCCCCCCGCGATCGGGCCGGGGGGGATCGGCCGCGGGATCGCCGGCGGGGCCCACACCGCGCACCGGGATTAGCCCGCGGGGTCGCCGGGATCACCCCCGGGATCGGCCCACAGGGCCGCCGGAGTCTGTCTCCTCGGGATCACCCCCAGGGTCAGCTCATGAGACTGCTGGGATCTCCTCGGGATCACCCCTGGGATCAGCCTACAAGGCCACTGGGATCTCCTCGGGATCAGCTCCTGGATCAACCACAGGGTGCCAAGATCTCCTTGGAATCCCCCCCAGGATCAGCTCATGAGACTTCTGCGATCTCTTCAGGATCACCCCCGGGATCAGCCCACAGGGCCACTGGGATCTCCTCGGAATCACCCCTGGGATCACTGGGACCACACCAAGATCTCACCAGGTTCACCAGGATCAAGCAAGGGATCACCAGGTTCCCGCTCAGGACACCAGCACCCTGGGATTCTGGTATCACCAACAACCCGAGGATTTCCCATACCCTGGGGCACCAGCACCTCAGGATCACCTGAAACCCAGAACATAAGCACCCTGGGATCACCCAACATCACCCCCGGGATGATCCCCAGGATCACCCAAACCTCTGGGATCACCCGTGGGATCACCCACAGCCCTAGACACTGGCACCACAGGACACCAACACCTGTGGGATTCCTGGTACCCCAGGATCACTAGCACCCCAGGATCACTCCCAGGTCAGTGGCACCTCAGGACAGCCCTGGGATCTGCCCCCGGATCCCACCTGGCACAGCCCTGCTGTCCCGTGCCCACCCTGCTCCCCTGCTCCAAGGGTCTCTGCACCCCAGGGCGGTGCCTGTCCCCAGGCCGTGCCAGCGCCCAGCCGCGTTTGGGAGAGAAACACCAAAAAATCACTCAAAACTGCCCTGGTCCCTTCACCGACTGTTTTATTTCACCGGCTTCCCAGCCGAGGGTGAGCCCCACCGGTGAGGCACGGATGGAGCACCCCGGACACACACCCGCTCCCACAGGAGCCTCAAAACCACACTTGCAGCATCCAAGGTTGAGTTTTCTTGCCTATTTTTGCCAGGTCTGGGACCACGGCGCAGGCAGCAGGGCCACAGGGACCACCGCGACCCACTGCTGAGCAGCACCCATGTGGAAGTACAGGGGAAGGCTTAGCTCAGTTCCTGTGGAAGTGTTTCCTTGGGAAATTCAGCCTGGGTTGAACTTCAGCAGCTTTTTAAGCCTTTGGGAATTGATAATCACAAAGAAAAGGTGGTTTCTAGGCTGTTGCCCACAGCACTTCTGGGCAGCAGGTGCCGTTACAGTAACAGAAGTGAGCTGCAACAAATTAAATCAAACTGAACAGCTTGGACTAATTAATTTTCCCAGCATTCCACGTAAATGGGGATGGCGTGTGGAAAACCTCCAACCTGGGATGCTTGAATTCAGGGATGCTACTGCCATGGCTAGTGCCAGTTTTGGCAGTGGGGGCTGTTTGTCCCCCATCCCCTCCCTCGGCGGGGCCCAGCCAGCATTACCCCGTAAAGCTCCAACTAAGTGCCCGCAGGTTTTCCAGTAACTCCAGTGACATGCCAGCAGGTTTTCCAGCAATCCTAGTGATTTGCCAGGCATCGGCCAGGGTGTTCCTGGCAGCCGCAGAGCACAGGTGCTACATTTTGGGGCTTTCAGTATTATTCTTACAGCTCCCCAAATAATTTCGAAGCTCTCGGGGCTCCACAACCTCCCAGAGGGATAAAGAAGCGATTCCTGCCTGCAGCAGCTCCAAACACAGACTGGACCCTGCGCGTTCGCTGCTCCAGCGAGTGGCACCCGCTGGCTGCAGTGGCAGAGGGCAAGCACCGAGAGCTGCCCCAAACGTGTAGTAGATATAAAAATTGTGGCTGACACTTTTATTCCTTGCAGAGAGAAAAAACAGGAACTCCGAGGAGGACCTGGACCCCAGAGCCCCTTTAAGCCAAGCCTGCAGCTTGACCAGCACATATATACATACATATATACGGGCCCACATCCACACATCGCTCCTCAGAGCCACAGCTGTAGTACAGGCACTGAGAGGAGCGGCAGGCGAGCCAACGCTGATGGTGCGTGAGGCCTGAGGAAGTGCTGCCTGCCATCACCAGAGCTGCCCGAGAGGGTGCGTGCTGCTGTCATTATCCAGGTGGGTATTAAATTAATTTTTGTTGTTTCATTACCTTCTCCAGGTGGATCCAGACATCGTGGCACCCAGGCATCACAGCACCCAGTGACACAGCCAGCTCATGCGTGCGACTCGCCCTGCGCCCTGGGCAAGCTGGGTGTTGAGGGAGCCCTGTGAGATCTCACATCTCTCGACATTTCAGGTAAATCACGGGAAAAGCCCCAGTGCTGCCCTGGCAGGACTGGTGTGGCCGTGAACCATCTGCAGCAGGAGGAGATGGGACCCTCTTGGCCCGATGGTTGCTATGCAGCCTTCCGTGGCATGTGCCAAGCTGGAGTCTGCCCCACACCTCCCTGGTACTAGAGGAAGAGGAGGAGGACTTCCAGCAGGCCTTCAGCATGCTCTGCTCGGGGGGTGAAGGTAACAACAGCCTGGTGAAGCAGCACGGTATCCTCGGGAGCTTTCCAGGTGCTGGGCCCACAGTCTCACCCTGGATTTGAATCACCTTCCTGGAAAGCAGTGGGCAAACGCTGCCCTATTCCTGCTGCGCTGGGGTGGGGAGGCTGCCATAAATCAACGCTGCCTCATCTAACGCCAGACAGGTGGTAAACACTTCTCTGTTGTGTGCACCCCTGCAGCCCCTTCCTCTGTCCAGGAGGGCAAACGCCCCAGGGCTGCTTCCATCCAAGGGAGGACTTGCTCTCACCCAGACTTGGCTTCTCAGGATCCACCCTGAGAGCATCAAACTAGCAAAGACATGACTTGACACTCTGTCAGTAGCAAGCCCAGGAGGCTCTTGCCTCTGGCACTGGGGAGGAGGGACGAAGAAGCAGCCTGGGTTGTCCACAGCACACCTCTCTGTCGTGACACTGCATTTTCCAGAGACACTCAGAAAAACAAGCATTGCCATTTGAACTCCCTGGCTTGCTTCCTGTCTAAACAGAGGGTCTGATTACCAATAACTGTCAGTGTAGCTGCACAAAAGTTGGGTGCGTTTTGGTTTTTTTCCTACTGTTTATTTTGAGAAATCTGTTGTGGACATGAATGCGAGGCACTTTCCAAGGTTGGTTATTGAATGCTGGGTTCCAGGCTGAGCCCAAATCTGCTATGTGACGTGCAGAAATGACAGGGGTTTATTCTTCCCAGCAGCTGTGATGAGCCCGGGTTTCTTGCGCATTTGCTCGAGGGATGACATGGCTCTGGTGTATGTGTGCTGGCAATGGAAAAACGAAAAGGATAGTTAATGAGAGCTCAGTTTTCAGAGCAGAATTCTTACCTGTAAAGCTTTTTTCCCCAAAAAAAACTCCAACACATTCCCAAGTGGTGCTGGAAAAAGCTGCCCAAATAACCCCCGTCATGCCAGCATTGTTCCACCAGTGGCAGATCCCAGCAGGCTCAAAGAAAGCCACAAGAAACCCTGGGAATTTCTCCTCCTGAGCACCAAAGAGCTGTTTTTGAGGCATTTTCCTTGAAAATCCTTACTGATAGAGCTGTGCAGCCCTGTTACTCTCATAAACACCCAATCTTGTTGAAGTCCTGCTAAGCTCAGGGCCTTGGTGGTATCTTAGGGATATTAGTGATAGTGATAAGTGGTGAGATTGTTTTTTAGCAAAAGTTCAGCACAGGATGGGACCTTTACACCATCCAAAGACAAAGAACATTTTGTAGAGCTTAACTGCGCTATGGAACCAAACCAGCATCTTTCAAAAGGGTACAGCCAGAACGGCATCTGTTCCAGAACAGTCCTACACCCCACCTGGCAGCGAGGCGCAGGATGGCTCTCCCAACGCCCATCGGCAGGGGCGTGTGGAACTGGGCCCAGCTGACATTACCTTTTGATCCATCCTCATTTTTGCCTTGTAGAATGAGACTGAAGCTGGGCAGTCTGGTAGCGTTCTCTCCTGCATGCGCTCGAACCTCTCCTGCTCATCTTCCTCCTGCCGGCAGAAAGACAGACCCCACTCCATGTGAAAAACACACACCTGGAGATACAGAGGACAACCAATCCCATTTGCCACACTGAACACTGATTCAACAATCTCTCCGAAGCCTTGGAAGTGAAAGGTACCTCCTTCCCACACCTTAGGTGAGCAGATGTGGGCAGGACCTCGGGCAAAACCCATCTGCAAGTGTACAGCCCCAAAGGAACTTCCCTCAGCTGTCTCCTCACAGCCCTGCTTCTGCCTGTAACTACCCACAGGACAGCCTCCCTTCCGCTGCAAGACAATCTCACAGTGCAAAGGAAGTCTGAGCTTCAGCACAGCCCCCTCTGAGCCCAGCTAGCTGATGCTCATGCCCACGTTTCTCCAGGGAACCGTCTGGAAGGTGTTGAGCACACTGAAGAGGAACGTGGGTTGAACAAAGTACAATTTTTTAAGATACCAGCTTGTATATAATGCTTTCATGCCAGATGTGAGGATAGCTCTAGCAGATTTTTAGGTCACCTTCTGTGGTGGTTCGTGAGTAGCCTGGTGAAGGTGACAGTGAAAATCTGGTGTGATAAAAGGCATGCGGCCAAATCGATCAAGCCAAGAATAAAAGATGTACACCCTGGAGATACGGGTTAGAACGGGAAATGAACAGCCAGTCTGGAAAAGGTAAAATGGTTGTAAGTCAGAAACAAACCTCCAGAGGAAAATGAGACGGTTTCCTCCCAGACCGGTATGGGCCTCAGCACAGCCAGTGACACTGACTGGGAAGCTGCAGTGAACTGCCCAGTGAAAGGAACAGGAGGAGAAACCAGCATTGAGCCACATTACCAGGACACTTTATCCTCTGCCAGAAGATTTCTGCCTGTAACATCAACAACTTGACACAGCTGCAAAGCATTGCTAAAAGGCATGCGTCATCCATCCTTGGGGTTATAATTGATATGATGACAAGAAATCCAGGGCTGAAAACCATTAAGGGAGTTTCTATGAATACATTGAGTAACTTAGGTTAGTAAAAGTGAATAGTGATGGATTTCCTCTTTTCCCCAAAGAGGGACATCCTGCACCTGTGCAGCCAGTCAGGGTTTTCCTGTTGACCTCATTACTCTTTATCCAAAGGGGTTTGGGTTGGGTTTGAGGGTTGGTTTGGGGTTTTTTTTAACTCTTTCCTATGCAGGTCTACATATTTTCCTATGCAGTATCCAAAATCTCCCACAGTCTGGTAGATCACAACATTTTGTTTAAAAGTAAACTCACTACATTTTTTTTTCTCACATCATGTTTGTTACTCATACCCTCAAGGGAACTAACTCAGTAGGGTGGGAATAGGCTGTCTCTGATCAGCTTTAAAGCTCTTTGCATGCCTTTCTAGAAGGAAGCAAAGAAAATGCTTCACTGAGATTACCACCAGTCAAAATAATCAGACACCTGAAGACAAGAGTTCTTTTCCTTCCAACAAGCCAAACCCATCATGTCCCCCACTACACGTTGGTTAGAAATGTGGCTGTGCATTTAGGAAAGGGGTCACACAGCTCACACCTTGCTTATTCTCTTTCCCAAACACCTGTGGGTGCTCCCCACTCCTGAGGGGGATGGGCTCCTGGGGGAGATGGACCTAGGGCCTGACCCCAGCAGCTGTTCGCCGTGATCTGCAGAGGCTACACAGCAATAAAGGAGATGCATTATACCTACAAAGAACCGATCCCCCTGGCAGCCTCCTTGCTGTGCATCACTTTGTCATGTCAGACTGAGTGGAAGCACTGCCACCACGTTCCTGTCAAAGAGCATGAAGGTTTCAAGTCTGACATTTAACAATGAAGGACAAAACCTGGAATGACTTCAGAGGAATAATGCCAACAAGTCTGGTAAATGAGAAGCTTAAGAGAAATGTGCTTTGTCAAGAATGACAAAAGACCCTGGGTACCCTAAAGCGGTGGGTTTTAAACAGAGGGCTGGCTAAGTACCAGTTGCCACAACACGAAACACAATAGTTTAGCTGTAAACATCACAGATCATACAGACTGGAAACAAGGCTCCCAACTACCCCTTGCACCTCTGGGCAGTTTGCCCGATTACTGATAGTCAGCAGATGACTGGGTACTTCAATCACTCTGTCCTATTTTAGCCTCTTAAGGGTAAAGCTAATGTGAAGCCACGATATATCTCCAGATAGCTGCCCTCTTCATCATCACAGATAGCACTCCAATGCCAGCCACTCTGCTCAGAGAAAGGGGCAGAGCTGCCATGCCCTCCTCTCCCACGCACTTAGTTGTGCCCTCATTACCATGCCACACGTGGCTCTCAAGGAGAATAAGCAGAGCTGCCAGGACAACTCACCAGGCACATGACTCTGTTTATGGGAATCATTCCAGGTCTGATGTTGCCACCTGGCTTCAGAGCTTCCTGCACATCCTTGGGAATAAGGAAGGACTCGTTGTACCAGATCTCGAACTCTGCAAAGCAAAGCAGAGGGCAATAAACAGAGCTGTAACGACCAAAGAGACGAGGATGGCTTGGTTCTGCCTCCCTGCCCGTGGATCAGACGGGACCTCAGAGCTCTTAAACTCTCAGATGGGACCTCAGAACTCCAAGCTCTTGAATTTGAAACTATTAGAAAAGGTGGTTAAAAAGGACAGGGCACTGTTAGCTGGCACTTAGGGCTACAAAGATGATGAGGGGACGGGAGCCTCCCCCGCAGGAGGGAAGGCCGAGAGGGCTGGAGAGGAGCAGACTGTTCAGCCTGGAGAGGAGCAGGCTCGGGGGCCCTTATCGATGCCCACAGGCGCCTCCAGGGCGGTGGCAGGAGGACAGGGCCAGGCTCCTGCCAGGGGTGCCCAGCGGCAGGACAAGGGGCAGCGGGCACAGGCTGCACCACAGGCAGCTCCTGCGGAACCTGGGGACAAACTTCTTTCCCCGGAGGGTGCCGGGCGCTGGCACAGGCTGCCCGGAGAGGCTGTGGGGTCTCCTTCTCTGGAGCCATCCCAACCCGCCGGGACGTGGCTCTGTGCAGCCTGCCCTGGGAGAGCTGCTTCAGCAGGGGGGTGGGCTGGGGGGGCTCCAGGGGGCCCTTCCAGCCCCGGCCAGGCGGTGATCGGCTGTGCTGAGGCAAGTTTGCTGCCTCCGTCGTGGCAGGGAGGTAGTGGCTGGCCCTGGGGGACAGAGTCCTGGGCTTGTGCAGTCCGAGGGGCAGTGGCCACGAGATGGCACTGCTCCTGCGCCCCGGAGACAGCGAGCCGTCCCTCGTGCAGCTAGCCATTCTGAGGGGTCAGCATATTCGGGGGTAAGATTTCAAATGCTAAAGAAGCACAGCCGCTTTCCGTCCCATAATAGCCAGTGATAACACACAGCAGGTGCTGCGACGCAGCAGGAATTATGTCCTTATTAATACTAGGCAATTCCCAGACACCCACTGCAAAGTGGCTGTGCTCTGGCACGTTTCAGCACGGAGTGGGAGCACCAGCAGCCGCCGAGGAAGGCTGTGCTGCCCAGCACGGAGCACAGGAGCGGAGCTGCTTTCTGTCGTGGGAGTCATGAAGGATAAACAAGGTTAAAGGCAGAGCCATCATGTGGACATGATGCAACACCCCTGACTTTTTACCCCAGTTTTGGCTCCAGGATAGCCTCTTCACTCCGGTGTGACCCAGATACTGAATGAGTCCATGCCTGTATGTTTAAACCAACAGCAAGCACCTGGAGCACCCAAAAAATGCCAAATCCGGACCCAATGGGAATCAGTGGCAAAGTTTCTGCATAATTATGATTTGGTCCTGACTATCTCCTGGAACACGCCATGCATTTCTTTCAGCGTGGGATGCACTGATGGATACAAGCTGTGCTCTGGCAAGTTTGTAGAAAATAAAGTGTTGCCATGTGCACAGCATCCAAATGTTTGGGGCTCTGGCATTTGTACACCTACTCTCTTCCATCAGACGAGACAAATCTGGGGACACAGCAGGACCACACTCCCATTACTACAGATTCAAACTGAGCAGGCTGCAGCGGAGCACACCACAGATTTGCTGGGTTCACCCTCAGCAGAGGGGTGTGACTCATCACCATGAGGGTGGTGCTCACCAAGAACATGCTAAAATGATTGAGCTTCCTGTCAAGGCACTTGTGCTGCAATGCTGCAACCTGCATCTCACAGGGGTACAGAGGAGACATTTGTAGAGCCAAAGCCCTGGCCCAGTGCAATTCCTTAGTCACCATCTCTATTATATGAGAACAAGGGTGAGAACGAGGGCCGTCAGCAAGAGCACTGTCAACCCACAACATTGCATCTAGTGGTGTGACCAAGGAGCAGTATGTCATCATCTGTGAGAGAGGGTCTGCAGCAATGCAGTGTTATGTCAAAAAGGAAAAAAAACAACCCACAAACATAATCTTCAATAAAAAACAAGTCTGGAAGGCAGCAAGAAAAATGACAACAGAGGATGACGGACTTGGCTTCTATGCAACATGTCTGAAATGCTTCAGTACTGATGAGAGTTGGGGCTGTTCAGTCTGGAGAAGGGAAGGTTCCAGGGAGACCTTATTGTGGCCTTTCAGTACTTAAAGAGGCTTATAAAAAAAGATGAGGACAGACATTTTGCAAGGGCCTGCAGCGCCAGGACAAGGGGGAACGGCTTTGTGCTGAGAGGGCAGATGGAGATCAGAGCTGAGGGAGAAATCCTTCCCTGTGAGGGCGGCGAGGCGCCGGCACGGGCTGCCCAGAGCAGCTGTGGGTGCCCCAGCCCTGGCAGTGCCCAAGGCCAGGCTGGACGGGGCTGGGAGCCACCAGGGCTGGGGGAAGGGGGCCCTGCGCGTGGCAGGGGTGGGACTGGGGGCTCTTTAAGGGCCCTTCAACCCAAACTATTCTGGGATTCTGATTTATCTCAGCTAGACTGGAGACTGTTCAGAAACTGCCCTGGTGAGCCAATACCTGAGACAAGTTTGTTCCGGCACTGGTCCACCAGATGCTGGCAGTACTGGATTTCTGCCTTCAGGTCCTGCAGTTCAGCATAACCAGACCTATACTCTTCCTTCAGGTCTTTCAGTTTCATGATGAGTGAAAACTCCTTCTCATCAATTATGATCTGTCCTTTCTCGTCAACGTACTCTCCTGGAGGGTAAGAAAAGGGAATGAAGGTTTCTCATGAGGGTGGAGAGGGATGAAGAACAGTCATTATACTTCAAACCACACGGTAGTTACCCAGTTATACTGAGGTTAACCACACAATTGACATTTCCTTAGACATGCTTTCTTCAAATACAGCATTGGAGTGGTGTGGGGCAGAAATCACTGCTGAACTCCTGAACCCGCTCAGACATCAGTCATCTCCAAACTGGGACATGTGCAGATGAAAAGGAAGGACTGGGCTCCACAGAAGGACACCCACATGACAGCCTGCTAGAGGATATCACATAGGGCTTTTATGGCTCCTACTGAAAAACTCCCTGGCCAGCCACAGTAAAGGTCTTCGAGACAAAGGGCTGCTCAGCCCTTTGGGGACAGTTAGCCCGGTGCTACGTCCCTCTGGTAGACATCTCTTGTTCTTGGTTTCCCTCAAATCAATTTATTCCTGTTATTTTCAGCACCCACAATAAACCACCAGTTGGCAGATGTCATCATAAAGAGCAAAGGCCCAAAAGAAGCAATTAGCCCATGAAAAGACAGACCCTCACTTCAATATAGATTCGAGCTGATTTGCTCATTGTTTAGCCAAAAGAGCTTTGCATCTTGCAGGAGTATGGGCAAAGGCCCCTTGCAAAGTATGGTTGTAAAAGTCTTTCTGTAGGAAGAGAAATGGAAACCAGTAGAGTAGTGTTCACTCTGGCTCTGCCTCTCTGACCCTCGTTCACTACTCAGGGCCTGCTTGCTGGTGACCAGTCTCTTTCTCTCTCATTCCCTCTTATTTTCCACTAATTAATTGCCTGATGACAGTTAAGACTGTCATTTCACAGGACTGAGTTGTTTTGCTATCCTCTCTGCATGCAAGGAACACCACTGCTACTTCCTCACCAGCACATGCAGAGCACTCTAGACTGCTCTGCTATTAAAGCCATTTGTTTCAGATTTCTCTCCTTACCCAGAGTCATTTCTTCTCTGCTCCTCTGCAGAACGCAACAGCACTGACTCCTGGGAGCTCTGCTGCAGGGAGCACAAAACCTGACACACTTCCTAGTCTCATCCAGGTATATTGCACCTAACAAATATTTTGCTGCAGCAAAGGAAGAAGGCACTTACCCCAATTTTTCCTCTAGTATATTGCAGTTTGGGATTTTTACTTTCATAAACTAGACTCTAATCTACATGAAATCAAGCTGTAGGAGATGCTGTACATCACCACCACCATAAGGGCAAGCCTGCTACCCATGATTTCTGCACTGTACTGACCTGCATTTGTCAGCAGCACACTGCTTAATCCACCAAAGCGTGGGGTGAGGAATCAGCCTGATCACAGCTCACCTCACTAACTTAGAGCCTGACTCAAGGAGGATGAAGTGTGGAGGACTCAGGTGGAGGAATCAGGTGGCAAACCACAAGGCCAGCTGCAGAGCTAGGGCAGAAAGCCCAGCCTCCCCAGTGCCCAGGGCAGCAGCAAGGGTCTAGTGGTCTTGGTCTTGCCACCAGAACTGCTTTGAAACCAGTGGCTTTGTTCTTCTGTCAGATTCTCACTGGCCAGTCTCCACACAGCAACTTACCCTGCTGCCACCGCTCCTGCTTCTGAGCCTCCAGAGCCTTTTTGATGCCCTCCATCTCATGCTTGATGAAGTTGATCCTCTGCGCTACTGTACTGCTTCTCTTCTTCCTGGCAAGGAGGATGCTTTTGTTCTCTTTAAAGATCCGGTTGATCTCACTTCCGCACTCCTCCTTGAACTGCTCAAATGCCACTGGCTTGGGTGGAGGGGAGCTGCAACAGAATTCAAAGAAAACCCACACAGACATGGGGAGGTCAGTTTGTTCTTCCCTGCAGCATGACACAGTTCACAGGAGCAGCCATAGCTGAGGTTTGTGGATGGCATTTCAATGGGGCCTTTGATGATCTCACTGTTAGCTGCACCCTGGTACCATCTCTGTGCCAACCTTCATACCCACTTTCCCCCAGTACAACTCCCAGAAGAAAGAGTTATTTACACAGAAACCACATTCCTCAGGAAATGCCTCAGAATTGAGTCTTTCCTGGAAAGTGGACTTTAATGGTCTGAATTTTTAGCAAAATAATGAATACTGTTCCTCCCTATTGTCAAACAGAAATGCCCTTGCTCTTTCTTTGCTGGATTTCCAGCACAGACCAGTCTCCTCTGCCAACCAAACCCCACAGCTGCCCATGTTGGCTGGCTCTACAATGCTGCCACCCATGGCTTTTAAGTCTTGCCTATTTAGAAATACTGAATTCAAAGTGGCACGTGTCAATCCTGTCTTTTCTATGAAATGGCTTTGATGCAAACGTGCCCCCATGAACACCAGCTCTTACTCCATCACAAACCACACTGGGCAAAATAAGAGTCCCTCAGGAGAGTGTCACACTCCCATGGATGCTGCTGTGTGCTGTGTAAGGTTGTTCTTGGAGAGCAGGTTGGATCTGGTAGCAGAAGGCAGCTAGAAGCCTCCACATTCCTCACTCCAGACGGTCAAAGCAAAACTGACTTACTGCCTTTTCCTGATTGACCTCTTAAGGGCATTTTCAAACTCCTCAAAGGCTGCATGAGACTGCTTTCCATGCCAAACTGCTGGCAAAGCACTGTAAACAACAGCCACTGGGCAGACTGCCACAGCTGCAGCTTTGACAACCAGCTACCGAGATACTTTAAGCACTCTGGGTTGTGCCTTATGCAGCTGCAGCAGCAGCCTTCCCTGCCAGCCACGGGACTTTTAGAAGAATACTAAAATGCATGCAGAGGGAGTGGAGGAACACGATAACATGTTAAGGTGCTTCAGGAGTAAATTCTCCTGTGACAGCTTCACTGCGGTGCTCTCCCTGGGCGGCACGAACAAGCAAGGACTGGTCACCTACAGCACAGGCAATGGAGGTGCTCACAACACTGTGGAGCTGTGCTGCTTGTAGCTTGAGAGCTCTCAGCAAGAAAAGACAGCTGGTGATGGGAAAAGTGGTGTCCTGGTTGAGCTCCTGTGAGTTGAACAGCCTGATCCTGTTGAGCATATCCTCCTGAAAGAGAGTCCTTCACCTCAGTACCCTTAGCGTTTTTTACCCCCATCAACTCCATCCAGAATGGAATGCAATTCAGTGCTGCCCTCCCATGCTAAATTCTTGTCATGGTACAAGCAGATGACTGGCATGTTGCTGCATTTCTGGCCATTCTCCACTCCTCTGTCTTGATGTGGCACCTCCTGCCATCATCTCTGCAGCTATTGACCTATTTTCATGTCTGTGTGGGGTTTTGTGGCTGGACATGAGGTCTCTCTGCACTTTTACTACTAACCAAAGGGTAAAGAGTGCTGCAATTTTCAGAGACTTCACAATTAATACAGCAACTTCCCAGAGCAGAGCTCAGATCAGATGGAGATGACTGCCACCAACATGCTGCAGTAAACAGGGTGTCCATACAACCACTGCTGTCCTACAACATGTTTCTGCATCCAAGAAATGAAGATTTCTGAATCTCTCCTCTTTGATTTGAAGCAGGTAGTTGTATTAGGGGAACACAGTGCAATCACTCTGGTGTAAACAACCTCTGGCAAAGGGGATATACTCCCTTACAGGGAAAGCTTACCTGGGCTGCTGGGAATCCTCCATGGGAGGTGGCTTTGAGAGCTCTGCATCAACATTTGCTGTATCCTGGTTCCTTGCTCCCTCTTTCACATCCAGGTCCTCGGCAGAAATTACTACCTGGCTTTTTGATGGTAAATAAATATCCTGATCTCTCCCAGAAAGACAGCTCCCGGCTCCTTCCTTCCTGACAGGGGGGAAAACATGAACCAGATCAATTAATTTCTTCATAATAGTAAACTGGAACCAAAACATGTTGCAGGTGCTAGCGTTGCTGATTCAAATACCAGCAGTCTGACATAGCTTCTACCATTTGCAGTGAAATATCTACTGACAAGGAATAAGATCAGCCTCGTTCTCACAAATCCTTGCTTTCTAGAGTAAAGGGGCTGCCTTGTGTAGCAAATACTGTAGAAAACAGCGCAGGCTGAACTAGCTTTCTTGAGAAGGGTCACAAGGACAACAGTCTCACCCTGTCTGGGTTGAGGCACACCTGCAGACAGGATAACCCTCTTTACCTTCAGAAGAACCTACAGACCGAATCCCCTAGGATTTGATCTAACCTCACATCTAAATCAAGCCCAGCTCTCTGTTCTTCTCCCTCAGCTCACCTCCCCAAACAACACCAGCCTCATCTGCAGGGGACAGCGTGACTTCAAAGAGATACAGAAAAGCGCCTGCCAAATCTCCTTCCACCTCCTTAAAAAACAGAACTGCACAGAGGAGTCCACTGTGTCATGTGGATACCAAAGCCCTAGTGGTTCCTCTCCTCTCTGACACAAGGACTTTGGGGGAATGTCAGGGAGGAGCCAAGCAGATGCTTTCAGCCACAGAAGTAGTTGTAGAAACTGCCAATGCAGGGACCTTACTTGTATAAATTGGAAGGATCTTTCTCTGCTCAATACTGATTGCTGGTTCCCCCTTTCCTCTCAAAACCTCTTCTCCATATCTGCTCCTCTGTCCACTCTCCCTTCCTCCCTTTCCACTTAGCAGATCTCCTTCTACCAAACACTTTAAAGAAAAACCGCAGGTCTTCTGACACCACCAGAGGACCGTCCCCCTGCCTGCATGTTTAACTCTCCATCTCTTGTCACAGACTAACCCATTCTGTGCTGGCTACAAGCTCTTCAGCTCAAAGCCCATCCACCCTCTGCGTCCATAGCTCGCACCCTGTGCAGGCTCCATGGTCTTGGTTCATCCATAACAGACATACAGATGAACTGTTCACAGTAAATCTTCCCCATAATAGATGTCTACCCTACCACAGGCTGTGCCTGTTGGCCACTCATATTCCCCTAACATCTTCCGATGGTGTGGCTGGTGGCCATAAAGACACCACAAACCCTTACAGCACTATGCTGGACTGTCATCCTTCAGGAAACACAAAACTTCCACACACCCATTAAGTCAGCTTCTTCTCTCCTTTCCTCCATGGGCTGCCCATCACACCATGACCAGAACCAGTCACTGCAATGACACATTTTCAGAGAAAAGGGAGAGCTGTCTGGCTGCTTAACTCACTTGGGCTGCTCATTGCTTTTCCTGGATTTCTTCTTCCCACCATGTCTGGATGAAAAAGGAGAAATTCTAGTCCCAAAAGTCTGTCCATACTCTTCCTGCACCAAATGGCCATCCACATCAACCACACCTGCCTGAAAATAGGAACAAATAAAACATGGACCAGGAAGCATTAGATCTGTACCTGTCTACAGCACAAAAGCTACACAGCCCTTGCCCAGCAGCTATTCAATCCTGTTGTACAATCTAATCTGGAAGTCCACATGCACTACCAAGTATTTCAGGGGAACACACCTGTAAGAATGAATAAAATAGGGCCAAAATTATCCTCAAATTCATATGCCAAATGTTTCAGCCACACAGGGGGAGAACAACTTGGGTCTAGAGCCACAGGAATAAAATCACCCTCCCAAGTCTTTTATTTAGTGAAGATATGTCAGATAACTACATTTCTTATGCTATTTCTCATACTGCCTCAAATATGAAACAGAGGGGCCATTAAGCACTAAAATTCACCTAAATCAGGTTTCAGTTTGTTTTCCATTTCTTTAAAGAACCAGCCTGTTAGAGACTGTGTGCTTCTCTGTTATACAAATACTCTGCATTTTCCCATGTGCTTTTGTTTCAAAAAATTCAAAGTGTCTTCAGTTAAGCCACAGGACAAGTACACGACTCTGCATAACATAATGGTTATTTTATCCGCCTTACTGGGTAAAACCAAGGCAAGGAAATAACCACTTCAGAGAGAAAATATTTCACAGATGGAAACAAATAATGAAAAATAGATTATAAGTTAGAGTCCACATCTGGATTTATGGTTTACATGCGATACATTTACTTTGCTCCAGAAGTTATAAGGATTAAAAGAGGGATCTCAGCAGAGGCAGGTGATCTGACCTCACCTTCTACAACTGACTGACAGACAGGTCACCTTCTAGTTTCTATTTTTTTCTATTCCCATCTAATAAATTATTCCGTTCAGATAATGGACCTAATCCTCTGCTGATATGAACACCACTTTAACTGGTGCACCTCTGCTCTGGGCAAATCTTTTAACACTCATCCCCTTAACATTTCTGAGCTTCAGATTTCAATGAGGAAAAGTTGAGAACTTGAGGTAATTCATGTTTCAGCAGCAAAGGAGCTGATTCTAAGATGGATTCTGGGCCAGGCTCAAGCACCAGGCATTACCTTATGAGCAGCAGCAACAGCAGCAAAGTCATTTTTGTCTATCAGAACATACTTGCTTCGTAATCTGGCCTCCACATCATGCTCCTGTTGACTAGGGAAGAAAACGGCCCCTTAGCATTGTGCTCAAGGAGGACTATTGCATATGTCAAAACCTGTGATACTGGCAATATCAGATTTGCAAAGAAAACCATCTTTTACCTGTGATCTCATTCCCAAAACACCCCACCTTCCTCCTTATATCCTTCCCCATAACCATTGTAACTTTAATCACTCTGCTCTTCCTTTCTTTTTTTACAACATCCCTTTAGGTCTCTTGGATATGGAAGCTTTTTGATAACCACTTTAATACTTAGCATAACCTTTTAATGGTTTGGATCAAATAATATTACCTCTGTTCAGTTCCATCACCTTACTTTAACCTAGTGATTTTCAAACTGAGTGATTTTTTCACTGAAAGGGAACGAGTAAAGCATTGTCAGTAGGCTTAAATCCACTATGCAAGATCAAAAATTGTTTGAGAATCTGCAAGTTAAAAAAGACTAAAGCCCACTGTTGCAGAAAAATAAAAGGAATCCCAAGCTAAAAAAATAATAATCAGGCAAAATTTTACTGTGAAACCCATTTGGTCTTGGATCCCAGTAAAGCATGACTGCCCAGTCTGATGATGTACCACAGACACTTGTGTTCACTCAAGTTTCTCAAGGGCAGGCAGGTTTTCTAAAACAATACCCCAGCATCACTCCTGTGAGTAGCAACCTCTGCTGCCTAGCCAGACCAGTGGTTGGTGGGGCAGGGAGTGGGTAGGTTGCCCTAATACCCTTATTCTTCTTTGTTCTATTTCATGACATGGAATCTGCTTGTCCTCATTTTTAGGATTTTTTCCAGTCTGTCATTCATCTTCCTTCCTTCAGCCTAAAAAACAACTTTCATCATCCACGGCTGACATTTTTAAATAGCCACTTTCACGCTTTCTCCCATCCCACACCACACATCAGAGAGCACCTCCCTGGAAAGAACCACAGAGCCTTCTCATCATGCTCCTCCAAACTGCTTTATGACCTTCCTTTGCCATGATCTCTAACAAAAAATATCTGATTACTTTTAGATGCTGGTGTGGTGAGACCATATCATCTCATCCTACAGAGCTACAGAGTCTGATTTTTCTTTTGATCTGTCTGCAGACTGTCTTGTACTATGGAGATATGTACCATGACTAGGGATCCAGCACAGCTTATGCTCAGTAATGGTACACTTGCCAAGCAGACTTGTTAGGCAGTGAAGTTTACCATCAAGAGCCCTCACACATGACTTACGAGCACTGGAAGGTTGGAGGCAACAGTCATCTTATGCAAAGGCCAGCAGACTTTGTCCAGAATTGTGTTTTCCATTACAAGTTATTCCCTGTATTTCATAATGATTCTTCACCAATGTCATGGCAAGTGTGATATCACAGACAAAAGCTTGGTGGAATTTCTAAACCTTACTGTGAAATGCATCAGCCTTCGATAGCTTACCTTACAACCAGTTTGAACTGCTTAAATACCTCCTGGACTTGCCTGATGTTCACTATCTGAGGAAGAGATGTATACAGTGAAGGTACAGGTAAGCATTACTATGCTGTGGTCAGCTGTACTGATTCAAGTATTTCAGATTTTGGGGACTCTGCTTTCCACTTGCTGGGTATCCACACTCAACGAGAGTTACCTTTATGCTGCACTTGGCAGTCAGGCTGGAGGTGGATACATTGCTTACTCTGGGGAGATTTTTAACGAGAGAGGAATCTGATAGACTGTGGTAAATTCTGTGGAGCGCACAGCCATCAAGGTAATGAATTATTTGCAATAATTTTACAAGTTACATAGATGGCATCTACTGATCTTCTGGATTATGATGCTGCTTCTCTTTTCACTGTTGCCTGAGTACTGGGAACTGCCAGAGCACTGTCTTTAGTCCTCTTACCATGATAACAAATCAGCGCAGTCAAGCCATACTACTATCTCTGTTTTGGTAATGATGAGCAGAGGTAAGTAATGGGAAGTCTGTAGCTGAGCAGGAATCTGCACTCAGCTCTCCCAAGGTACAAAAGACTGGACCAAGCTACAAAATGCACTGTCTCTGTTCTCACCCCCCTCTCTAAAAGATTTTCCAGTGCCACAGAACACATCCTTCCCTGTGTGAAATGCCTCTACCTTCCTTGCTCCACACCCCCCTGCATCACATTTTGTGGGCCAGGTAAAACACATCTTCATGTAAGCTCTTATTCCACTACACTCCTGCCTGCTGGAGGGAGAAAAAAGGGACTCTGAGAGAAGATAACGATTACATAAAATGAGAGGGAGTGTCTCAAGTGTTTTGTTTAAACTAAAGGGTTATCTAACTGTTTGGAAAACAGTCTTGTGCTGCTTCTGCACTGTTACCACAGTGGCTTCTGTGCACAACCAAGTAACTCTGAGCATGCATTTCTCACTTCCATTTTCCTATATTTTGTTTTTACATTTGCCCCCACAGAAATATTTGTGTACACAGGATTTTTGCTGTTTCTTTTCACAATCATTTTGCAGTCAATCGGTAGTTTCAAGTTGAGAAACCTTGCTCTGATGAACCTGTCTCTAAGAGACTGGACATATTTTGGCAACACAATTTGCAAGTATTTAGTTTGACATTGGCAAGGCAAAATTTTGACATTAATTTCTTAATGGAGGGGGTTTTACATGGAAAACATAGCAAGAGTAGGAAAACCCAGTTGCCTAAAAAGCCCAGGTTCAGGAGAGGAATCCTCTCATGGTCTGCCATGGGGCTTCCTCCGTGCAGCTGCATGGTGGTGGGAAAAACAGGTTCCAGCCTGCCGTTAAATTTAAAGAAGTTCCAAATAAACCAATTTGAAGGGGTTTAGGACTGAGGAAAAGTCTCCTCAAGCTTCCAAAAAAGCAAAAATGGAATGAAAACAAGGAGACAGCCCTTAACATGCAAAAAATTTAAACTACAGTTCTGTAGTGCTTTGGGGATTAAAACCAGCCTCCTCAGAAGACATTTTCATTGCTTCTGTCTTGGAGTAAAATGGGATGGAATCAGTATTTAAGTCCTTCTCCACTAGAAAGCTACTTACATCAATTTCATCAGTGGCTCCTTTTAGGTATTTATGGACTTGAGACTTAATCTCTGCTATCTGGATGTCAGTCAGAGGGTCGTAACTCACCAAAGAATGATTCGCCTAAAAGGTGAACAACTCAGTATCAGTGAATTACAAAAAGCTAAGCAAGTACTAGCACGGTGAACACTTGACATTGCTCTACTGTGGCCAGGAAAACCTTATATTTAATTTCTGATTACAACTTCTCATCATCTGAGTTGACAGGACATGGGACTTGGGAGCATGCTGAAACCAATGCATACTCCATCATGTTTCAGTAAACAACAGGAGGGCATCAAGAGTCTGAACAAAAACATCTGCAGTGGTTGGGGACAGAATCTACAACACAGTCTCACTCATGGGACCTTCAGAGTTTTACCTAAATCCCAAAAGACTGTGCTGGAAGCAGAAGGAAGAATACAAGCTCACTGGACACCAAGTTAACTGATCCTACTGCAAAACAAAGACCATGACAAAGCCATAACTAGGTCCTGTCTAAGACGCTGCAGCCTGTTCCTTACCAAGCTGTCATGCATGGCCAGTTCCTGCTTCAGAAGAATAATCTCCTTCTCCAAAGCCTTCACTGTCCCCTAGCAGGAAAACAAAAGCGTGAGCAAATGACTAAAAACTATTGGAGAAAAAACTGCAGAAAAGCATCATTAAACTGGCTGCTAGGGAACATTACAGCTGTGTACCAGCTCCCCCAGGGTTTGCCATCAGGTTTGCATCAGTGAAGTAGTGTGTCTGGAGATCACTTTGCCTTTGATTAGCTTCCAACAGGACAGCTTCTGTTGTGTCCTGGCTGTACTGCCTGCAGAGTCAGCCTAAGCCATCAGAAGGGTCACCTATTTTTAATTTGATGCTTTCCTGATCTGGTACCATAGGGGCCATCAAGTTCTGGACTATGAGATATTATCTTGAAAGCAAAGAAGTGTGCGGGTTTCCACTCTGACCCTTACTGAACTCAGTAGGAGTTCTGGCATTAACTTTAATGGAGGAGGGAGTCTCCTGTGGTGTGTTTGAATGAGTTTCTCCATAACATGGAATATATTCAAGCATTCACTACTCAGAATGCATTTCCAGAAAGGTAGGGGTACACAAATCTCCTTGGGATTCCGTGAGAACTGCATACCAAGCTGTTTTTTAAGTGACCAAAGCACAACAGCTTCCATAAGCTCTACTCTTTCAGCTACTCTCTTCCACTCCACACATATCAATAAAAATGAAAGGAACTGAAAAGGAAAAGACAGTTTGTTGCACAGCTTCTTCTGGAAGCTGTTGGAGGAAACTCCCCAGCTGTTTCTCTGCTTGCCAGCAAGATCAGACAATGAAATACAGCAGGGTGCTCACACACCACATGTGTTACGGATCAGATAATTCTAAACTTGTTCTTTGGGCTATCAGCAATTCATAGAGCATTTACTGCTGCCAGCTCTGTTTCAGCTGTGAAAGTGCACTCAGGACACCTAAAATACTATGATCATTTTCTTTAAATTATTTTCTTGTTTAAACAAGTTTTGTAATTGGGACAAAAACGTTGTGTTACCAGCAGCGATGGGGGTAACGCTGTGTAAAGCTGCAGGTAGGACTGGAGATGATTTCCCCACACAGCAGGGGAGTAGTCCACATCATAATACCTCTGTTAAGAGGTGAATCTTATCAGAAAAATTAAGGACTTGTATGCATGAAGGTGAAAGAACTACAACATGTCAAGGAAGATGTGACCATCTGCATGAGAGTACCCTCTAGCATATTTAAGGTAACTGTCATTAAATACGAATGAAAAAAGTGAAATACTAATAGTTTTATCATATACCTAAATGCAGTAAGTGCCATCTTGGTTGATGAGTGGTAATTCATTAAACTACCTAATTTCCCTCTGGTTTTTAAGGTCATTATCCTAAACATTAATGAACCTGAGAAAACATTCCTTCTTCCCTTCCCTTTCTCTACATACCTCTCGGTCACAGGTCTCATTGAGGACTGGCTCTGTTGTGATCCATTTCATTCTGGTAGCAAAACGAAGAGAAGACAACTGAAAAACATGGGGTTTAAGTTACTGAAAGAGATATTGGCAAGGATATAATTTCCATAATCTGTTACTACTTTATCTTATCAGATCCCAGAACACAGAAATACAAGAGCTATTTAACTGCAGGAAGCAGTATAGGGGATTTCTCACTCCAGGAGCATACCTTTCTAGTGCTCCCTGGCTTCTGTGTGATGTCTTTGTCTCTTCTATTCTGCATGTGGACAGCTCTTGGTGTACCAGGGCTGTGATCTCAGAAATACTCCCATTACTAATCAAAATAACACATCCTAAAAACTCCAAATCACACCTCAATGGCCTTCAAGCTTAATTCCTGCAATGGTGGTATCTTGAGACTAAGCCCCTGCAGCCTGAAAATCCTCCTCTTGATGAAAAGTATAGCAGCTGTCTCCTCAGCAATATTACAAGTTTCTAGATGCTATCAGAACACAAGGAGGAGGATAAAAACAGTTCTGCCTTGAAGACAACTGCATAGCCGGTGCCTGCGTTTACATTTTTTTGCTACGTAAAACTTTCTTGGCAAAGAGCAAAGTGATTACCTTCCCTGTGTTACAGTTCAGCCAGTTCACACAGCGAGACTGTCACTGATTTCATTATTTCACAGGTTAAAAAACCTAACCGTTAGGAGGTTACTCCTGATTCCTGAACCAGCAGAAAGCCAGCTCAGCTCTGATGCAAACTGGTGCAATTCCACAGACCTCAGTAAGTGATGCACCACTCAAACACATCCATAGAGTTGTACCAACAATAATCATTAACACTATCCAGTGTGCTTAACTTTTAGCTGCTTGTGCCTGCTCTGTTTCAGGCTCTCATTTTGCCCCTGGGCCAGCTACCAGTCGTCTGTTTGCAGCACAAAGCAGATTGGTGAGAGCAATCTGTTTTCTGAGCCTTTGAGATAAGATGAGCTATCCAATGTTTCTGATGAATTAGGCAGGATGTTTCTCTGGGACTCCTGCCATGGCCCTCCAGAGACTGTTCCTTAAACCATGCTAAGGCCAATTGCAACAGTAGCAGGAACAAGACTTTTAATTCTTCAGAAACCAGTTCAACTTACAGTCTCCTCCACATGCACAGCTTCCCCACAGATATTTGCCACTAGGACAGTATTGCAGTTTCCCCCTGGGGAAAATAAAAAAAATAAAGTGAAGAATGTAATTTAGGGTTTGTTGTTGTTTCCTTTTCTGGAACGCATTACATTATGTGCTGACTAAAATAGAGAAAAAGAAGTAACAAAGAACACAGCCAGTTTGTAACTGTCCCTCTAAAATTCCCATGGGTACAGAAACAGAGAATGACTTAAGAATAAAGGTAAAAAGTGTTTCTCATGTGGGATGATGCAGTAAGAAGATAGGAATACAAACTCTGAAAGCCCGAAATTGGAAAAAACGGAGCAGAGGATTTTAGAAGCCCTTGGCCTAAACCTAATAGCAGGGAAACTGGCAGGACAGTCACTGCCTTTCCGAAAAGCAATGCAAGACTTGTGCTCGGAATGCCTCAAACATCACTCTCATTTCTGATGACTTCGGTTACTCCACACAAATGTCTACAGCCTTTTTCAGCTGCCCTCCCCTCCCATGTCTCCAGCCTGCATTCCAAGAGCATAAGCCTTTCCTATGAATTCACGACGCACTGCAGCTTTGGGTTTATCATCTCTAGCCTGATGCTAAAGCAGGAGCATCTGAAAAGGCTTGTAACATGCTGGCAGGGGGGAGGGTGTGTGGTGTGTTGGTGGTGGTTTTTTGAAGTATTCTAACCAAGGTTTTGAGAATTTCTACTGGCTGGATCAGTGTGGGCTTTGTACTGTCTCCCACGCCTGCTTTGTATTTGCTGAGGAAAGACAGACATCGATGATGAGTTCCATGTGTTTAGATGTTATGGTCTTAGGACTTCATATGCTCATGGAAACAACACTGTCTTCTAGGAACTATATGGGGCTGTTGCAACGCCCAGCTCTTACCCAGTGAGTCCTTGAGAACGTGTGTGAGCTTGCTCTGCCGGAAGGGAATGTGGTCCCTCTTGGGATCAGCCAGGGCAATGACGATTTGCTCAAGGAATGACAGAGACTTGTTGATATAGGTGGCTTCTTTCAGAACCTGTCCTTCAGACTGTAATGAAGATCAAAAAGCAAAGCTTCCACAACACGTGCTTCTGACCATACCACAGAAGAGAGCTTTTTCCTTACTGCAAGGAAAACTCTGACTGTGGCAGTAAGGAGCCAATTCAGACCCAAAGAATTTGTGACCAAAGAATTTGTGACCTAGAGCTTTCTTCAGTTTAAAAAAGCTTTCAGAGACCTCAAATTTTCATTGCAAGTCTACAAGGACCACTGGCTTTCCCTCCCAAAGGGTAAATTATGTATTTGTCACAAGGCTGATGCGATTTCTATTCTGACCAATATGGAATGTCCCATGGGACATGAGGAGCTTTCAGTTGTTGAGCCCTAATGCTCCAAGAAAGTTTCAACAGTTTGCCTGCTGTGGCCGGAAGTGGGGGATTTGCACTGTCCCTCATGGAATGAAGAGGAAAATCAGAGGTTCTATGAGAAACAATAGACTCAAATTAACTAACTGAGTCTGGGTCAGGTTGGAAGGCACATGCAAGATGGGAGTCACTGCCATGTGGACTTAGAAATGATACACCACAGCTGCAAACAACCAAGCACCCTCTGATGTGTTAACGTGACTTACAATGTGTCACAGTTTCTTCTATTTATCACAGAGTGAACTCTGTTGTGGGGAAAATCTGTAACTTCATGTCCAGTAATCAACACCTTCACACGTTGATTACTGGACTCTTCATCATGGACTGAAATATTTCTTCCATTACTTACTCCAGTCTTGCTCAGTCTCTCTGAGCCTGCCAGATCTATTAAATTGATCTTCGAGTTCACACATTTGACATCTGAGAAAAGTCTGAAACGAGACTGAGAAAGAAAAGAATATAAAGTGTACTTAACAGTAGACAAAACTGAAATACAGTAAAAAACAGACAGGTGAAGATCCTCAGCTATTTGAGTCCCTAAAAAAGCTGCTGCAGCTCTTACCTCAATATAAATAGTAAAGATGCAATGAGATCTGGATGAGTTCTTATTCAGTGTGTGCTCTGCTATCACTCTGTTGGTCTCGCCCTGCAAATGAAGTAAAAATTCAAGACTGCTTTTAAACTTTTGCATTGGTGGAATAAAGGGAAATTAGAAATTCACACAGCTAAACAAACAGTGGGTCGATCTCCACTCTGCAGAGCATGTAACACCGATCAGTTGGCTAGAGCAGTCAGAGCAGGAGCTCACTCTATTTGCCTCGCTTTCTTACTCAAAGGCCTCTCAAAGCATTTCCCAGTGCTGTTGGTAAAGGTCACTTTACGGTAATAATGCCTTTTACTGGAGACCACGTTATCTGCATTTCCATTTTCAAGACTCAGCTCACAGAATTGTGGCTTTTTGAGGAACAGTCAGGCAACCCTTGTTCAGAGGCAATACCTCCCCAGCTGTTTCAGTTTCTGGATGACTAGAAAACCTAAGAGCTCCCCAAGACTCAAACGTCACAGAAAACTCACATGTACATGATAGCCACCAGTTTGTAATGCCTATTTACAGGAAAAGAAAGCAACACTGAAATTGATGCTGCATCTGCTTGTTAGGAGTGCCAGACTATCACAGAGCTGTGCTGCCAGGCTGGCAGGCAGAAAAGGAAACGGAAGGCTCTGCAGCATAGAAATGCACTTGTCAACAGGTTTCACAGCCAACTGGTCTGCCTGGGTCTCAGAGAGCTGGAAGGTCAGTGACTGGCTCCATGCTAGGGAGTGTAGATCTAAGAGCGGGAATGAAGGTGAAGTTTTCTAAGCAAATCCTACCAACCCCACTCAACAAATGAAGAGCCACAGCATAGTTAGTGAGGAGCCTCTTCAAAGCCTGGAGCTTTCTCTGTGAACCTAGAACCACAGGCAGAACTCATCTAAGGACCTGAACAGATCCCCAGGCATCACTTGCGCTTCTTCTGTGAACAGATCTCAAGTTACACTGCATTATCATCTTCCTTCTACTCTTTAAAAAGAAAGTGGGAGTTCCTGCAAAGCACAGAGGCTGGCTTAGGACACCACAGCCCCATTATTAAAAAGTGAAAGATTTTAAGGACACCAGATGGCTCCCGGTAAGAATATGCTTCCCACATAGAGAATCAAGTATTTATTCATCTTTTCCTTATGAACTAAAACACCCACAAGTAAAAGAAAGATGCAGATATAAGTAAGCTAACTCCCTTCACAAATCTAGCCCATTGTGTAAACATCCCTGCTGTAAAATTTGACTAACAGTACCTGTGCCACAGTCATCCCAAGCTATCTGCCAAAGATGTTGCTGGTAAGACTTTATTTGGAGCACTGACATAGCTAGGACAGGCAGGTGAGTTTTTCAGGAAGAAATTCCAGTATAGGTCAGCTGGCGGGTCTGAAAGGATCCCAACTATCACGCACTTTGTACTAAGTCACTCACTGACACCTATGTCATAACCAGGGTAATGAAAACAAGTATTTTGGGAATTGTAGAATCGTTGAGGTTGGAAAAGGCCCTTAAGATCATCGAGCCCAACCATTAAACCAGCACTGCCAAGTCCACCACTAAACCATGTCCCTAAGTGCCAAGTCCACCCGTCTTTTAAATACCCCCAGGGATGGTGACCCCACCACCTCCCTGGGCAGCCTGTTCCAGTGCTTGGTAACCCTTTCAGTAATGAATTTTTTCCTAACATCCAATCTAAACCTCCCCTGGCACAACTTGAGGATGTTTTCTCTTGTTCTGTCACTGGTTACTTATTACACGGTGCACACTACAGCTCTGCAGGATGTCTTCCTGAAGACTCTCTGGAGTATTCCCAGTCTCTTGAGTCAATGTTATTTATTTCTTGGTGATTCTGACACCATTTATTATCCATCAACCCTAAAAGTCTCTGCATTTCCATTCTGATGAGATTTGTCATATTGGCTTTTATATTAGCATCATAAGACCCGAACTTACTGATTTTAAGACCTGGTCTAGCGGAAGGTGTCCCTTTCCACTAGAATTCTAGGATTCTATTATTTTATGGTTTCAATAAGTCATTCTGTACCATCTCATGAAGTTTTGGCTGTCTGGGATCTCAGTCTCCTGAAGGGGCCAGTGAGGTGGCTGGTGAGATAAGCTTTCTGAAATTAAGGCAGATTCTGTGGCTGCCTTCACTACTTTGGTGCTGCCTAGAATCTCCAACGCTACTACATTCTGAGGTCTCACCCCACCATATTTCCTCCATCACTTGGAGACTTGTTCTGGCATACAGTAAAAACAGGGTTTCTCCAGGGAGATCTTACAGAATCTCTGTGCCAGGGACATTTTCCTTGCAAGAACATGAGCTACCAAGAGTTACCAGCTCTCCTACCCACAATGAAGAGAACAAAGAGGGTTGAACTTCCTCCAGCCGCCCTGGCCACCCACCTCCTACTTTACTGCCTCCTCCCTCAGCTAAGCCAATAAACATAACAATCAGATGAAGTGTAATACTTGTTTTCTCTTGCCTCAAAAAAGAGATTTAGAGCATCTTCCTCATGGCTAACCGAATGTATAGATAAGCCCTTCACATAAACACCCTGTGGGCAATCCACTACAGCCATCTGCATGTCACTGGTCCCACTGCTTGTCATCGTGGACAGAAGGTCAAACAAGGTCTCATTGTAGATTTCCAGGTAGGATATTCGGACCTTGAATGGATCAACAGAATGTGCAGTCGCTTTGAAGACCTATACAAAGACAAAGAGTTTGTTAGTGGCAGTGCTAGTTCACAAAAAGAATTATTAGCTATCTATGGCTTTCCAGAGAAGCTATTTAAAACTTTCTGAATGGCTATAAGTGCATCTGCGTCTGTGTGGCTGATTCGGAACTGTGGTTGCCTGAGGGCTGACAGGGCTAAGGCAATAGTTTTAATATGATTTCGCAAAGATAGTTTTGAAAACAACACTTTAGAAGGCCTGCTTACATCTGGGAAGCAGAAAGTACTTTATGTGAGCTAGTAGAATTAAACAAAAACCTCTGCAAATGACAATAAAGTGTAACTACAGAATTCCTCCCATCTTTGTTTCAGGTGGTATGCGTTATGCCAGCCCCACACTGTGTGTGTCAGTTGTCTTTGTGAGAGTGGAGAGCATTCTGCAGTATTGCTGCATAAAGATAGGCAGATCTGCCTCCTCAAAGCAGTGACAAACTTGTGCTTCTGGACTGGGATGTATCTATGCAGCAATGGGCCTGACAAATCAGCGTGTTTCAATCCAACACCACCCCAATACTCTGAAATGTTGCCATTATCAGCGCACAAGGTCACAGTGTAGTATAACAAAGGTACAAAGTTACTATGTTTTACAGGCTCCTTTATTTCTTTAATGATCGTGACTTAGATAAAGAAGAAAAAAAAGGACTCATGAAGATAAACATAAAACATATTCACCGTGTCACAACACTTTTATGAGTATCAGCAAGAGCTGATATAAGAGATGTCCTTGTTATTTCTTCTAGCCTCTTTTCCCATTCAGATCCAGTACCTGCTGTATAGCTCGGGGTATGATTCCTCGATGCTCATACTCAGCAGTTGCTCCCGTCATTGTGTAAGTTTTACCAGCCCCCGTTTGTCCATAGCACATTATCGTGCCTAGGAAAGATCCAAAAGCAAAAGAATAAACTCAGGAGGGAATCTCTGCATTTCTCACACAGAACATCAAAAGGATCTCTCCCTCAGACCAAATCTCCACTTCCTGTAAAAATAATTAAAATAGCAAAAAATTACCGTTATAGCCAACTAAAGCTTCAGACACCACTTTCTTAGCCACAGTCTCATATGCCAGTTCCTGGGAGGTATTGTGAAGGACACCGTCCAGTCTAAAGGCCCAGTCAGTCTGCCTGTTATTCACAACTCCTTTCTTGGCATCTTTTTTGATGTATATAGCTATGCTCTGAAACCCAAAAAGAGATTAACATAACTTCAAAGGCCATAAAGACTTTCAGCAATTATTGTTGGGAAAGAAATACCCACTGAAGACCTGGAGGTAAGAAAACAGAGTATAAATAATATTATTGTTTTACTGACCATCATGGTATTTTCTGGTAATAGATATTCTAAATATGTCTAATCTCATTGGTTTACCTTTCTGTGAAGTGTCTGATTCTGTGTCCCAGGGGAACTATTAATTGAGCAAGAAAAGGTGAAGGGAGGAGCTTGCATAAGGGGGAGCTAGAAACAAACTGTGCCACAGGGAGACCTCTTAGGTTGGAACTGTGCTTATCATTGGAATTCCTCAAGGATCAGTAGGAGTCCCAGTCCTTTTGAGGATTTTCTCTAGTGACTATCACAAGAAGTATGTTTTCCATAGTCACACTTCCTTATTACAAACCCACAAGCCACTGTCAACGCAGAGAACAACAAACAGAAGCACATGCATCAACACGCACCAAAATGGTACGCATAGCCTTAAGGAATGGAAGAATTCTGCATTTCTGTGGGCAAAACCGAAATCAGATTCCAAACCCTTCACATCTGCTATCTCTTTTTTTCCCTACCTTGTTGTCTGGCCCAAACTTGATCATATCTTGAGCAAATTCGGCTGTTGGCTTGACCCGCACAAATGCATGGACTCTCTTTTCTACTGCATCCATTCTAACTAGACAGGAAAAAATGGAAAAATCAACAATGTTGCATTCCCTGAAATGAAGCGTAAAGTTATTTTTCACGAAAAGGCAAGCTACAGAGCAGTCAAGTTTAAAAATGAAGTGTTGACAAATGTTCAGCTGCAGTTTCTATTCTTTATCAAAAGCAACTGTGGGCAAACAGTTGCTGAAAATTCTTTCCAGCATTGTTCTGCTCAAAAAACTGAGTGCATATAGAAAGAAGGGTCTTACTGATCATAATTTCCTCTGGGTATCAGGCCCATTAGTGTTTGATAACCCAAGCTTTTCTTCCTCTTAGCCTTGCAAAGCAAAATAATTGCAAGAATATGAGATAGACTTTCTTTTGTCTTGCATTTTCTGTGCGTCAAGGCACAGGCAGTCTCCTGTTTTGTAAAGTCAGTTCATCCAGAACTGCATTTCAAGCTTCTGAGGCTTGACTAGGATGTGTTATAGGTGAAACCAAGCTTAAAGGAGCTCCACAGCACTGCAAAGGGCTGTGCAGCCCATTGATATGCCAACATTTCCAAGGCTCTGAGCAGCAAGTACCTTGTTTACAGTCTGTATCAAACACACATTGCTCATACCTTTTTAACCCTTTCTTTATGCTGATATGCAAAAATATTTTAAAGTTCCTAATGAAGAGTTGATCTTAAAAGTTTCCAGAAGAAAAAAACTCACAACTCCTGGTAAAATTCTTGTGTTGTTCTTCTGGTCAATGTGGATTCAGTAAGTGGCTGCCAATATCCAGCAAGGCTAGAGGATCTGCTGACTAAAATCCACCAGAGGAGGGCTCAGGGGATACATCCAGCTGCTGAAGCCCCACCTGAGAAGCACGCATTGAGTATTTTTAAACCCCTGGAACATGCAGACCATCTTGACTATTTCCTACACACAAACTGTGCTCAGTAGTTGTGTAATATCTAATGCCAACTTCTCGTTTCAGAGAAAATCTTTTGCCTTTCTTGTATATTAAGTATTTTTATTTGTGATCTCTCCATCGCCTTATCTGCTGTGACTGCTCTAAAAAGAAATGTAGAGATGTGAGCTGAACCAAGACTTCTCTTTATTTAAATTAGAGGTGAGCATTTGAACAACTACCTGATAAAGGTACCATGGGTGCCTTGTCCTTTTCCTAGACTACTACAGCGATGCCAACACAATGCCTGCTGTAGAATCCAAAAGGATGCAAGGTTACTGTGACCATAATCTCTTCAGTATCGGGGACAGTCTTCAAATAAACAAACTGTGAAAAAGCATGGTGATAAAGTAAGTGCACAGACGTCATCATGAGGATTGCCACTAAGTGACACACACAGAAAGGTGCCAAAATATTTGCCAGCGCTGCATAAATAAAGGCAGGAGCAGCACAGGTACAAGAAAAATGGAGATAGACACAGTTTTAAAGCTGGTAGCCAGCATGGAAATGATACTCATCTGGTTATCAGGATTGTTAGAGATCACAAAACTCCACTACACAAATATAACGCAGTGCTGGAGTGGTATGTGCCTTATTTCTTCAAAGCTGCAGCAAGAAGCACAGCAGGAAAAAGGAGCAAGGGAAAATTTTAGGCAAAAACTCTAATATGAATCAGAGACAGAACAAATTCCAAATGAGTGGCATTTTCCACACTGCAACAATGCCCATTGTTCAACATCAGGACAAAAGTAATTACTCCTGGGGTTATTTGCTAGCATTAGAAGATTGGAAGGAAACATGAAAACACCTCTCTGGCAGACTCCTGACCAGCAGTGTATAGACCATAAGCTCTCCAGCTCATTAGTAATACCCCAGGCATCCAACCACTCTGATTATTAATTGTTTATTTTGCCTGCAGTGGAATTTTTATTGAGGTAATATGAAAAAAACTACGTGTTTATTGGTCAGCTAACCAAAAATGTTTCTGGCTCTTTGACCACTAAATCATTCTCCCCCAGTTTGAACAAGGCCAAGAGCAAGACTTGCCGTTACTTTCGCTCATCATTCAGCACCTGAAACACAAACCAAGCAAGCAAAAATGTGCCAAACTCCAAGTTCCTTGATCTGTCCTTATACAGCAGATGAAGCCAGCAGGACTCCCCTATTTGTCTCAAGATTAACAAACTATTTATGCTCAGAATTAATGGAATCACAGTTATCTCTGCAATGGAGGCAGACGCCAACGTGCCCACACAGATTAGAGCCACAGAGAATTTTAGATGGGGGGGTTGGGGCTTTTTGGCACATAAACACATAGCCAGAGCAGAGCAGTGTAGTTTTCAGCTCTGCTGGAGAGACCTGAGCTTATCCATTATGGACAGACAAAAGCTTGGGCCAAACCATAGAACAGAATCACCTAATAGTTTGTGCTTTGCAAACTTTCTTTTTATTCAGACGTTTGTTTACATCATACTGTAAAATACAGCTGTTTATTCAGTTTAGAGTAAGGGTTACAGTTTGCAAAGCACACAACAGCAGATTTATTTTATTCAGTATACCTTCCTAATGCATCTTCAGAAATTACAGGTGTGGTGTAATGCACAAATCTGTGAATTGGTGCACTTCCTAGCACAGCTAATTGACGTGTGATCTGTTCTACACAGAGAGTAGTGACAGATTCCCTGTAAAGAATTGTCTAATTCACTATCATCTTCCCGATTTCATTTCATTAACTAATGGCATAACAAGAAATTATCAGACATTTTGAATTAAATTGCTTGGAGGGAGGGAAAAGAGAAAGGGACACCCAAACCCCTATTCCTACGCTTTTCTTCCCCCCCATGTCAGAATTTGTCTACAAGGGAGTATTCTGGAATAATTACTACAAAATGAACTGTCCATGTCAGACCTGTTACTCTCTGCTCAAAGCACCATTTGTAGTTGACCTTAAACACAGGTGCAAAGGGGATGAAGTTCTCTCTATGACAGTCTCTTTCAACTGTCAGATCAAAATTTTCAGAAATAGGACCTTGTAAGTCAGCTTCTTACCTTTAGGTTTTGGCACCTAAAGACATCTAAATAGCGAAGTATTGGGTTGGAAGGGACTTTTAAAGGTCATCTAGTCCAACTCTCCTGCCACAGGCAGGGACACCTTCCACTAGCCCAGGTGGCTCCCAGCTCCGTCCAGCCTGGCCTTGGGCACTGCCAGGGCTGGGGCACCCACAGCTGCTCTGGGCAGCCCGTGCCGGCACCTCGTCGCCCTCACAGGGAAGGATTTCTTCCTCATATCTGATCTCAGTCTGCCCTCTTCTAGTTTAGTCATTCTGCCTTGTCCTAAACATGAGACGCATACTGGGGAGGCAAAGCTGCTTTGGGGGGGGGTGACCATTAGGCAGCTCCTAGGATTCCAGTGATGCTTCCAGCATTGAATCCATCCAGCTGGACACCTAAAGCCCAGTTCTGCCCCAGCACCCCAGGCCATCTGTATGGACAGGACCACCTCTGCCCCAAGGAGAACAGGGGCGACAACAGTCCCAAATTACCTTCTGCCTTCCCAGCTGAGTGCAAACCAAGCAGAGTGTGGGCTGCGAGGCAGCTGGTGACACAGGTACTCTGATAATGGGGGCTTGGAGAGGTAACAGAAAAGGTGGGAGGAGGGCATGAGGATAGCTGGGATAACAGGGAATAGAGGGAGTGCCATGGACAGCCATACCCACAGCCCGGCTCGCTGCGGACATGAGCAAAGGAAGTTGATCTGAAAGGGGGCTGCGGGGACAGGGAAGGGATCATCCATGTTTCAGCAAACCTGGGGGGTGGTGGGAGTGGAGACTGCAGGGAGACAAGGCCTGAGGAGGGAAACAACATCTTGAGCAGGTGAGGCTGGGGGGCAGCGTGGGGGAGAGCAAAGCCTATGGGGAAACATCACCTGAGGTGTGGGGAACAAAACAAAGGCGTACAAGGCCTTGAGGAGCGGGATGAGGCCTGGAGGAGCGGGACTGCGAGGCCAGGGGGCTGATGCGGCCTGTGGGGACAACACCGCCGGGTGAGACGGGTTACAAGGCCCTGAGGAGGAGGAGGCGACTCCCGGGGGCAGCCCCAGCTCCTCACCTACCTGCGCCCCCGCCTCAGCAGGGCCCGGGCGAGGAGAAGCCCCGGGGCTGTGTACGCCGTTGCCATGGCACCCGCCTCTTCCGGCAGCTCCCGGAAGTGGTGGAGGCGGAAATGGGAGGTGCGGGCGCCGCGCTACGGCGGCCGGGCGGGGACAAGGCGTGGGGGAGACGAAGCGAGGCGGGGAGCGGCGGCAGCAGCCGGGAAGATGCTGGAGGCGGCGGCGGCTGAGCCGGAGCTGGACCCCGAGGACCTGGTGCATTTCTCGGTGGGGGATTTGCCCAGCCGCGGTTACGGTGTGATGGGCGAGATCCGGCGGCAGGGCAAGCTCTGCGATGTGACCCTCAAGGTGCGGCCCGGTCCGGGAGGGCTGAGGGACCCCCGGGCCCTTTGCCGGCGAGGAGGAGGCAGCTGGGGTCCCACGGGTGCCTTTGCGAGGGAGACAAGGCGGGGAGGTGAGGGCCCCTGTGGTGGGAGACGGGGGAGCTGAGACCCCTCCGGCCCCTATAGTGGGGAGATGGGGGAGCTGAGACACACACCCACACTCCGGCCCCTATGTTGGGGGGACGGGGGAGCTGAGAAATCCCCCCCTAGGCCCCTGTGGTGGGGAGAAGGGGGAGCTGAGACACCCCACCCCACCCCGGCTCCTATGGTGGGGAGAAGGGGGAGCTGAGGGCCCCCCCCTTCCCATGGCTTTTGGCAGTGTAGAGTGATGGTGCTAACACCCCCCCCATCCCCTGTGGTGGGGTATCAGGGGGTGTTGGGCCTCCCCAGTCCTGGGGGGGTCTGTGAGGGCTCCTGGGGGTGAGAGGGGTGCTGAGCACATCCAGCCCTGGGTGGGTGCAGGGATGTGTCAGTGACACCCTGTCGCTGATGCTGCCCCCTCACCACAGAGGTGATGGAAATGGAGCCTCCATCTCCCTTGGGACTATCAGGGTTTCTCCAGCAGCCAGGAAGAGCATTTAAATAAAATACCTTGTTTGGGAGGAAAGGGGGCACCCCAGACCCCCCACCATGTTTTGGTGCTGGTCCCGGCTCTGGGGAGCGCTTCGGGGGGGACATGCTGTGGATGGGGTTGGTGCAGGTTTATGGACCAACCTCTGCCCCAACCCATGGGAGAAGAGACTTTTTCCCTAGGAAAGCTTTATTTTTTAAGAACATCCACTTTCCTACATCAAAGAAATAATCTGTAACAGTGGTAAATCCTCAGGATCATGTTCCTGGCTCTGTGGAGTTGGGCTGGAAGGGTTTTGAGAGCAGCCAGCACTGGGCAGGAGATGCTGGAGTCCTGCAGAGCAGGAGCTCACAGGCAGAGCAGCTTGTTGTGGGGTGGATGCAACGTGTCGGCTCCTAGGATTGGTTGAGTCATTCCAGAATTAATGCTGAAGTTTAATTAAACATGAAGGTGTTTCCCAGCCTACTCATGCTGAAACTTTTCAACCTACCTCCTGCTGCTGAAGAAGGAGCCGGTGAGGGTTTTGCCTGTCGTGGAAACCACAGGATGCATGATTGGGGTGCATCCCTGGGCTGTGTGGGTCTGCTGCGTCCCCATAGACCAGCTATAGCCCCCTGGAAAAAGGGGCTACATCACGGGCTGAAATGCTGTGAAGAGCACAGCTGTGCGCTGATCCTCCTTGGTGGAGGTTGTACCCTCTAAGATGTGGTATTTGTGACTGTCTGTGCCATAACCTGGGGGCATTCTGTGACAAAACTGGTTTGTGATGGAGAGTGCCATTTTGTTAGAATTAAACTGTGTATTGGTGCATCTGAGGTGGCTTTTTGTTGCAGAAGGAAATTCTTAGGTCCTGTGGGTCCTGTATCTCTGGAATCACGGTGGGCCAGCTGTGGGTCCTCTCTCTGGGGCTGGGCTGCTCTGTGTCATCCGGAGGGAGACAATAGCGATGAGGTATATGACCCCAGCCTTATATCAAATAAATGCCTGACCTTTGTTCTACAAAACCCTTCTGAATAAGTAGGTTTACCTTAGCAAAATGCTTTTTAAAATCTTACTTATCTCGCTTTGTGTATCTTCCGCTGCAGGGTGGGAAAACTTTTAAAGCCTTGAGGGCTGAAGGAGCTCTCTGGTCCAGCTGTCAGAATGAGCACCCTGACAGTGCTGGGCAGCTTTATGGATGAGAGCATCATGTTGGCCCTGCTTTCTTTTTTCCTTTTATTTTCTCTTTTGTCTTGTTCCAGGGACTGTTGTTATCTGGGGAGAGTGCAGAGCCTTTCATCCATACAAAAGTTTAAAATATACTTGAGAAAGATGTCTCTGCCATTCTTAAAATTAGTCTTAACTTTCTCCAGTGCCTGGTTAATTCTTTATTATGCTGAAGAAAGATCCCAGCAATGACTGATGCATTTGGCAGAGGGCTGACGGTGTGTTTCCGTGTTGGTTCAAACAGTCCTGCTTTCCCTCGTACATACACAGCCTGAGAATCCAAAACACTTCGTTCGTTAGATTCCTCTTGTTGTATTGAGTCACCACGTCAAAATATGCCACCTCTTTGCTGCTTCTGCCTCTTGACATCAGATTTCTCAGTGCCTGTGTGTCCTGTGGTGATTGAATTAGTGCAGCCTGCTGAATCCAAGCCAAATCTTTGATCCCCATTGTTCAGTACAGGGTGTCTTCTGTAGCTGCTGAATGTTTAAGAAGTAATTTTTCTGAGCTGGACTTCGGAGGTGGCTTTGAATCTTGAATTAGCTACCTTGAACACAGCTGACGCAAAACATGCTTTCCCTGACCTTGCTCAGGAGCGCTTTCCACATGCGTCGATGAAGCTGTAAATCCCGTGTGATGCAGAAGGTGCCTGCCAAGTGAGTTGTCTAGCAGGGATGGCGTTTGAATGCTTTTTACCCAAAATGAAGGTAGGAAAAGCACTGAGAAGCATTTAAAGTCCATAACTGAAGGAAACCGTAGTAGGTCCTGATGTGTGTTGCACTGCTGAAGTGAGATTGTTACCCTTTTTATCAGTCTTAGTACTTTTTGGCTGTCATGTCTGTAAAGAAAAAAAAGCAGCCAAACACTGTTTTGGGCCAGAAGTTGGATTCCTCCTGATGGTGATCACGTTCAGGCTTGTGGCTGTAACAGGAGCAAGCTGTGTTGTTGCAGCACAGTTCAGGTTTTTAGTGGCCTCTCTACAGATATCAGCGTTGGGGTCAATGGCTGTAAATGATTTTCCCAGCCCACAAGAAATGTTTGCTGTACAAACAGGCCTAAAATTGTTAGGAAGTTCAGTACTCTCGTTTGTTTGTTTTAATTATTCCCCTTGTAAAACCAGGTGAGCATTCATTCAGTAAATAGGAGGGGCAGAATTTGTTCTCCTTTCTCAGAAACTGTCTTGCTACGGTTCATGCCGCTCTGCGGGAGACGGTGCTGCCTCAGCAGCATACAGCAGCTGGGCTTAGATGCGATTAAAAGCAAGAAGTGCTGATTTGAATGGCTCCCTTGGAGTTCCGATTATTCAAACTCAGCTTAGGGAAATCTGTCACTGCTTCTCATGATCGCCCATGTGAAAATAGGGCAGTAAGTGAGCTGCATGTCTTTCCAGCCGCTTAGGATGTGTTCATCGAGAGCCAAAGCTCCTTTCCTGCTTGGACGGTCAAGCCTACAGATTTGAAAAGTCCTTTTCTATTCCTGTCTCTTAAATAGCCGCAGCTCAGAGCTCCTTTAGAAGATGTTCCATCAGAGACATCTGTCCTTTCAGTCTCCCTTTCGTGAGTCTTTGAAATGTTTAATTAAACAATGATTTGAGTATGATTTGATAGAAATGCATGTGAATAAACTGAAGGGAGGAGGGAAGCAAGGAGGCACACCTTATTCTGTGGTTAGTTCATTTTCCTTTGGTGAAAGTACAATTTTTGCTTACTAAAGTCAAACTTCTGCTACTACTTTCTTCTCTCAGAATCACCAGATTGTGTGTTGATCTAGTCTTGTGGCCTTTAAAAAAAAAAAAAAATCAACCAAAACTGTTTGTCAGTTTAACCTGACCAGAGTAATATTTTAGAAGAGTGAGACTCCTGTTTCTCTGCTCATCTGATATTGGTGGGTTGGCAAAGCTGATGGTTGCCTCTGCAACAGAGAAACACCAAGCCCAGAGCGATCATCAAGCACGCAGAAAGGAGGCTTCCTTACTTTTTTTAAGTTTGGTGCGTTTTGAGGCTTTTAGCTACAAGTACAAGTGTGTCAAGTGGTTTGAATGGAGTTACTTCAAATTCAGTTTTCAGTTTTGGACTATATGCTTCGAGGTGTGATAGGAGCCTCTGAAACCAGGGCATCCTGCAAAGCCAGCAGAGAAGCAGCCGTTCTCTGCACGCCTCCCCATCCCCTGCATCTGGGGTCAAACTGGGGGTTCCAGCCGTGGGCTGAAGTTTGAATTGTCCACGTTTCTCAGGCTTGAAATGGGCTGTGAGCAGCAAAGTCTATGCATGTGCTGGGAACGGGTTCAACCTGAATGCACCTAGTGTCCTTGGCGTGGAGCAGAACCTGCTGTAGCGAGGTCTCTGGGTGCCCCCAGCTATGGGTCAGATGTTACTGCAGTTACAGATGGCTGGGTTTTTCAGATTAAATCAGTGAGGTTTGACTTCTGCATCCACCTGTTTTCCCCCAGAAGCTGGATATAAAGGACTTTCAAGCTGTCTCCACGTTTGGAGACTTTTGGGTTGTTTCCTGGCTGCCTTTGCAGTGCTGTCATGCTCCTGTCCAGGCAGTACGCTGCTTCTCCCTGGAGCTCTTTCCTCCCAAGAGCGTTTCACCCTTAGCATCATTTTTGGTCTAAACATGAACTAGGAGTCCTCAGTTTTTTCTACTACCAGCACTGCTGTTGATTTTACCTTATTGGTAGAAATTGATTCACATCTTACTAAGCTCACAGGGTGAGAAAAGCTCTGTGTTAAAGGTTTGAGCCCTCATAGCTTTGGTTTCCTATACACAATAGCATGGCAGAACCTTTCCCACTTATTTTACAGTGAATTTATCATCTTTTTTTTTTTTCCTCCTATGTGTGGGTGTTCTCAAAGTGTTTTAGACCTCATAAATAAATGCTGCAAAAGTGTGAAGAATTTCAGTTCACTGACAAGTGTGGGCATTTGGGGGTGTTACTCCCTGATCTGGAGACCCTGATCTGCTTTGTGCTCTTCCTGAGCATTGTTTTTTGAAGACAAATATCCCCTCAAGACAAAAGCTGCTTGGGCAGCTTTGTTTTCTGGAGTTGGCATTGTCTGCTTGAGGCCAAGGTACAAGTGCTCTCTGAGGACACATCAGCAGCTTGCTGGAAGCCTGCGGACTGCACCACCCTGTAAAACAGGGAAGCAGTGCTCATCTCATTCCTTCATTGACAAATTTGAGGGGAGAAAATGTCTTTACAGCTCCTGCTCGCTCCAGTTGGAGCCAGAAGGAGAACTCATTGCCAGGCTGCCACCTCCAGTGATCTTGGCTCTGTCAAAAGAGAGGTTTGTGCTTGTCTAAATCCTCAAAGAGCAAGGTTAATGTGAACTCCTCTTATTATTGCTGCTTCTCGTTTGGTTTTGAATCGCTTGAATGCCGTATTTCCATGACTAACTCCAAGAGTAATTAGAAAAGTCTCTTAAAAAAAATAATGCAAGCTTGGAGAGTTAAAATATTTCTGAGCTGTGGGGAGGTTATATTATTTGTTTCATATACGATCCGAGTTGGACTGACAGGTGATAGTCCTGTTGGCTTTTCTCAGCTTCTAATCACTGCTTTTCCAAAGCAGACTGTTAACTTGAAACCCTCCAAACTCAGCAGACACACCTGAGAGAGCTGCTGCTGCCAAGCAGTCGCGGAGCTGGAGGAGCCTCCCCTTGTCCTGCCGTGGCAGATAAGTGGAATTCCAGACAGCTTAGGCTGCCTGTGTAATTTCAGCAAGGTCCTTGAAAAACCCTGTGCCTGGCTGCTCCGCAGATGTTTGAGCATGTTTGAGATCCTTAAGGAAAATGAGCTTGGTAGGAGAGAGAGAATATCTTATTATTTGAAGAAGCTGGTAGATTTAAAGAACAGATTATCTGTTATGCACATGAGACCTTGAGCTTAACGATCTTGTGGTACAGCGGTAACAAGCTACTTTGGATTACAATTGGACTTGGTTTTTCACCCAAGGTCTCAGCTAGCGTCAGTGCTGTTCCCCTTATATAAAAGATGAGTATTTTTAGTGCTTTGTGAAGACATTAAACCTGAAGCGTTAGCAGAAACCACACATTTCTGCACTAAGCTTTTTACTCTGTTTTTTTGAGCATGGCAAAAAGGCTTTACTGTCTAACTACTAAAAATTAGTCTAGACCACTGGTTTGTTTGCTTTTCTTAAAGCAAAAGTTGTCCTATGGTTTCAGGTGGGCTTCAGTGATCTGGAGATTTAACCTGGTGTCTGGCAGGGCCACGGGCAGATACTTCTTGCCTGGGTAGGAGCTGGATGCTGCAGGATGAGTTAAGAGCAGAGGCTGGGCGTTCTCAGTGTTGCTGTAGGGGTTGTTGGAGTACAGGAGAGGTTTGGCATTACTGTTCTGAGGAGGTTGGAGGAACCTGGCAGGGAACCAGGGTGCCCACAGCTTGAGGGGCCCTCAACTGTTGAGTTAACTCTCAGCCTGGCTGGGGCTGGAAGGGCCCCCTGGAGCCCCCCCAGCCCACCCCCCTGCTGAAGCAGCTCTTCCAGGGCAGGCTGCACAGAGCCACGTCCCGGCGGGTTGGGATGGCTCCAGAGAAGGAGACCCCACAGCCTCTCCGGGCAGCCTGTGCCAGCGCCCGGCACCCTCCGGGGAAAGAAGTTTGTCCCCAGGTTCCGCAGGAGCTGCCTGTGGTGCAGCCTGTGCCCGCTGCCCCTTGTCCTGCCGCTGGGCACCCCTGGCAGGAGCCTGGCCCCGTCCTCCTGCCACCGCCCTGGAGGCGCCTGTGGGCATCGATAAGGGCCCCCGAGCCTGCTCCTCTCCAGGCTGAACAGTCTGCTCCTCTCCAGCCCTCTCGGCCTTCCCTCCTGCGGGGGAGGCTCCCGTCCCCTCATCAGCCTCGCAGCACCCGCTGGGCCCTCTCCCGTAGCTCCCTGCCTCTGGAACTGGGAGCCCAGCATGAACCCTGCGCTGCAGATGCAGTGTCCCCATGGCAGAGCAGAGGGGCAGGATCCCCTCCCTTGACCTGATGGCCATACTGCTCACGCACCCCAGGGTCCCATCAGCGTTCCTGGCCGCAACACCCTCAAGTTTGGTTTTGCTGGTCCTTCAGGAGCATGAGGCAGGGCTGGACCGATCCCTCGGGATGCTTCCCTTCCCCTGTCCTCGTGGAAAATGGAGGCAATGGGGACCAGCAAAGCAGTTCGGCTCCTCTCAGTTGGACGTGGGTTATCTGGGAACGTGTGTTTGTTGTACATGCAAAAGGGATGGCTTTCCTAGGTCAGAGCAATTCGTTACCATCATACCAGCAGGTCTGTCATTAGTCTAGACCAGAAGGGTGTCTGACTTAATGGCATCAGTCGCTTGGCTTTGCACAGGCCAGGTTTGATGTAAACTCTTTCACATCTCATCCGGCTGCTATTTGGGAGGGAAGGGGTGGGTGGGGAGGAAGGGTATTTATTTCAATACCTGAATTTTTATACAAGATCTCTTAAACTTTAGTATTCCGCTATTTTCTGTCTAGCAAAACTTCACTGTGATGGCTTGGACACTAGCTTAGTTTCTGCTGCATCCTCTCTGTGACTTGCATGACAGCGTCACGTCAGGAAAGATGCTCTTTGGCTTGGGTTTGGGGTTTTTTTGTTTTCTTTTGAGAAGATCTTTGCAGGAGAGAACTTGAGAGACTTCTCAGCTGTGCAGAGTAATGATGTCGTGAAAACAATAGATGCCTGTATTACACCTACACCATTTTTCTATGGAGAAAGCTTCATCGTACCCTGGAACTTGTTAACATTTTGTGGGAGTGTAAGGGAAAGCATGCCTTTTGTTAGCCAGTTAGAGAACGTTTTGAAAGGGAATTTTGTGGTCAGAAAAGACACTTTGCCAGCAGTGGTGCTGTTTGTGTTTCTGGTAAACAGTATATTTTGTTATGAAAGAAAGGCACCTAAAATTATTTATTATGAAATTGCACATCCTTGCATAAAGGGGGAAATATTCTGGAAGATGAGATGTTTTGCTCAGGCTTTGAAAGGGGTGGCAGTCCTGCCTGAAGGAGTTATACGCAAGCATCTTCCCAGTGAGCTTGCTGATGTGGAGTTCCTGGCGTATTTCTCTTTTCAGTGCTTGTATAAATAGCTACTTCTGGCTTAGTGTTGTGAATATGATTGAGTTTGTGATGATTTAATTTGTGCTTGGAGACAGTCCTGAACTCCAGGCTCAAAAAGCAGAAGATAAATGCACTGATTTGTGTTTAACTCAACAGGAGCACCTGATTTCCCTAACATCACAGGTATTGCCACGGAACAGTCTGTTCTTGCAAACAAGAACTTCCACCTCCAGCTGAAAGCTGAAATCCCCAACCGAGGCTCTGGTTTAGACACACATCCCACAGAGCGAGGGAGGCCAAACACTGAGCGACATCCCAGCTTACAGAGATTTCTTAACAGCTTCCCCCAGGACGTTAGGTAGGCAATAAAATCCTGCTGCCAGCAGGGAGCTCTCGGGGTTGGACGCATCCTGCCCTTTGGACACCTCGGTCCTGGGGGGTATGCAACAGTATATAAATATAAAATAAAAAGGAAGATCATTGGAGACAATTCTCGAATACGGATGGAAAGGGCAGCTGGTTCCAAAGGCTGCGTGGCCAAGTGCGAGCTGCTCTGTAAAATTGTAACAGGAATGGAGCAGACCATCTTTGCTGGCTGCACTTAATGAGGACAAAAATGGTTTTTTTCTCAATCAGACGAAGCTTTTTATATATATAATTTTAAAATTTTTTTTGTTCTTCTGGTACTTCTGGAATTAGCAGGCAGGGCTGTGATGGATTTTGGGTGAGGGGGAACCTGTCAGCTGTAGGGTGGAATGATACCAAGAAAAGCCTGAGCTCTTTCACTTTCATATTAGACTTGTGGACTGTAGCATGACTCCATCAGGTGTAGGAAAGCATATTTATTTGGCTATAAGGAAAGGAAATCATTTGGCTCTGGAGATAGGAGGCAGTTTTTGAAACAGAAGATGCAAGGATGAATCAAGGGGACATAATGCTGTGTGCTCATCCTCAGAAGTATTTTTCATCTTCTACAGGAAAAACAGGTATTGTCCTTTGCCTGCAGCAAGAAATTTAGTTGTTCCTTTGGGACTTGCCATTAAGTGCTGATGGTATGAGCATAATGAGAGCTTCTAGACCAGATATCCCAATTTATAAATCTCCCCGAGGGCCCTCTATCATTACAGGAGCAAGTTTTAGAGAGGAGGAATAAAAAAAGGAATTGCAGGTTTTGTCTTGTCCAGTACCTGGAAATAGTTTCCATTCAGCTGTTGGCGATCGCTGCGTCAACCAGCTCTTTGCTGATGCAGCTCTGTGGATCTCGCTGCTGACAGGAGCCAGTCCCAGTCCTCTCCCTTCCCCTGCTATGACAGCAGAAAATTATTCCTTTTTTTCCCCAGCTTATTTCTGTTTTATTGCCCTGAACAGCAAGGCCAGGTAGGTGCTAGCACCGCGCAAGGGAAGCAGTTGTGAACAGCCTGGCTTCTCCTGTGCTGTCCAGCTGCTCCCCACGCATTGACAGGGACCAAGCTGAGGCAGGAGGCTGAGCCCTGCCTGGGGAGCTGAGGCTTCTCCCTGCAGGTAACCAAAACAAACTCTGGTTAGTTCAAACCCTGCCTTGCCGGTGCAGGGTCATCCCCAGCACAGTTAATCTGTTACATGGGGCATTCCCCAAGGTAAAATCCATTCCTTGACAAAGGGCAAGTGCTGAGGGAACGATCCTGTCCCTTTCAGCTGCTCGGAGCTGGAAGGGTAGTGCCACCAGACACAAAGTATTTCATCCCTGTGATGATACAGCTCTCATTAACACGTCGGGGGTCTTGCTGAATGACTATAAATGATTGCTTTTGCAATAACCAGGCGTATTTATATATAATGAGGCTGTTTGGTGGCAGCCCATTGTGGGTTGAGATCATGGCGATGCATCCCTGAAACTGGAGCGCAGTGGGAAACTTCAGCTCTGCACAGACTCTTGGACAGTGCTAAAATCTGTTGTATTGAGGCTTGGAGCATAAAGTATCTCTTCTGGTTTGATCCCTTTGTGCCTTGCCTTGGGAGGAACGTGGGCAGTGGTGATGCATTTTAATATATGTATCCATGAGAGAGGCAAGGTCAAAAAAAGGCTTGTGCTGCAAGCAGGAGGCAGAGGTCTGGAGCTGCAGCACTGAATTCCTTGGAAGAAAAAGGGCAGGTGGGTCAGACAGTATTTGGCCGGCTTGGCGGTGATGTTACTGGTGGCTCTCTACATGCCACCGTCTTTCACTGCTGCCCAGAGAGCAATAGCATGATGGCACGTAGAAAAACAAAGCACTGATGGACCTTGTGCTTGAGGGAGAGGGAAGCGTGAGCAGTACTGGCAAGCTGTTTGAGGGCTGAGAAATCCTGGGGCACAGACTGGGCAGATCTCGGTGACTGAAACTGGTGAATTTAACCATGGTGTAGATGGCTATCTGACCCACAGATCCATTTAAAAACTACATTTACTTTAAAAATAAACTTCAAGCTGGTGTTGTGTTTGTATTTCACAGTTATTTGCCAAAACAGAGGGCTTTTTCTCATTGTTGGCTAACAGTAGAACCTTGGTGTTTTGAATAAACACAGCCTTGCTGTTGAAATTGGTATTGGCTTTAGTTATAAAGTTAACTTTGGTTATAACTAAAGGATCGCTATATGCATTTGAAGCAGGTGTATCATTTTAATGGGTGCCTATTCAATCTTAATATGACTTTCTATTTTTAAAAAGTGAAGGGACATTTGAATAGCTGTGATTTTTGGCAGATTGTGTTTGGGTGGAAATTAAATTCAGCTGAATTGTTTTTCTTGCACATTCAACCACATTGTATACTGCCCAAATAGGAGCACTCATCCAAACTTGTCTTGCAGTTAAGAGATATATTAAGTCAAAGGGTTGCAGCTGGACTGACTTGTTCCAGGCACCACAATGTCTTTCAAAATTTTAGAGATATGAGGCCTTTTTCTTCCACTTTGTTTCAGGCCAGAGAAATAGTGAAAGCTAAAATGGAGCTTTCCTGTGTTTTGGGGCATTTGAGACACCCAGGAAGGGGTTTTCCTGCAGAAGCTGGGTGCTCCTGGTCAGTGACTGCAGTCTTCTGCCTTCTAGTTGAAAACATTTTCAGCAAAAAATAACCCTGCTGTTTTAAAGAAGACTGGCATCGCGCATGACAGAAATAGCCTGGGGTTTTTAATTAGCCCTTTGCCCTTGACCAAGGAACAGACCTCTCTTGTGCTGCAGGCTTCATCTGTGGGCATGTATTTCTTGCTTTAGCAGCAGTATCTGTCCCCCAGCTCTGAAATGATGCTGGGAACACTTAGACCTTCCTCTGCATGTGGCAGTGAGGAGCTGGGGAACTAACAAGGAAAGGCCAGGTCCTGCTGCTGGGCTGCTGGAGCCATCCTGCTGCTTCCACCAGGTCTGTATGAGATGTCCCCAGCTGGCCAGCGCTGTGTGTGATGCGGGAGAGGTACAGCATTAAGGTATGTAGATAATGAGACCCATTTAATTAGCTTCACTGGTGTTTACTCGTCCCATCAGTGGGCTGGGCCAGGAGCAGCTGCAGGCACGGCTGGTGGAGTGGCTTCATCCATGGAGCGGCTTCATCCACGGGGTAGGAATGGGCTGGGAAGCACCAGAGCTTGCCAAGCAGGTCTGGTGCTTCTGAGCCTCGGGGCTGGAACGTGGACAGGCTGAGCAGTGAGTTAGTCATCGTCATCAACCAGGTTGCGGCTGGTCATATATAAACCTTTCCCCCGTGAGAAGTCTCAAACGAAGAGCTTCAGTGCCCAAATCTCCTTATTTACCTATCTTAATCCTGTATCTCTTGTGCTTCCCTCATAAGCAGCACCTTGGTCAGTCGTTTACACGGAGAGATGAACAGAAGCAAAGTTTTTCGTGCGCATGTGCGCTCCACTTGGCATTGGCCCCGCAGAGTAAGGAAATGAAAACACTGCAGCCACGGACACAGAGAGGTTTTGTCAGCTTTCAGGGGTGTGCAGGTTCTTGAATCGCTTCCTTCTTCTTACAGGCTTTTCTCATTAAACTCGGTGTATTTATAATAACTTAAATCTCTTGTGTTGGAGAGGTCAGGCCAGAGTTTGCACTGGCTTACAAGAGGCTGTGTAAAGTCAGGGTAAGGAGCCCAGCTATGTATATGTTCGTTACTTAAACGGGACTAGGGCTTGTGGCCTTGAGCTCAGTCCCCTCTTTGACTGTGGGCTCTTTTGTGAGTCCTGACAGTCTCAACTCCTTCTGCCAGAGATTCCCTGGCCTGCTGTGTGCATGCAAGGAAGCTGCTGTTGATTTTACACGTAGAGGCGAGCGCAGGTTGTGCCTGTACTGTGGTCCAGCACTTGCTGTAGCACTGGTAAAGCTGCCATCTTAATTTCCATGCTTGTCCTTACTGGCTTGCCACTATAAAATATCCATCCTCTTGGTTTTGTTACCTTATTCTTTTCTGCTTCTTCCCTCTCTCTCCTGGAACATAATCTTAGCCCTTGTCTGCCAAGCAAGCCCTCTTATTCCTGCCTTTATCTCCATCATGGTCTGGCTCCTGCTCAGCTGTCTTGGGAGCTCGTCTCCTGCTCAGCACCAGCACAGGAGGGCAGGAGGTGGAGGTGAAGCATGAGAGAAATTAATGACTGAGCAGGGAAGGGAACAGAGCAGCAGAATATTTGCTGGTATTTGTGGCACAGCTCTCAAATCTTGGAGCCTCTGGGACATTTTACACATGGGTTTGGGTTAGTAGAAGAGATTGATGCTGACCTTTCCCCAACCTGAGCTCACAAGTGACTGTACAAGTATATACATGAGGGTTGGGTTTTTTTCCCATAAGTTGTAGTAGTCCATACCATTTCACTTGCTGCTTTTGTTCTGGGCATTGGGAACATGGCAAAATCCAGGACAGCAGGGTAATCCAGGCACAGGGGACAGCATGGGCAGGGCTTCAGGCACACCTACGCTGACCAGTGCAGAGACAAGGCTCTCCAAAAGTGGTCCTGCCATTGCCGGGCTGGAGCAAGTCTTGGAAGCAGTTTGACTAGATATTTGCAGCAATATTTTAAATTGGGAAGCTTGGGCAGAGCAGACTTGACTCTGCACCTGAGGCATGCAGTGCCAGGAGCTGACCACATGTTAAATGTTTGTGAGTCCCAGTCATCGTGCAGGCGGGCACGCACAGCGAGCAGCTGGGTGGTCAAGCTGGGTTTGAAAAAATCTTTTAACAGCATTTGTGGCAGTTGAGTATGCTTTTGTTTTAAAAGGAAAAAAAATCCTGCTTGCTTATGTATCTTTTTGTAGTGCCCAATTCCTCCTTGTCTTTTCTTTGTTTTCTAGCCCACTCTGCCTTGCCATGTGTCAGGAATTTTGCTTTCTAAACTCCCAGCCATTTGTATTTACTGGGTGTGAGAGCTCTGGGCCTAGACAGAGAGGCAAGGCACTTTTGGGAACTGCAAAAACCCTGAACACAAACATTTTTGTTAATAAGCTGCCTAGACATGAAAGAGTGATGAAGGTTTTTGAAGGGAAGTGTAGAAGAGAAGGGTTTCTTGGATGACCTGGCAAGTAGAGGACCTGCTGTGCCAGCTTGTTTGTCCTAGCAAAACAAAAGTCAAATGAGAAAATCTTGCTGAAGTGGGGAAAAAAAGGCAGTTCCACACAAGTTTGGATGGGCATAGACTGGTGTGAGTCAGGTTAGACTGGAAATTAAGGCGGGGGGAAAGCTTTGAACCAACAGAGAGAGGTCATCAGAGCAAAGACCTGTGTAACTCAGAAGAGGACAAAATATTGTGTAGTGTCTGCAGCTGGGAGATGTGAAATCGGAGATGCAAGAAGCCCCTGCCAAGCCTTGCTCCATATGGATCAGGAATGCTCTTCAGAGGATACAAATGGGAGCAGGTACAGCACAGCTGGTGAAAGTGAGCCTGCAGAGATTTAAAGATGAGCCATATGATCCTTTGGGTTATAGTGAAGGGGACTGGCTGTGAGCGTAAGCTGAAGGTATGTGACGGGTGCCGAGAAGAAGCAGGAAGTTAACCTGTAAGCTGGTCATTGGCTCAGAGGCCAAGCTAGGGAAGAGGGAACGGGCAGCTGTGTCACCCAGATTTTAGCTCTGAAGAAATATCGGAACCTGGGACTGGCGTTGAGCCTTCACGGCTGTGCGCGGGGCATCCTGGGATCAGGCAGGTGATGTGGGATCGGTGATTGCCAGCGGTTAGCTGAAGCAATCTGAAGCAGGGCTGCAGGGAGGATTCCCCGCACCAAACTGCTGGGAGAAGCAGATCTGGGTTTGGAACCTGTGTGTGCAGTTTAATACCGAGTTGATTTGTGTAAACATGTGGTTCTGTGGACCTGGCTGTTCTCTGTGAACAATCTGCCCACTCTTGGGTTGTAACACTGTTTTACCTTTGCCCGGTTGACCATTTGTGGCTGCTTATGAGGCTTGAAAACTGGATTCAAAAGTTTGACTTTGAGACAGGCTGCTGTCCTGTTTGCAAATGGGAATTGTCCAACTTTTAGCCCTCGGTTACCGCTGGGCTGGCAGAGCTGTGCCACAGTGAATTATCTGGACTCTACAGTCAGCAGTGAATGGTGCTGATCTTTCCTCCTTCCCTTGTTCTCTCCTTTTTAGGTAGGAGACCATAAATTCAGCGCTCACCGGATTGTTCTGGCAGCTTCTATCCCATACTTCCATGCCATGTTCACCAATGACATGATGGAGTGCAAGCAGGATGAGATTGTCATGCAGGGGATGGATCCCAGGTAACGTCCCACAGCACGGGAGCAGGGATATCCAGAGGAACCGTGAGCGCTCTGCAGGCCTTGGTGTTGTGCATGCAAGGCTTGAAAGCCTACCCTCTGTGTGAATGGCATTAGAAAAAATTTTTCTGTTAGTAGGGTCCCATGCTAGCTTGAATTCAGTGGATTTTCTGCCCTTTCTCCCCCTTTTTTAGTGCGCTTGAGGCTCTGATCAACTTTGCCTACAACGGTCACCTGGCCATAGATCAGCAGAACGTCCAGTCCCTGCTGATGGGGGCAAGTTTCCTTCAGCTGCAGAACATCAAAGATGCTTGCTGTACTTTCCTCAGAGAGAGGTGAGGCGCTGTCTTTTGGCTGAGCTTACTGCTCCTCAACAGCAGCAAAGTTTTAGTCATCTGTGTCAGGCTTGGGAGGATGTGGGATGTCTCCTGCCAGCATGGTGAGGAGGGCTGCGTCTCCCGAGGCTCACCATTCTCATTGCATATGAAATAACTTCTCTGGCTTGTGAGATGCTACAGCTGGAACACAACAAAAGGCCTTGGCCAGCCGTGGGAATTAATACCTAGAGCAAAACAGCGCGGACATTTCAGTTTTTAAGAGTTAGCTAGCCAGTTACCCATCACAGTGGTTGGTGTGTGACTGTCTCTACCACTAACGAACCCATCCTCGCAGTAATTACCCTTCCTGCTGCTGCATGTGGAAGAGGGGAGAAACAAAGAGGCTCAGCCAAGGAGCTGGACAGGAAGCTGTGGCAGACCCATAAATTGGTCCCAGGTTTTTCAGTTCCCTCACTGGTGTTTGCCTGCAAGACTCTTCCAGCAGCATGATCTGGAAACTGAAAAACTGGGCTATCCTTTGGAAACGTACCACACGCGTTTTCAGATCATGCCAGGGAGTCTTATGTGTTTAGTTTCCCCAGCCTGACTTCTCTGCAGCTGTTCAGTGCATTCCATGGTGTGATATTAAACACATCTACCAAATAAATGGAACATCTCAGCCACTTACTTTTCTTAACTTCTCAATAGAGGTATCTTAAAATCATGGGCTGGGAACTAAAAAATGTTTTTCCTCGGTGTTTAAGATGCCTCAGTTTTCCATCCTCCTTGCATCCTGAGTTTCTGCAGTTTAAAATTATGTAAGATGACAGAGCGTTCATTTTTCTTGCAAAAACATTTTATTTGAGGTACTGGATATGACACCAAGCCAGGAAGAGATGGGTTGCATTGATTTTTGAGTCCCTGCTAGCTTGAGGTGGTTGTACCTGTGTGTAGATTAAGCAAGGTGATTTGGTTTCTCAAATTTAGCAGCCACAGTTCTCCCAGATCTACCAGGAGCAACTAGGTGTCCTTGGTGAAGACCTGGATTTGAGGGCTCAGCTGTCACTTTGGTTAATGACAAGAAAATTAGTGGACTCTGACCGTCCTGAAGAGCTGGAACCTGCACGCTGAGCTCTTTCTTAAATAGAATGAAGATACAGGATATTTTTAGGCACCTGTGCACAGACAGGTCCATAGTACTGTAACTAAGTCCCATGTGAGCCCTGAGAGTCATCTTCTTGAGAAAGTAATCTTCCCCCCGCCCCCGCAGTGCTATGTATTTGCTCGTACCACAGTGTAGGGCAGTAACTGAGGGCATTCCCCCCCAAAGCAGACACAAGCGGTGTCATGTCCTCACGTGCATCTGGATGCCCCTGTCAACAGCTGGGCCTCATTTTTGCAGACCATTAGACACTGAAACCATCATTTTCCCCACACAGGTGGCGTTTAGTTAAGCATCTGATGATTTGTGCCTCAAAATAAGACAGCTATCAGCTGCTGGAATGGTGACATGCCTGTACTGGGCAGGGCTCCTTGTCTGGGCAGGAGTGTCCAGGACATGTAGGCGTTTCTGTAGAGCACACGGCTGTAATGAGTACATCTTCTCCAGCTTCTTTTGTGCCACTGAGCAGCTTTACACAGTAGCTTTGGCTGTGCCAGAGGGGCTGGGATCTGGAGTGGTGCTTCTCACTGTCTAACCTCCAACTGCAAAAGCAGCTTTGGTGATAAAGCCTCCTTAATCGCAGGAAATGGCTTTATGAAGCTGTAACAGATGCTGCTCTGTAATACTTGGAAAAGATGTAAGATGAAAAACAGATGTGTGACTGGTATTTGTGCGATGTGCTTGAATCCAGCTTTGTCCAACATTGGAGTGATTTTTTTTTTTTAAAAAAAAAAAGTGCTAGATGCACAGCCCAGGCACACCAAGATGTGGGAGGGAGGGATTGCTGTGCAGAGCCTCCCGTATCACCTCAACTGACAGCCTGCAGCCTTCACACAGAGCCAGCTGAGTCTGTCCAGTGGCTCCTTGGCAGATCTGAGGTGACGTTTTTAAGTTGTGGTTTCCATCCTTTGGCTCTGCTGTGGATTCACCTTCAGATCTCTGTGTAGATATGTTCATCAGGGAGCTGGAACCTGCCATCGTTGAAGAAGACACAGTATGGCTTTTGCTGCTTCGTGTATCCTCAGAGGCTTGCATTGCTTCACTGAACCCATTTGTAATTCTTCCTATCCTTCCATTAAACTGTTGTTATGTTGCTCTCCTCTTCCCCCCTTTCCCAGGCTTCACCCGAAGAACTGTCTGGGAGTGCGGCAGTTTGCAGAGACCATGATGTGTGCGGTGCTCTATGACGCTGCCAACAGCTTCATTCATCAGCACTTTGTGGAGGTATCCATGTCCGAAGAGTTCCTGGCACTGCCTTTTGAAGACGTCCTAGAGCTTGTTTCTAGGGACGAGCTCAATGTGAAGTCTGAAGAGCAGGTGTGTATCTGGTGTAGGTGTCAGCCAAGGCAGTTTTTTCCTCAGAGGGTTTCTGGTTGCTTGGGAGTGGAATGGGATATGACCCTATTCCTGGTCTGGATGAAGCCGAGAAGGTGTGCTGGTGCAGTGGGGAGGTGCTAGGCAGAGCTGTGATGACTCCCTGAACCCCACTTGTCTGTGTTGTCAATGTTACCTTGTGCTGAGAAGTGCCCGTTAGAGTTTCTCAGACAATAGGTTGTGCAAAACATTGGTTTAAGGTGTTTTGATTCACCGGTGGAATCTGTTGGGCCCTGGTCCTGGGGAAGAGTGTCTGAGGGTGTTGGCAGGAGCAGGGAGCCCTTCCTCACAGGGCTCATGTTCAAGTCCAGAGGACTGCTTTTGAGGCATAAAGAATTTGCTGCAGCATTTTATAACAGATGTTCCACTGAAATTGTCATCACAATCCTCCTCTAGATTGGCTTGTTTCTAGGAAAAACCGGAAAGCAGGGCTGAACAGCTTTAGGGTGTTCCAGCAGCCTTGAGAATCCATCAGTGGTGGGCCGACAGTCTGCAGGAGAAACAGAGCCTGTCCCTGAGCCAGTAAATCTGTCCTGCTCTTTCTGAGGAAGTTACTAAGGAGGTGACAAACGAGAAGCAGACCTACAGCTATGTCCATGTAGGGAAAGAGAGTGCTTCATTAATCAGGCTGTCTGGAATGCCCCTGAAATGGGGAGTGGAACCTGCTTCACATTCCAGCTGCATTGCTATATCATACCACAAATTTGTCTCTTGATGTTTTTTCCAAGTGGCTTGTTTGTGGAGCAGGTAGGAGTGCAAAGGGTCTGCCCCTGGTGACATTTCCTCATGCACTGGCATCTGCCAGCCCTCCGTCTTCGGAAATGGCAGTATTTCAGCGCAGTGCAGCTTATCTGCTCATCATAAAGCACCTTGTAGAGCAGTTGTGTTTTGGGGTTTCTTTAAGCTCACCCTGCTGCTGTTGCAGAAGTCCTTTTGCACTAAAGCCTCAGGAATGGTGATGTGGGAGACTCCGTATCTCCACAAAAGAACGACTTTGTAATTTTGTTCTAGTCCATGGTACTACTGGACTTTTCTCCACCACCACAGGCTGCAATAAGAGACCACCCAAAGCAGGTGTGTAATAGGGCAGCTGGCCTGTGAGGTGGTGGCCATGACCCCAGTGACCGGTTGGTTCTCCTGTGGCTTCTGGGAGATCGATACAGGTTTAAGATCTCCCCGAGCTGAACCTGTGAACAGAGGTGAGGCTGCAGCGTGTAATGTTGGCCTTAGAGCGTGACCCCTGGTTGGTGCGGCTGCTGGGGACACTGTGCTCAGTGAGAGCTCTGCCTGGGGTGACAGTGACAGGGCTCAGATTTAGTCATCTGGATGTAGGCACAAGGGTGTGGAAGGACAACCTAGCTCGGGCTTTAACTGTGAGAGTCCTCTTAACCGAGAAGTACGTGTCTGCAATTAAACTAGTCGCCAGGCTCAGTCTGTAACCTGGAGTCCTCCAAAACACGGCGGGTGAACGGTGTTTTGAAGAGGTCTGTCTCTCCAGTGTCTGCGAAGGGAGCCTAGAGGGACCAGCTCATCTCTAGACATCTACTGTGTGGGCATCCAAAGTTAACTGATGGATCCCTCTCATCGAAACTGTCCTCTGGTTTTTCGTAGAGCAGCACCCTTCTCTTTTCTTCCCTGGTTTCCTGATTTTTGACACTAAACAAACAAGGTTTTGCATTCTGTCCCACCTTTCCCAGCTCCCTCCTCTCCCTGCAAACACTTGTACTAAACATCCCATCCCACAGGACAACAGATCAGTATTATGGCAGACTAAGCTGGAGGCAGAGGTAGCGATGCCAAAGCCAAGCCACCCAAGCATCACGCAACAGGAGAGCCTTCTGGTGCAACGTGGAGCATCCCTGTTCTGTCCTGAAATAGTGTGGCCTGAGATAGGGGAAGGTCATTGTCAATATGTGGTTTCTTCTCCATCAGACAACTGGCAGTAGTAGGAACTTGCAAAAAAACCCAAAATAATCCCAAAATTGTAACTTCCTATGCCTCTCTTCCGGCAGGTATTTGAAGCTGCGTTAGCTTGGATACGGTACGACCGAGACCAGAGAGAGTCATTCCTACCTGAGCTCCTGTCCAAGATCCGCCTGCCCCTTTGTCGGCCTCAGTTTCTCACTGACCGCGTGCAACAGGATGACCTGGTCCGCTGCTGCCACAAGTGCAGGTGAGGCTTGGACACGGGTTTAGAAACCACTGAGGAGAGGGTGGCCCTCAGTGGGGTTGAGGGAGCAGGGATGTGGTTTAGCAGTCTTGGAGACTGGATTTTTGCTCTGTCTACAGAAAGAGAGAATTTCAAAGCGCCCTCCTCAATTTTAACCTGGCAGCAGGGCCATGTTGCCTTCTAGAAGTGCTGGAAATAGTGGGGGGAAAGTCAGTTGCTTAAATCTGCATCTGACTTAAGACGGTCAGATTTCATCATATCAGCCAAGCTCTCTAATTATTTGGCTTTGGTTTCAGGGATCTAGTTGATGAGGCAAAAGATTATCACCTCATGCCAGAGCGCCGGCCACACCTCCCAGCGTTCAAAACCCGTCCTCGGTGCTGTACATCGATTGCAGGATTGATTTACGCTGTTGGAGGACTTAACTCAGCAGGTACCTTGCATATCCGCTCCCCGCAGAGGAGAGCAGTGTAGTTTTCATGATGGGATAGTGAACTTCCCTCATGGGAAGCATTGAGCAGTGTCTCCTCCTCTGTGCAGCACATGGACCCCTCTGACATGCTCAAGGTGGCTCTTCCCATAGTTTAATGTCTTCCAGCTAGGAATTCCGTCTAGCCAGGTTTATTTAGGTCGGTATTCTTGCATATCTTAAAGATATTTTGGAGATGGTATTCTTGCCCAATCGCAACAAGCAGAACTTGGAGGTATCTAGGTGATCACAGCCTGGCCGGGGCTGGAAGGGCCCCCTGGAGCCCCCCCAGCCCACCCCCCTGCTGAAGCAGCTCTCCCAGGGCAGGCTGCACAGAGCCACGTCCCGGCGGGTTGGGATGGCTCCAGAGAAGGAGACCCCACAGCCTCTCCGGGCAGCCTGTGCCAGCGCCCGGCACCCTCCGGGGAAAGAAGTTTGTCCCCAGGTTCCGCAGGAGCTGCCTGTGGTGCAGCCTGTGCCCGCTGCCCCTTGTAACTGTCTGCTGGAGCCTCAAACAACCCGCTTAACCTGGGACGTGGGCTCTCACTAGCGGGTGCGTGCCGGGCACCTTCGAGTCATCCCGCTGGGATCCATCCCGCTGGGATCCACCCCGCGGTCACGCAGGACAGGGCTGGTTTATCCTGCAGAGAAGCTGCAATCCCGGGAAGCAGCGACACCAACAGCTGTGCCGCTGCAGAGCTCTGCTGCCCCTGTGAGGCTGTGAGGCCCCACTTCCACAGCCTGGGACTTGGGGTTGGGTTCAGAGCAGGGGCGCCCTTTGACATGCTCCATAATCTTTTTGCGTTGTGGAGTGCGGTTTACGTGAATTTTTCAGAGCAGGCTCACTTTGCAGGTGAGTAGAGATGTGGCTGGGAAATGCCTCTGACTCGACTTTGATGTGGGAGCAGGGAGGCTGGGGTAGGATGTGTCAGAGAGATCCCCGATGTCTCCCTGGAGAAGAGCAGGCAAAGTCCTTGTGCAGACCCACCTTTGGCATCAGCACAGAACCCCTTGTGCACCTCCGCTACAGGCGGGCTTGCTAGAACGGTGTTTTATCAGGTCTCCCCCTTTTAATTTGAGTAGCAAATTTTTATGCAGGTGACTCGCTGAATGTGGTGGAAGTCTTTGATCCCATTGCCAACCGCTGGGAGAAGTGCCAGCCGATGACGACAGCCCGCAGCAGAGTCGGGGTAGCGGTGGTGAACGGACTGCTCTATGCCATTGGCGGCTACGACGGCCAGCTGAGGCTGAGCACCGTGGAGGTTTACAACCCAGAGATGGATTCCTGGTCCAAAGTGGAAAGTATGAACAGCAAGCGAAGGTAGGTGTGGCTTGCTCGGTGGGAAGGGGACCTTTGAAGCAGGAGGGGGCAGGGGGTGGGGAAGTGAAGTTGTAGGAAGGCTGGAGGCATTGGGTGGTGGTGGGTGCTGAACGAGAGGTTCATGTGTGGGGAAGGAGGCAAAGGAGAAGGAGGAGTGGAGCAGTATGGAAGCAGGTGGGGTTTGCTTGGCCACCTTTGGGGCACTCATGCTGATTCTGGGTACTGCTTGCCGGTAAGAGGGGAAAACTCAGCAGCCCAACAGTTCTGTCTGTGCATCACGGCACTGACAAGGAAAGCTGTTAATACCTTGGTAAGTGAAGTGCAGCTGAGCAGCGTGGGCTGTAAGCTACAGAGATGTTGATTTTCATAGAATCCTAGACTGGTTTGTGTCGGAAGGGAACGTAGACCCCCCAGTCCCACCCCTGCCACACGCAGGGCCCCCTTCCCCCAGCCCTGTCCAGCCTGGCCTTGGGCACTGCCAGGGCTGGGGCACCCACAGCTGCTCTGGGCAGCCCGTGCCGGCGCCTCGCCGCCCTCACAGGGAAGGATTTCTCCCTCAGCTCTGATCTCCATCTGCCCTCTCTCAGCGCAAAGCCGTTCCCCCTTGTCCTGGCGCTGCAGGCCCTTGGGAAAAGCCCCTCCCCAGCTTCCTCGCCGGCCCCTTTGGGTGCTGGAAGGTGCTCCAGGGTCTCCAGGAGCCTTCCCTTCTCCGGGCTGAACAGCCCCAGCGCTCCCAGCCCGGCTGCACAGCAGAGGGGCTCCAGCTCCAACAGTTTTGGTGGTGTTGGGGAGTGAAATCAAACTAAAAAGAGTGGTAATTTTCTGCTGGTGAAGCCTGTAAGGGTTTGAACTGGAGTCCCAAAGGAGGTGGTCAGAGCCTTGTTTCTTCATATTGTGGTCCTAGATGGTAGGTTAAGCACTGGAGAGCACTGTGTAAGAAACTGCTGTCCTGCTAGGAATCAAATAAGTCATTTTACCATCACTGACCAGTGCTGGCATCTTCTTTCCCTACCAGAAAGCATAAGAAGCACAGCTGGGAAGGAGAGTAGTATTTTTATCATTTAGGGAGTTAAGTTGACGTCTAAGCAGAAGGTGTCTGTGCTTGATGAACAGAGCTGCGTGGTTCCCGACCAGCCTCGAGACCACTTTGTGGTTGGGTTTGGGAGCTTGACCCTGCGTTACTTTGAAAACCACCTCTTACGTTGTGTGATCGTCCTGTCCTCCCCACCGCAACACAGTAGCTGCCTCCACATTTAAACATCTTCCTGGCATCCAGGGTTTCTGCTGCAGTTCTCTGCACTCGCACCCGGTCACTAAGAGTTGTCGAATTGTTCACTTTGCTGCAAGCTTTGCACAGCACATCTTTACCGCAGTGGTTTGTCTGGCTTGGGTTTTTTGTGGTCTGAGACGTTGATTGCTTGGGAAGAGCACACTGCAAGCGGCTGAGCACATGAAATCCTGGGCCCAAGGCTCCCATTTGTAGCAGAATAACTCAGGTTTTCCATAGCAGTGAGGTTCCTGGGAGCTTTTCCCACAGTGAGAGGCAGCTGCTTTTCCAGGATGGGGTTGTTCTGCCCTGAAGCCAGGCAGAACAGGTGTTGGATGCTCTTGTGCAGGGGAAGATGTCAGTTATTGCACAATCTGGTCAGCTCCAGCTGTGGTGCTGGGGTTTTACCGCTGAGGATCATGTTGCCAAGCTTTTATGAGAAGCTTTGACTACACTTTCAAGGTGGGATTCAAGCCTTTTGTCTGAAGCATCTCACTTGATAGCCTTTTTGAGTCAAATATGTGGCTTACAAGGTGCAATGACAGGGTCAGGCACCTTGGTTTAACAAGCCTCACGTTTGACGGCAGTTAACGCATCTCCTGAGCCTGTGGAGCAATGTCCATCACCAGTGTTATCTCTGACCAGCAGCAGTGGGGAAGCCCTTCATGGGAAGCCAGAATTGCTGGGATTTTCACCCATGATCTGGGTCAGAATCTCTCCCTGTGTTTTTTGTTTAGTTCCTTTGATCAGGAAAACGGGGTGTGCTTGTGCCACAAGCGTCGCTGGTGACCTGTGAGGCTCAGAGCTTGGGTGGGATTGAGCGGTTGAGCAGCCTGGAGGTGAAGCCGGGAAAAAGGAGGGGGCTGGGTGGGGTGGAGGGAGGCGATGGCAGGCAGCAGGCAAGGCAGGGTGTGCAGATGTACCGTGTGACATGTGGCAGCACCTGCGGCTGTCTCAGGGGGTCCTGCTTTTGTTACAGTGCAATGGGAACAGTGGTGCTGGATGGTCAGATCTATGTATGCGGTGGATACGACGGAAACTCGTCCCTCAACTCTGTGGAGTCCTATTCTCCAGAAACAAACAAGTAAGAGCTCTTCATGCCCTATGGATTATCCCTCTGTTTGCTGCTAGAGTAGTGCCTTGCTGTGGCACTGCCAGGTGTCCAGGCTGTAAAAGGAACATGGTGAACGATGCAGAAAAGCGTTTGTATCTTGACAGTGGAGCAGCATCTGTCTCTGCAGGAGTTTGCCTGGATGCAAGCAAATGGAACCATGATTTAAATAAAACAGGCGGTGAAGGGAGGGCTACGGGCACCCAGTGCTAGAAAATGAGATACAGTTGAATAATGGGGGGGGGGGGGGGGGTGTGTGCTGTACCAGCAGAACCCTTGCTAACCTCTCCCCTTTCCTGGCAAGGTGGACAGTGGTGACCCCCATGAGCTCCAACCGCAGCGCTGCTGGCGTCACAGTCTTCGAGGGCCGAATCTACGTGTCGGGAGGGCACGACGGCCTGCAGATCTTCAACAGCGTAAGTCTGCAGGGTGCGGGTTCCTGCAAGCCTGGCACAGAAATAAGTCTACTGCTGGTAGCCAAAGGGTCGGGCTGGGGCTGGGAAGGCTCTGTGCCCTTTCCCTGTGCACCCAAAGTGCCGTAAGTGTTTGCACGACCAAATTCTGTCATTTCCAGGACCCTCCTTCTTGCTCGGGAAGAAATGAGCTAGCCAGGTACCCACTGGGAACTGGGCTGGAAGTGCTGCTCTTGTTCCCCAGTGCCAAAAGGATTGAGCTAGTGCATTTTGTTGTCTCCCAGTTTCCTTCACTTTCTAAATAATTTTATCGTTGCACCCCTGTCCCTTTTTGAGCTCTGAAGTATCCCAGATGTCAGGCTTTTCCCTCTGCTTTCTGTGCCTTTTCCATGGCTTCAGCTTTAGAAGCAGATTATCTTTGAAACAAGCTTCATAGCAGGAGGAGTTGGTACGAGGCCAGCTTGCCTTCTTCCACCTGTGTTTCAGTTTGCCTGTTCTCTAAAGAAAAACCTGATGTGGAACAGAAAAGACTCATTCATCTCCTCAGGAGTGGAAATGTGGGGAGCTGTATCTGAGCTGGGTCTGCTGCTAACACTCAGCTCTCAGAAATTTGTAGTAAAGGGTTTGCTGGGAGCAGTGAGAACTATTTCTGCCTTGCTCAGCAGATTGGGGCAGGCTGTTGTCTGCAGCCTGAAGTACCCCAGAGCCAAGAACTACAAATCTGCTTCTCCAAGCACATTCCTGAGCGTGCCAAGTTTGGAGCAGTGCTGGAGCCCTTGCAGAAGGGGTCCATCTAATGGTCTCTCCAGAAATGCAAGGGATGCAAAATGGTGGCTGGTTGTATTTTTTTTTTACTGCTCCCCGCCACCCCTGCCGAGGTGCCAGATAACCCATCTACAAACCTACCGACAGGAGAATGCCAGCCTTTTCCAAAAGTGGCAGAGGTTACTGTGCAGAGGAAGGGGGGAAAATCCTGCCCTTTGCCACGGGTGCAAGATGTAGGCTTGAACTGCATCAGGAGCAGTGGTTGCCTGACATGAGAAACTAGAAAGTGTGAACTGTTACAGCTTAAATCTGATGCCTGGGCAGAGTGAGGAGCCTCACGTAAGGTTAGGGGACACTTAGGGAATTGCTAAGGACAGCTTAGACGTGCATCTCTTGGGTCTGAGAGAGCTTTGGCTGGTTCTGCCTTGGGGCATCATGTGTGCGTGAGGAAAATTAATACATTAGAATGAAGACAGAATCCTGTGGCAATTGAACTTTTAAGTGAAGGGTGTTCGATCCTTTTGGTGCTGAGGCTCAGATACCCATTTAAAACACCACGCAGAAGGTGATGAAAGGGGCAAGAGGTAGAGGGAGCGTTTTCAAAGCTGCATTTGCCATGGTCTCTGAAGCATATCGGGTGGGGAGAGCAGTCTCTTTCCCCAAATTTGTCCACTCCAGCTTGACGGTGAGTCACTGGGCTGTCAGAGGGAGCAAGGTGAAATGCAGTGGCTGGTGGGATCCAGGATGTTAGAAAAGCTTAATAACAATACAAAATCTGAATGTGTGAAGCTGAGACACAAAGCCCGCATTCCCTGGCCAGCTTGCACTTGCATGTTGAAACATTCTGTGTGATCCGTGCCCCACGGTAGGTCCCGAGCAAGGGTCCCTAACACCGTGTGCTCTCTGTCACTGCAGGTAGAGTACTACAACCATCACACGGCCACCTGGCACCCGGTGGCCAGCATGCTCAACAAGCGCTGCCGCCATGGAGCCGCCTCGCTGGGCAGCAAGATGTTTGTCTGCGGAGGGTACGACGGGTCGGGCTTCCTCAGCATCGCTGAAGTGTACAGTTCCATGGCGGATCAGTGGTACCTGATCGTCCCCATGAACACCCGGAGGAGCCGCGTCTCCCTCGTTGCAAACTGTGGCCGTCTCTATGCAGTGGGGGGTTACGATGGACAGTCCAACCTCAGCTCAGTAGAAATGTACGACCCGGAGACAAACCGCTGGACGTTCATGGCCCCAATGGTGTGCCACGAGGGCGGGGTTGGCGTGGGCTGCATACCTCTCCTGACCATCTGAGAAGGAAGCGGTCGGGGGGGCGGGGAGTGTCTTTTCAAGGACAGTACAGGGAGAGGGTTGAAGAGTGTTCTGTGCTGTGATACCCGCAGAGGTGTGTTTCTGGGTGCTCAAGTGTCATTCACAAACACACATGCACAGACAACTTGACAAAACAATCCCCACCCTTGCCTTCTTGGGCTGAGGCTCCCAAAAGATCAAACGTTTTGAAATATGGTGCATCTACAGACCTGCTCGCCTCCCTCTGCCACCCGTTAGCCACAGCTCCGAGCCAAGGCCAAGCGAATCCCTCCACTGGCTGTTGGTTTTCCAAACAGCCCTGCCGTCTGCTTTCCGCTGCACCTTGGGGAAGTGCTGTTGTAGGCTGGGGGAGGAGGGCAGGCTGAATTGCGACATAAAACCGGCTGCTGTAATGACTTTGGAAATACAGCTGCATCTTCTGTCAGCAGCAAAATTACCCCAATACCCCCAGGGCTCGGTCAGCAGCGATGTTTGGGTGTCGTGGAGGCTTGCTGCTGGCCATGGGTGGCTCTCACCTGGCGTATTGAAACAAAAAACCCACCGACATCAGTTCTCAGACCCCATTCAGGCTCTGCGTTTTAAGGTGCTGCTTACACAAGACATCACTGGCTTCTCAAAGCAGAGCTGTGCTTTCTTCAGCTCGATGGGGAAAACTTCTCCACAAGAGCCGCATGATGGAGAAACTAGGAAGAGGAGATCTGGTCGGTTAAACCATTGAATCGTTTTAGCAAGCTTTGGAGGGGAAGGCTGAACGTTAAATGACACTAAGCAACAGTCTTAGGATTTCAAAATGGGAAATAGGCCAAGATGTTAGTTATGAAGATGTCCCTTAAATTAAATACTGAGATATTTTCAAAGTTGATGTTTAGGAGGCAGCTGGAGCAGAGGGGGCTAGGATCTTTCAGGAGGGGCAAAAAAATAGGTGTTGAATTTGTCAGCTCGGGCAGACCAAGCGCTGTGCTTGCACGAGGAGCTGCGGTCCCTGGGTGGGGGCAGAGGGACAGCTGCCCAAGAGGGGCCGCTTCGGGCAGGGAAATCCCCCATAGGGACGCAGGGTGAGCACCTCTGCAAAGGGCCGGCGGCATATCGCACGTTGGTGGGGCTGGTGCAGCTGTGGCATGGGCCAGATCCACACCCTTGGTCTTTCCTGGTTTGCTTTGCTGCGAAAGGTCTTTGCGGTAGGTTTTGTGCCAGGAAACTTCCTGCAGCAGGGCCGGAGCCGCTGCCTGGCGTGAAGCAGCACGGCAGCTCCCTGCCTGGGCACTCCTTGCCTGCATCAGCGCTTCTCTTGCCCGAGTACGAAACCCAACGGTGGGCAGGTGGGGACAGGCTGCTGCTCCCCCACCTGCTCCAGCAGGACAAACTCAACACTAATCCTGCCAGCAGCAGCAAAGGGATGGGGATCTCACCCCCTGCCCTGCCCAGTCCCAGTGTTTCGGGGGGCTTGGAGCCTGTCTCTCCTGTCCCCTGCCTGGCTCTGAACTGGGAAGAGATGGATGTTCATCCCAGCCCATAAATCCGGACCCCCCCAAACTTGTTTGTAACCTGACTCCCAGTGTCATTTGGGATTTTAACTTTGGCTGTATATGTGGATGTCTATATATTCAGGTACTATGTATATTTTAGGTATATATAATGAGTATATCTGGCTATAAATGTGATTTGTCAGTATATATCTTATTTCCTCCATGTACATCAGCTGCTGAGTTCACTGGAGGGGGAATTTATTTGGGGGTTCCATGCTGCTAAGACTCTATAAAAAGGAAAAAAAATAGCCAACCACCCACAAATACTGGGATTACAATTAAGTCTCTTTTTTGGGCTGTAAATTGCAGGAATAACTGAGCCGGCGCGGCAGTGTGGGCTTTGCAGAAGGGGCAGCCTCTGGCCTCGCGGGGCAGGACCACACGGTGTTCCTGTCTCTCTGCCAGTGTTCCCCAGCATCGAGTGCTGCTGCAGGGAGTCGTGTAGCTCATGCTCTTGTGGACCTGCCTCATCTCCCTCCCCACAGCATCTTCTCTTCCCCAGGACACGTCCTGATGGTCGCCGTGTGCAGAGGAGGCTTTGAGAAGCGTGGGGCTGCTCTCCTGGCATGCTGTTTGTCCCATCTCCCATCCCTTCTCCTTCCCAGCATCTCCCAGCCGGGGCTTTGTGTCTGTTAAGAACACAAATATTGGCTCAAACACACTAGAAAGTCTTTCTTGCAAAAGCCAGGGTGTGTTGATGACCCACAGGCTCCCAAGCTGATGCTCAGCAGCACAGTGGTCCCAGGGCACTCAGCCATGCTGCTTGGGCTCCCAGGGTTTTGTTCCACAGGGCTTTCTTTGCTTTTCTGTTGTGGAGGAACCAAAGATAAAGGGGAGCTCCTGGCCCTTCAGCAAGGCTGCAGCACCTCTGTCCCGGGCCCCAAAATGCTGGTGTTTGTAAGGGAACAGAAAAATCCTGAATTTTGGGGAAAGAAGCCCTGGTCATCCAGGAAATTTAAACTGGGAGAGTGTAAGCCACTCTGTGCAACCCTCAGTAAATCCCTGTGTCCTCAAATTCAAGGAAACCCCCAAAATTTTGCAAAATGCATTAAGGATCCTCATCATGCCAGCATGTTTATGTGTCTGCAAACCACGCTGCACTCCCTGCCACGGCCCTCGAACCTGCTGTGCTGTTTCCCCCTGCAAACACCCCACCATGTCCCCACCCCGAAAGGGCACTTTTACTGCCACTTAACCCTTTTTATATTAAAGCCAAGAGAAATGTCTTCCCTGGCCAGCTGGTGCGGTGTCTTTGGGTGAGGTCGGGGGGGGGGGGGTTGTTCTGGGTGAGATGGCATGATCTCTGTCTGGGCACAGGGGTCAGCTCAGTCTGAGCTCTGAGCAGAGAGAGAGGATTTAAAAAACAAAACAAAACTGTAAAGAAAAGGGAGAGGGCAGGGGGCTCCTGTTTTTTCTCTCCGTGGGAGCTGGGAGAATGTTCTTGCGGGACGTCGAGCGTGGCTGGATGGATCCCAGGGGCATAAGTTGTACCATCTTGCCCTGAAATTGGGAGCAGACGAAGGGAAGGGGCCACTGAGGGGGATCTCAGCCTCACCGAGCCTCCAGCATCACCACCATCTCCGCCAGGTCCAGGCAAGCGCCTGCCACGGCGCCGTGCCAAGGAAAACACGGGCAAACCGATCCCCTCCCCATGGTGGTGGGGCCGCTGTTTATCCTGGAGGCGAAGCTGGCCGAGCTGGGGGCCCCGAGCCGAGCCGGAGCTGGTTCCCGAGCCGGAGCTGGTTCCCAAGCCGGAGCTGGTTCCCGAGCCGTCCCAAGGCTTCCCACGGCCACATGGCGCTGGTGCTGGGAGCCATGCTGCTGGCGGTGGGTGCCGCGGTCCCCCTGGGGCTGCCGGCTCCCCGCGACCTGGCTCGTTCGGTGCTGGAGACCCACGGGCAGGAGCTGAGGCTGCTCAAGCTGCTGGGAGTCACCAGGACGGTAGGACTGGGCGGTGCGGTGGGTGCAACTGGGTGCCCCCAGCTTGGGCACCCACCCTGGTGGGGACCCCTTTCCCCGCCGGCGCTGGGAAGCCACCGACCACTCCATCTTTTTTCTCCCGGCAGACGTTTGACTGGGGCACCCATTTCAGCATCAACTTCACCGCCCGACAGCCTGCCTGCCCCAAAAACCTCCCTGAGCAGCGCGGTGCCGGCTGCCAAGCCCGCCCGGGCAGGGTGAGTGTGGGACCGGGACCCCCCCAAACCACGGAGGGGGCAGAGAGGTGTCCCCAAGGTGCTCAGGGTTCATATGTCCCCCAGGTACAGCGATGCACGGCCCAGGTCTCTGTCTTCGCCTTCCTGCCCGACGTGCCGCTGTCGATGGTGGAGTGCAGCCGGGAGCCGGTGAGACCCCAGCACTGGGGTTGTGTCCCCCCCCTCAACACTTTGGGGATGTTCTTTGGTGGCAGGTGAAGCCCACCCTTATTTCTCCTATTAGCAGCCCGGTGGCAGCACCCAGCCCCACTCCCCTGGCACTCCGCGAGTCTTCAGCACCAACCCGGGTCAGCCATCATCATCATCATCATCCTTGCGGCCACCCCCACGTCCTCGGACCCCCATCGGCAAGTCCCTCCCAGGGACACCCCGCCACCCCTTGTCCCCAGCGGAGCTGGAATAAAGATATTTTGGGGTTGTATGTGTGCATCTGTCGGGGGGGAGTGACAAACTGGGGGGCTGGGGAGCCCCCCCCAGTGTTGGGCAACAGGGATGGGGCAAGCCAGGGGTTGCACAAGCCCAGGGGGCACCAACCCGCCACAGGCAATGCACCCCGATCTCTGTGGGTCCCTGCCGGGGGGGAGTGGGGATGGTCCCCACGGGGGGCCCACAGCCCCTCCATGCCCACCCAAAGGGCTGCAAGGGCTGGGGACACCTGGGGAGCAGGGCCGTGTCCCCGAGGGGGACCAGACGTGTCACCATCTGCAGGTGGAACATGCTCAGGGCCCCCCCCAACCTGTGTTCCCCCACCCCAAAGAAAAAATCTCCACTCCATGGGCTGTTTGCAGAGGGGAGGAGCGGAGCCCCGGGGCGGGTTCCCCAACTGCCGGGGGCAGAGGATAAAAAGGGACACAGGGGTAGCCGTGGGGACAAGGATGCTGAGCTCCTGGGTGCTGGTGCTGGTGGTGCTGGGGGGGGCCTGTGCCCTCCCGGCCCCGTCCCCCCTGGCCTACACCCAGGCGCTGGCTCAGGCTGTTGACTCCTACAACCAGCGCCCCGAGGTGCAGAACGTCTTCAGGCTGCTCAGCGCCGACCCCGAGCCCGCCCCGGTGAGTGTCACCCGTTCGTGACCCCCCACTCGTGACCCCCCACACTTGTGACCACCACCCCGCTCATGGACCCCCACTTGTGGTCCCCCACTCACGATACCTGGACTCAGGCTGCTCAGTGCCACCCACCAAGCCCACCCCAGTGAGTGTCACCACAACGCATGACCCCCCCAACCCACTCGTGACCCCCCGACTCAGGCTGCTCAGCGCCAAACCCAAGCCCACCCTGGTGAGTCGTGACCCACCCCCCACGATCCCCTCACTCCTGACCTCCCACCCCAACTGCTCAGTGCTGACCCCAAGCCTGCCCCATTGAGTGTCACCAGTTGTGACCACCCCCCTTCATGACGGCCCACTCATGTTCTCCCCCCACTTGTGACCCCCGCGTTGTGATACCCCACTTTTGATCCCTTACTTCGGCTGCTCAGTGCCAGCCACCAAGCCCCCCCCAGGGAGTGACCCCCCATGCATGATCCCCCTGAATCTTGACCCCCCCACTTGTGATCCACCCCCCACTGGAGACCACCCCCCCCATGATCCCCATACTCCTGATCTCCCACCCAAACTGCACAGCGCCAACCCTGAGCCCGCCCGGGTAAGTACCACCCACCCATGATCTTCCCCACTTGTGCCCCCCACCCACTCGTCCCACCCACCCACTCGTGCCTCCCACTCACTCGTGTTCCCCACCCATGATCCCCACACTCCTGATCCCCCACCCTCACTGCTCAGCACTGACCCCAGGCTCACCCCTCGGAGTGCCACCCCCACGTCATCTCCCCCACTCCCAACTCCCACCCACCCGTGCCCCCCACCCACTCGTGTCCCTGCAGGGGGTCGAGCTGAGTGTGCTGCGGGGGCTCAACTTCACCATAATGGAGACGGAGTGCACCGCCGGCACCCGGGTGAACCCCGACGACTGCGACTTCAAGGAGCATGGGGTCAGGATGGGGATGGGGATGGGAACACCCACCGGGGGGTCCTGGGGGTCCTCACTGGTGTCCCTGGGGTGACTCTGGGTGTCCCCTCTTCCAGGTCATCAAGGAGTGCTCGGGGCCGGTGCAGTTCCTGCAGAGCTCCCCTGAGATCGACCTGCGCTGCAGCGATGCCTCCTCCAACGTGAGTGGGGGGCCAGCACCCACCCCCGCACCCACTGACCCGGATGGGGGCACCCATGGGTGGGGCATTGGGTCTTGGTGTCCTTCCTCCTGCCCCACAGCTCAGGGTCCGCTGTCCCCAAAAGAGACACCACCCCAATGGCTCCAGCCCGCGGGTGGTGGAGGGTGGGATAGGGGGTCCTGGGGCACCCGCAGGGTGCTGGGTGCCGGGTGCTGGGTCCTGGGCAGGGTGCTGGGTGTGGGGACATGGGTGTGGGGTGCTGGGTGTGGATCCTAGGTGGGGTGCGGGGTGTGAATCTTGGGTGCAGGGTCCTGATGGTGGGGTGTGCAGGGTGCCAGGTGCTGGGCACAGGATCTCAGGTGCCAGGTGTGGGGTGATGGGTGCGGGGTCCTGGGCAGGGTCCTGGGTGTGGGGACCTGGGTGCAGGGTGCTGGGTGCAGGGTGCTGAGCAGGGTCCTGAGTGCAGACATGTGAGTAGGGTCCTGGGTACAGGATTTTGGGTACCAT